>NC_142200.1:127951431-128261527 GCF_049639895.1 Pseudopodoces humilis
TGATATTAAAAACTTCAGAGGTTCATACACTCTTCACTTTCAGAGGGTTTCTAAGGGTTTTCAGTACGCTGCAGTGATCTTAGCCTTAAATATTCAGGGAAAAGTATATATGTACTCACCCTAATTCCCTTAAAGCCAGGCAGACCAGGAGTTCCAGGGAAACCACGAGCACCCTAAAAACACACAGTGCATGAATGATTGTCTCTCATATTACACAGGGCAGCTAAAAGGAAAGATGATGAATAAATCTTTCAGTAAAATTAACAAGTAGATTTGGAGTAAGGAACAGAATCCAGATCCTAACCTGTTTCAAGACTAACAGTAATCAACCTGATTTTTACAGTTCTGAATCTCAGAAATTTCATGCATTACCATGTGACAGCACAGTTTTTTTAACTTTCTATGTCAAGGTGACAGCTTACCTTGTGTAACTCCTCACTCTGCCACTTCAGTTACTCATTACTAGCTTTAGTGGGAATGGGGTAGGGAAGCAAAATAAAAACGTAACTATATTATGTCTCTGCAAGTAAGGGCTGAAACTGTATTTATCTCTATAAGGATTATTACTAGACTGTTAATGTGGTGAAATTCAGAAAGGTTGTTAGGTTTAATTGATTAGTGAACTGGTTTGTACTGTATCCAGTGGATCACTACACACCTGAGGGCCAGCAACACCCCTCTCACCAGGTCTTCCAGGTTTGCCAGGGTGACCCTAAAAAATGCAATAAAGATGCACTAAGAAGGAAAGCTTCTTTTAAAAAATAGCAACACAAACCACTAAGAAAAAAGAAAACACAATGGCAAGGCTTCTCTTTGTCCATAGATAAGGGAGATTCTTAACTTTTAAGTTTTCTTTCCCCGGTGTTCAGGAAGTTAAATAATGTGTTTGGAGTGGTTTGGAATTTACCCGATTTTCTGTACATTTCCAGCATACTGCATCTCTTGTACCATAAAATAATTATTTCAGGGGTTTATTTATTTAACAATGTAAAACATACAGCCAATAGAATGCTAAGTTTGACAATTATGTGGTTGTTAGAGTTGAATCACCACCCCAAAGAGAAGAGAAACATTTAATAACCACTTACGTCTTCACCAGCCTTTCCTGGAGGACCAGGGGGACCACGAGGACCCTGGGGACCCTGTTAAAAATAAATTGAGAATTACCTGAGGCATCACTCTTCATATATGTCTTCCCACTGTTTTCTGACTTGAGCTGGGGCATAGCTGGAGCTTAACTGACTTTGCACTTTATGATTCCAAGTGGAGAGAGCTTGAATCTGAGTGTTCAGCTCAGTTTCTGTAACAGGATCAAGCAGGAGTATCCAAACATTCAGAGAAGTGAATATGGACAGGAGAAATGATCCAAAGCATTGCAAGCCAGCTCTGGTGTGCTGTTCCTAATGCTAGCAGTGTCTGTGTGTGATCTGTACTTACTGTTTGACCAGGTTCACCAGGCTCACCAGGAAGACCTTGGAAACCGGGAGGACCCTAGAAAATGAGGGAGATATTATTGGTTTCCAAACAAGATAATTTGTAACTTTACAGGTATGTCAATGTCAGTAGGAGAGAGCAGACTGTACTCACAGGGGGTCCAGATGCTCCAGGTGGGCCTCTGGGTCCCATTAAACCCTAGGGAAGAAAAAATCACAAGATCTTTTTAAGAACATCACAATTGTATAAACTCATCTGTAACACCAATTCCGGGCATTCCTAAAATATTTGTTAGCATCACAGTTTCCACTGTGCAATGTTCAAATGAAATTAGAGGAAGTTAAGAGGTCTGCATGAATTTGCACAGGCAGTCCAAGTGCAAACATCTTCTAATGCCAATGAACCAACACAGAATCCAGTGGGATGATTAGAAATGTACCATCATGGCTGTGAACTTTATGATTCATCTTCTCAATCTACTCTGGATTGTTAGAAAATGAACTGGTTCATTCTTTTTTGAATTCTTCCCTCTACTCTTCCTGTGCAGAAAAATCCAGAGTTTAAAGATGAGGGCTGTAATGCATTATGAAAGGCTCTTATACATATTGTGTATACAACTATTTCCAATAATTATCTACTTCTATTTAAATATTTAATTGTTTTCTGGTGTTGAATAAATTCTTTTCATATCACTTGAAAATTAAATCACTAATATACTCTCCTTGACATTATTTACAATTTATATACATCTTGAAAACACAGGGTGAGAAAAGCACTCCTAAAAAGGAAATTTCCATAGATTTGTGCTCTCTCTTAACAGTTACTTTAAGGTTTACTAAGCAAGCAAACAATTGCAAACTGAAATTTTACCTTGGACTTCTACTCCAAACAAATTATTTAGGAGAAGCTTCAACAGAAATAATTATGTTTTAAATTGATTTTAAAGCTTTCTAGGAAAGTCTTTTAGTTTTTCTCATTACAAGATTAAAATCATACACCAACTTTTCAGTGGTTTATGTAGCTTTCCCATAAGACTGAAAACTTTTTATTAAGAGGAATAAATGCACATTAATTACAGGAATTTACTCATGGAAGTTAAAGCGATGTTGTGGATATGAAAATACACAGTAATTTTAGGAAAAATAACAGTTCCTTGACTATCTGTATCATATCTGCTGCATAAACCCTGTGAATTTCTTCACAAATAATATTCTATAACTACTTTTCACTTCCCAATCTTTTACATATTATTTGTGAAACTTAAAATCTTCCTCACAATAGGTAAATTTTACTGCTATTACTGCCAAATAAACCTAACTGATTCAAAAACTGAAATGGTTTCCATTGAAAACAGAAATGGTGACACCTCAAATAAATCCTCATCTATGTTTTCTGATTAATCATCAGACATTGAGAGCAGAACTTGATTAAAGGTACCTGCAATTTCCTATATTTCATAACTAAATAGATGCCAAAGTATTTTTCAAAATCCATTTAATATTACAGTGATTTTGGAAGTGAACACAAGCACTTGACCCAAAATAATCCTGGTCATCCTTCATCCGGCTGCTCACCCATCTGATGCACTGTCTGTGACATCAGTGTGTGTGGTGAATTTAACCCAAATTCTGCTATCTGCATACACTGAAAATGTTTGCTAAGATAAGGAGGGGTCAGAAACTCATATGGAGTGGCAATGAGACCCCTTAAATTCCATTTGTACATAGTATACAGTGAATTATAAAGAGTCCTCCTCAGAACAGCCTCACAGTACCAAGTATCAAGCCTCACAGTATCAAGTACTAATGTTCAGATGTTGAGAATCAAATGCATCAGCCAATTTCCTAAAATCCTCTGCAATCCAAGGATATCAAAAGAGTTGTACAGCCGTGGAGGAAAAATCATCACCAACTGGAGCCAAGATGCTGAGTTACATTTTAGGCCTGTATCTGTTTTAGAGAGCAGCTTTACAATTAATCTCATTCCTAAAACACAATCTTCTGTCTCAATATGGGTAAAGTAATACTATATCAAAGTACATGTGTTATCTAACATCAGATTATGAGATTCATTGACTCATAAAAGTGTGGTCAACAGAGTTAAATCACAAGACACAGCAGTGCTATATTTAAGATAAATATGCAGATTCAAGACCATACTTCAAGTCCACAGACCACTTAAAACACATCATCATTCTATATTAAAGGATCAGTTTCTAGTCTGAGTCAATATATGATCAAACCACTAATTTTAACACACTTTTTTTCATTAATGCAGCTGAAATAAAGGAAAATTCTAAACACATTCATGTGAGTTATCAAGTGCTATGTCATATACCTACCATAGGTCCTGGGCCAAAATCTGCTGCTTTAGATGGATCATATTGAGCAGCGAAGTTCTGTAGATAATAAAAAAGTTGAAATCAAAATAAAAACTTAACTTTAAAAAATATTTTTAATCAACATTCTGTATCTAAATATCATCTGGTTTGTTATACTTGCTATGGGGTTTTTTAAAGCAGAATACATATAACTGAGTAAATATAGCCCTATTATAAATACATTTCTATCCACTTGTTTCCAAAAAGACTTGACTTTACTGGGAAGGCCTTTTCAAACCTAAGTATCTCTGCAGAAGTTATACAGAGGCATCCAATAGTGTGAACTGAAAATTAGGAATGTAAATTCAGTGCTCATTTAAAATTGAAAATTTTCTTGAAACTCTCAAATTATTCAGCCTAATTTCCAATGAGGGAAGTCAAGCAAAGCAGTGAAAAAAATATGCACAAGTAAAATTCATGTACCAGCCCTGAGAAGCTATTGCATAAGGTGGGCCCTTCAGTTTCAGAAACATCTGAGGAGAGTGCAGCCTCAGAAACACTGCAATGGATTTTTGATATTTTATCAAAATAGAAAAAGGTTCTCCACAACACAATCAAACCCCTTTTCTTGCTTGTTTCATTGACATATTAAAATGAAAAAAAAAAAAAAAATGAAAGCAGTTTGATATTTGCAGCTAGCAAAATAAAGTATTGCTATTCACATTGAAATCAAAAGAGTATTCTTCCGAGCAGAAGGAAGATCAATAAACTTGATCAATACAACACTGCCTTCATGCTCCCTATGCAAGATAATGTCAAGCTAAGAGTTAAATTCAGCATTCTGCAGAGAATACATGATGGACACTGGTGCACAAACTGTGTAGGCAACAGCCCATTTACAGTTCTGCAGCATGAATACAAATAAAAATAAAAATTTCTAAAGAACAATACTCTAAAATTCTATACACTTCTAATTGATTTTTAGCTTAAAGCGTCATCTCATTCACTTATTCCAATACAGTTGCTATCTCTTGAATCCAACCACAAAGGCTTTTTTTCCCCATCCACTTAACATTATCACATCACTGTGTAAGTTTGTTGCTAAATAACAGGGTTGATTTGCTCTTCTTCCTAAATCCCTGCTGAATACAGAATCCAAATTTTCCATGGAATATATACACCCCAAGGAGGGTTTCATTACAACTGGGACCATCAATTTCTTATGGCTCCCAAGAGAATGTTTTCTCCACTCTTCAGCTCAACAACACTGTTTTCCAGCAGATACAAATTTAATCTTGGTCACGAAGCACAGCTTATGAGTTTTGGTAATAGAAAGTTTGGATGCCTTACTCCACCAAGACCTGGAGGACCAGGGGGCCCTGGAGGACCTGGTAGACCATCTTCACCATCTCTGCCTGGTGGACCTGGTGGACCCTAGAGGTGAAAAGAGAATTATACAGTGAGAATTAGAAGTGTCTGAAGAAATCTCCGATGTGATAACTTCACTAACAACCAGGCACCCACAGAACACCCTACAGCACTGCAATATATTTCACTAAATCATTTCAATAAATGCTTAACTTGAGGAAATAGCCTGATTTTATGTTACCTTGCTACACCTTGTATCAGGTATGTACTGGAGCTTCATATTGAGAACATTTATGGGGGCAATATTGGATTTATGCTACCAAAGCATAATCGCCAAATTGGGAAGTTTCATCTTAAGTGACAAACTGGACCTCCAAACCCCAAGTGACCCAAGTGGACCCACACAGCCTAGCAGATCCTGTTAGTGAGAGCCTAAAATCTGACCAGCTGAGGACTAGAGAAGGTCAGCCCTACTGATATGAGTTACCATGGATCCATAGTAAGCCCAACACCAGATTTTAATCAGTATAGATAATTTGCTAGTATAATCATAAATCCAATTAAAATTTAGCAGTGCTCTTCTACAGATTTTTGATACCATCTGTCTGCTACCACTGTCAGAACTTCTTTTACAACAGGTTGAAATTACCTGTGTTCACTCCTGTAACATTTGCCCCTACATTCTTTCATCCTCGGTACACAAAGCTGGTCCAGTTTTGGCATCATGGCAATTGATGTGGGGTATTTAATTTATCGAGATTTTTGGACCCAGTACTTAATGAAATCCATAATAAATGGGTTTCTAAAGGAGCAGAATTAGGCTTGCTGCTTTCAGAACAAAGAAAGCTTTGTTAAAAGCATTTCATTAAACAAATTTAATTAGTGGCAGCCTAAAGTAAATATCTAACTGACCACACTTATATAGTGTTCCTAATAGTTTCCATTACATTTGTCAGCACACTATGATCTCAGAAATCTTCAAGAGCTCCCTTATAGTACTATGGCATTTTCATTTTCAGATGATATAAAAGAAGACACATAGCTACACACAACCCAGATAAGTATGTGAAGTTCAGACTACCGCTTTCCAAAAAGCAGCAATGATGCAGAAGCAAACCAGAATAGCAGATACGAGTGATATGAACGAACATTACAATTAAATTATTCAACTGTCCTTATTTATGGTTACTTTTACGGTAGAGCCTTCAGCAGTATAACACCCACTTTGACTAGCAGAAGATAACAAATGCCCAGCTGCCAAGAAAAGAGCTTTTCCAAAACATTGTTGGAGGCACAAATAATGAATTATCTTCAAAACTGGCTTAGTCTATTCAGGTTTTATGTAGAGAGCTTACCCATACACTATATTATTCAAAGATTACATTTTTGCATGTCAATTTTTCCCTCTGCATTTCTATGCATTATTTCCACTGTGAGCAGCTGGAAAAACATTTTTCAAATCACCACTTGAACAGCTAGGCTGCCCTATGATCTCAACCACATCTGCTCAGGCAGACTGAACATAACTGGGCTGAATTTGGTACATTGGTAACTCGGTTTCTTTTTTTAATAAAATTGTACATTCAAGCTTTTACAGGTACAATCATTTAATCCCACAGCAATGCTTAAACTTAGTTTTTTCCTACTGGTCTTCCAACAACAACTGTTCAAAGATCACAAGTAAATGTCAATCAAATTCCTTACCCTTTCTCCCTGAGGCCCTTTGTCGCCTCTAGGGCCCTGCCGGAAGAAAACAACACTCAATGAGTTACTGTGAAAATTTTCCAGGACAATGCAGGGAAACAGATATATTAAGGATAATTAGTGCACATTAAAAAGGAAAAGAAGGCTGCATATAGAGGTTCAACAGCTATTTTTCACAGTCAGTGTATTTTTGTCCACAATAATGTACTGGAAATAGATTAGCCACTGCCACTGTTGTGTGAATTAAAAGTGTCACTGCACGGACCACAGAAGTACTTGCAAAATTTGGGTTTGTTTCTACTGAATAACTAATTCCAATATAACAGCAGTGAGTTTTAAAAATAATATAGAATCAATTTAGTCTTTTAGACCTGTATGGATATTGTTGCACTATTCAATCCACATAAATCTTTATAGAGGAGCTCTGTTTAAATAAGAATGATGCTTTGATGCCATTTAGGTTTTGGTAGGCTTAGTTCTGCTCACAGGTAAAGCACTTTAATTCAGTACTTGAATTTACCCTGGTGTTAAAATGCTGCATTGATCATTCCTTCCTTTTTTCCTACCTATTCATCTCAGTGCTACTGGTATTTTCAGAGAACACTGAAAATAAGCAATGTAGTCAATTTTCCCTTCATCCAATAGTCAACAAAACATTAACCTGCTGAAGATTGCCAGATACATCTTCATCTTCACATAAGAAAAATAAAAATGCTTACCTTGCGCCCTGCAGGTGCCTGGAAAAAAATAAGGAAGAGAATTTCAAAAAATGAGTTACAATTTCTGCCAGAATTTTAAACTAAAATAATGCATAAACTTAGACATGTTTTCTTACATAACTATACTTTTTCTCAGTCCAATATATTTAACTATCCCCTATGACTTAAAATTACTTTGAAGGCTAGGAGGTTATATATTGCAAAGATGAATGTAACTATATTAAAATGTTGTGCTGAAGACTGACAATTTTACAGCTATAATAAAGCAATCTAAAGTATTAGAATTGAAAAAAAAGAAGTCACACCTGAGCTCTTTCATAATCCTAATGTGCAAGAAATTTAGAGTGTAAAACTGGCTTTAAAGTAGAGTCATCTCCAATCCAAACTGCCAGGTACAATGTCCAAACAGCACTGCTCCTCTACTTTCTCCTCATGGTCTCTACACCTATGAAGGCAGTCTCTCAAAAAGGCCGTCCCACTTGTGAAATTGGGGTGGGTACCTTTCCAGGCAGTGCCTTCAGGATTTGATCACCACTTTTCCATGACCATCTTGGGAATGAATGTTAGAAGATAATACTGCCACAAGAAGAATAGCCTAGCCTGTTAATTGGAGTGTTACGTTTTAGATAAAAAAATTATACTGACCTCTCTCACATCTGCAAAGAGAAGGGAAAGAAAAAGAGATAATTAGGGCAGGGATTCAAATATTTTACAAGTTTTACATTTTAAACTTGATTTCAATTCAAAATTATATTTGCTGCTTTTAATTTGAAATGCAATTTTGTTGATTTCCTTAATGCAATAAACATTTTCCTAATGTAATTTCTTACTGTTAAGATGATTATCTTAGACTGGAAAGACTCATGGGAGAAATTGCCATGTATTTCAAATTCAAAATGGACTTGCTAATTAAATCAAGACAAGTAATATGGCTGATACAGTAAAAGGGCAGATATCAGCTATAAACCTGCTCTAAATATGCTTCAACATACCTCCATTGAAAACCTCCCACACTTATGTATTTCCACGTATGTGTTCATGCAAGAGATTAATAAACCCAGGCAGATTGAAACATGTGAAGATACTAAACTGTAGGAGTAATCTGAAATTTTCAGATAAATGGCCCAATCCCACTTATATGGGGAAAGATTCCAGCTAAACATCCCTATTTCCACATTTTCCTGTACAACTGTGTAACAGGGAAGAGTTTGAAGCTATTAAACACCAAACTGCAAATAACTATCTCTGAATGTTATGCACTGCTAAGTGTATGTGCTTTTTTCATTAGTTGGAGAAACAAATTTTCTGAGATTTGTAATTTCAAGCAACATTACCACTAAGTAACAGGTTGTTGGATGTTTTTCCACAACGTGTCACGTCGGCAGTGTATGACCACACCAAATGATGATTCGTGCAGACCAGAATAAGGTAAGAGTGCTGAAATGCTGAAAGCACTGGAATTGCGCGGCAGTACACACACAGCCTGCGCTCACCCAACACAAAACCAAAGCCACTGCTGCCCGCAGGTGGCGGTGAGAGCGGCGCCTACCCAAACTCCCTGCGGGGTGCTCACTTCGGGGACCCCCACACGAACCTCTCCGTCTGCATTGCGAAGGCGCAGCTGCTTCCCGTCACCGGGGACGTGTCCCCAGAATGCCCGTCCAGAACCGCCCCGCCGCTGCCCCCCGCCCCGCCGAGGGCGACCCGGGGCACCTTCCGGGGAGCATCATTCCGGGGGACATCACCCCGGGGGACATCACCCCGGGGGACATCACCCCGGGGAGACATCATCCCGGGGAGACATCATCCCAGGGGGACATCACCCCGGGGGGACATCACCCCGGGGGGACATCACTCCGGGGGACATCATCCCAGGGGGACATCACCCCGGGGGGACATCACTCCGGGGGACATCATCCCAGGGGGACATCACTCCGGGGGACATCACCCCGGGGGGACATCACTCCAGGGGACATCATCCCAGGGGGACATCACTCCGGGGGACATCATCCCAGGGGGACATCACTCCAGGGGACATCATCCCAGGGGGACATCACCCCGGGGGCTCCCGGCGCCAGGAGCGGGCAGCGCACGGCTGCTCCCACCCTCCTCCGCCCTGGAACGCAGCCAAACCCCGGGTCAAAGCCACCGTGGCCAGGGGCTCGGGGGGCTCTTCACAGGGCGCTGCCCTGCAGGAGGGCTCCGCTTCGCCCCCAGCCGAGTGGCGAGGCGCGACTCCGTCCCATCTCAGTGTGCGGGGTGTGGGTGTGTGTGTGCGCGCTTCGCTGACTGCGACGAGGGAGCACTACATTCTCATCCAACGAGAGGCGGAGCGCTGCGCTGAGCCCTCAGGGAGCCGCGCTCCCTTTTCCCGCTAGAGCGGAGCACTGTTCCTCCCTGCCTGCCTCCTCCCGCCCCACACGGTGCCCCCCAGCCGGAGCCCCCGGCTCCGAGCCCGCCCCGAGCGGCCCGCAGGGGGCGCCCCGCGCGCGGAGCCGGCCCCGCTCGGAGCCCCGGCCGGGAGCGAAGGGATGGATAGATGAGCCGCCGCCGTCCCGCTCCCCCGGCTCCCTGCCCGCTCGGAGCCCCGGCCGGGAGCCAAGGGATGGATGGATGAGCCGCCGCCGTCCCGCTCCCCCGGCTCCCTGCCTGCCTCGGGGAGCGCGCCCCACGTCTCACAAAAGTCTCTTCCGCTCGCAGCAAGCACTCTCCTCCCAGCCTGCATCTGTATGTGAAGGTGAGGCTTTGCGTTCTCCTCCAGGTACGAGCCCGTCTGTGGGTTGTCCCTTTTTTTTCTTTTCTTTTTTTTTTTTTTTTTTTTTTGGTAGAGGGGGTACTCGTTGGCCATTTGCCATCTTTTTTTCTGAGGGAAAGAAAGAATCTAGAGTCTGATCTGGGACGGAGGTGGCAGTTTATGAGCTGGTCTCTATCGCTCGGGAAGAGGCAACTCCCCGCAGACTGCCGTGCGTGGGGCGGGCGTCGGGACAAAGCACAGAGCGCAGAGCCGGACAGCCACCCCTGCCACCACCCCTGCCACAAACAAGCGGAAAGCACTTACGTTGGCCTGTTGCTAGGTATGAAGTTACTGCGAGCAGCAACCAAATCCGTGTATCCACAAAGCTGAGCATGTCTAGTTGCAAGACATGCAGACTCCTTGTGGTGCCGAGTCGGTTGGTTAGCTATCGCCTGTGGGACGCAGGCATACAGTCTCGAGGAGTAACTCCAACCTTAGCAGAAACCTGCTGCCAGGGACGCTAAATTAACCCAGCCCCGCTCCGCCGTACTTATACCGCAGGAGGGTCCCGGCGCCGCCCAGGCCATCACGTGCCCCGTGTCTCCAGCCCTCCCCGGCAGCCCTGGCAGCGGCAGCGGCGGGGGGGCGGCGACTCTAAATTGGTTCCATGCTTTGAGGACGTGGACACTGAGGCTTTCGGAAGGAAAATCTGACTCGTCGTCTCGGTTTTTTTTTTTTTCCCTTTTCTTCCTTTTTTTTTTTTTTTTTTTTATTTTTTTTCCCCTCAGCCGTCCCACGCCCCTCTCGCCCCGCTTTTCTGGGAGCGCGGCCGGGAGCGTGGCCGGGCAGCCGGCTGGCAGCGCCCCGACGGCGTTCAAAGCGGGAGCTGTCCAGGGCCTGCGGCGCCTCCCGCCCCGCGGGGGGGCGGCCGGGGCAGCCGGGAGGAGGCTGGATCCCCGCTCAACCTCTCTCCGCAGTCCCACTGCAACCAAAAGCATAAGGCGACATTCTCCCCAGACCCCCTAGCACGACCCCACTCCGGTCAGTCGGGTCCCGCGCCCCCGGCGTTTCCCCGCGGACAGCGAGAGCCGGGGACACCGACAGCTCCTCAGCGCGCCCCAGCCGCGGCGGAGCCCGTTCGCTGTTTGCTCTCTCCGGGACACATCTCCGTCCAGGGCGCGGGCAGAGCCACACCAGGCTGCCCTCCCTGCTCCGCGGCTCTCGGGCAGTGTGTGTGTGCGAGGGGAGCCCGGGGTGCCCCGCGGCCGCCGCCCCGAGCGCTCCCCGCCTCCCGGCCTGCTGAACGGGACTGTCCGGGCGCGGGGAGAGGATGGGCAGCCCCCCTTCGCGACGGCCACCCGCCCACCCAGCTGAGGGAAAGCTGGCGGGCTTGTTTGCCACGTCTGCCCGCCAGACGGCTTCTCTCTTCGCGGAGGAGGGGGGCCAAGGTGGGTGTGAGAGGAGTTGCCCGCGCTGTGCCCCGAGGGCCGGCTGCCCCACCGTTCCTGGGCCCCGGGACCGGGGTCGGGGCTGCAGTCACTTGGGGTGGCCCATCGCGGCCCCCGCGGCTGGGGGAAGCTGACGTGGTGCCTCCGGCCAGGCCAAGCGGCAGCCGCGGCCAGCCCGCCTCCCCGCCCAGGGGCTCTTCCAAGGCGGGCAGCCCCCACCTCCCAGGCCCCCTCCGCTCGCCGAAGGGAGTCCCGAGCAGAAGGAACGGCGAAGCAAACAGAAGCCCCGCCTCAGGGTGGGGGGGACCTCTTCGGGGCGGAAAAGGCGAGGAGAGCGCCCGTCCTCGCTGCCCTTCCCTCCCCCAGGCGCGGGTCGCCGAGCAGGCGGACCCTGCCCAGGCACAGCAGCGAGCCGCGACAGCCGCCGGGAGAGCTCCCGACAGCGGCTCGGCACCGCCTCCTGACCGCCCCGCAGCCTAGAGGGTCGTCTCGCCCTCAGCCTGGCTTAGGGGAGGTGCCGGGGGTGTATCCAGACCCTATTTATCAGCCGTCGGGGGCACGTGTGCAGAAAACATGGGAAAGATGGGTCATGGATGTGCACTTGAGCGGGGACCACACAGGGGTCGCGTCTCAGGGGCACTGCCTGCACCGAAAGCAGCATCCCTCTGCCACTCATCCACGCGTGTCCCGGCGAGCCAGCCGCTCCCGGCTGCACAGCCTGCCTGAAGCTGCCTCCGCGGACAGGACTGATACTCGCTATCCAGAGTGCCGGCGAAATGGAAAAGCCTGTGGTTTGGATAGGAAAATCCACAGCATTAGGAAAAGGTGATCCAACGAAGTGTGGTGTCTGACCACAAAATGGTAGCACAACAAATTATGTGATTGAAACACTGTAATAAAAGTATGTATGTACGGCATAAACGGTACACGAGTATTCTTTCAGTTTATCTTTCATGTGAATGGTGACCAAGAAAGATTTTAAATTAACCTGAACGCTGAAGATAACGATTTGAAAGTTTATACCAGCATATACCTAAAACAGCTCAGTGAGCTTCAAACAAGTTAAAGTAATAAAGTATTATTATTAAAGACCCAAAGCACTGTGGCTCAAGTCCAAGTATTTCCTGATACCACTTTCAGTGAATAGTTTGGTTTTTTTCTGAACTTTTTCCCTGAAATCACTCATTGACTCTGTTGGCAGTTTTTCTTTATTTTGATTCTGATGCATCACTAGAACAGTTATTGAAGGATTATAATTGTAACTAGAGACTTCTGAGACAAACCTGTTCTAAATGCATATGTACAAACCTATTTTATGCACATTTTCAATAAATGATAGCCATTTTCTATTAATGAAATATGTGGAAGGTGCAAGGATGCAGACACATGTGCCTTGACCAAATAAAACTAAGCCACTGTTCTCATCCATCTTACCCATGAAGTTTCACACAGGGAGGACAAGCTCCCACCCAAAGAACAGAAAAGCCCTGCAAAGATGTGGATTTTCAATCACCACATCTCCCATAATACAAATGACTGAGGGAGACCTGGAACCAGAAGTTCAGCAACACACAAAAGCATTTGAGATGGTATGAGACTCCTCAGGCTTCCAAAGAGATGAATTCTCGGTATACTCCAGCCATTTCAGGATTGCTGCATATGGACAGAATGAAAGAGATGCAGAAGAATAATTAATTGATATGGATTTTTTCCCATGACATGTTCCTGGCCTTTGGAACCTATGGAGCCCTTGGCCATTTTCCTCAGTTTCAACCTTCTATTGTCATCGTATTTCAAGGAAAAATGAGGGGGAAAAGAGAGGAATCTCTTCTCCCTCTAGCATCAGCAGTTACTCAAGCCACCCCAAATGATTTTAGGGTAAGTGACAAAGGCCTATTAATGCTGATCTTCCTGCAAGGTATCTCTGTCACAGAGGCACTGCCACAGCTTCTGTTGTGAAGACAGGCTACAGTGCTCATCTTCTCTACCTGAGCATGCAAAAATAATCTTAGAAACTTGGGGAAAGAAAAAAACTATTTCTTTAAAAAAGTAGTGCCTAGTAACTTTGGTTCTATAATATGAATTCAGAAATACTTTTTCCATAAAATGTAATTATGGTAAATGGTTGCTAGTGTGCAAATATCATTACTAGTACAAGTATTTCTGAAGTAATACAAGTAACATGAAAATTTTTGGAGCCATTAGCATACCAGAACTGATTTGATCAGCCAGCTTAAAGAAGTAAACATCTAAGAATTCTTTTTCCCTTTGGATCATACCTTTTTAAAGGAACTATTTCACACTAAAGCCAGTAATGCCCATGGCACAATTTAAATTGAAACTTTCATGATAAGAAAAAGAATTATCCTCTACAAGATTTGCTGTTAGGGCAGGCTTTAAAAGAGAGGAGTTTCAAGGTGATGTCAACCTGGAATTTATTTCTCATTATAACCAGATTTATTTCTCATTATTTTGAAAAATTGTTAGAATACAGATGAAAAATAATGAAAACTTTTTAATGTGTATACTGGGAAGCATTTTCCCTGCATGCTGTTTCAAAACTTATGAGCCAATCACTGAGCCATTATCATAGAATAATAGAATGGTTTGGGCTGGAAGGGGCCTTAAAGACCATCTAGTTCCAATCCCCTTGCTATGGAATTCTTTTCACTAGACCAGATTGGATGGTCAATCTGGTCTTGAACATTTCCAAAGATGGGGCATCCACAACTTCTCTGGACTTGTTCCAGTGCCTCAGTAACCTCACAGTAAAGAATTTTTTCTCAGCATGTAATATGCTCTCTTTCAGTTTGATACCATTTCCCCTTGTCCTGTCACTACAAGCCTTTGTAAATCCTCTTTCTCTGTCTTTCTTGTAGGCTCCCTTCAGGTACTGGAAGGGTCACAATTAGGTCACCCCAAAGTCTTCTATTTTACAGGCTGAACAAACACAAATTTCTTCATCTTTCCTTATAGGAAAGGTGCTCCATTCCTTTAATAAACTTGGTGGCCCTTCTCTGGACTCACTTCAGCAGGCTGATGTCCTTCCTGTGCTGGGCACCCCAGAGCTGGATATAGGAGTCAAGGTGGGATCTCACCAGAGTGGTGTAGAGGGACCAAACAATTATCCAGCCAAATAATTTAATACTGTCTGGCCAGTACCCTACTACAAGAAAACACAGAACAATGCTAAAATTTGGAGAAAGATCTGCGTCTTTTTAGGCTGTCCCCAAACCTCATACCCCAGGGTGGACAGCTGCATTTGGTGTGCTCTCAGGTTCAAGTTCTCCTCCAGCTGATGTGAATGGGAGAGCAACAGTGTTTGTGGTTGGTACAAGTAAGTTATTAATTAATTTTCATCTGTTCCAACAAACTTTCACACATTTGTTCAGATGAGGGACGCATGCCCCACCGTACAGCAGCAGTGGGTGAGCAGCAAAGGTGCCTAAGGGAAGTGGTTTCCCTGTGGCATGAGTACTGGGGCTGGTTCAGTGATGTGATCCAGCTTCAATCTTCCTTTTGTAGATTCTATATCCTTTGTATGGATATATGGAGGGTCTCTATGATTTCATGCAACACTAAGCTGAACCTTGGAAAGTTTTTGCTTGATGTCTGCTCTGTAGCCATATCAGCTTCCTTAGAGCTATCTTTAATTGAATTGTTTATGATTCTGGGCTTCACACCTTAGCTTCATTAGTCAGTATTGTGCATTAACAAGGAGAATAGTACATTGTCAGTGAAGATAATATGGAAGTGGTACCATATATCTCCCTTACTGCATCTCATTGTGTCATGTTTGCTATTTTCTTCTTGACTGCTTAGTCAAAAAAAAAACAACAGAAAAAAAGGAATAAACAAACAAACAAACAAAAAAAAAGAAAAACCAGAAAAAAAGAAATAAAGAAAAAAGGTTGTGCTATGCTCTTACAGAAAAATCCTGTGGTGAGACAAGATACTGCAAGGAACTTCCAGCAGACCTCTGTATCCAGTGTTGAAGGGCCAGGTGTGTTAAGGCTCCTGTGGCCTGTCCTACTGTTCCTATATAACACTGAAAGTACTCATAGATGTGAAAGCATGGCACAGGCACACAGAGCCATGACTTGGCTGCTCCAGGGATCATAATTTAGAGGGAGTCCATGTGGTGCCACTAAATGTTAAGGAAGAAGGAACATTATTCCTTGTGAAAAGAACTCATAGCCATTGACTTCTAATACTTCAATATTTTAAGACACTTCTTTTAGAATCTATTTAAGTGGCTTTTGAGAAGTAGTCCAGCAAACTGACTTTTAATGGGAAACAAACAGGTTCTATGTGAACAGCTATGGCTGCTGCTTCATTTAGTTTCTGTTCCCCAGTGGCTGTCTCGTGTCTGAAATAAATCATCATCCATTATCCTTAGCAGGATTAATGGTCATCAGTTCTCAAAAAGAAGCAACTGATAGGCAGCCCCTGTGGAAAAGCTGTTAGAGGGATCAGTAGATAAATTTAATGGAAAACTTTCTTCAATTATACATCAGTAAAAGCAAACAAGAGAATGACTCAAGGCTGCTTTACTAAAACTGAGATGTCTAGCTATTCTTTTTTAGAGAGGTTAACTTCCACAGAAGCAATCAGTGAGCTTTCTGGGTGGTATTTAAGTTACCCAAAGTATATATCATTATTTTCTCTTTTTTTTTCTTTTCTTATTTTTTTTCTCAAAGGTTACACATTTAGGAGTTGAGGAAGTCAGAACAAAGGCCTAGTTTACCTATTGATAGAAGGTTCAGCTGCTTGTTACTGAAGCCAAACTAATTTATCATGTTTAAGTAAATTCAGGATGCATTGACCTCTTTTCATGTCATTATCAATTCAATCTATTGCTCTGTGACACTGAAATTCATCCGATAAAAAAATGAAATTATTGATATGCTAACTTACTTTACATCAGAAAGCTAATTTGAAAACTTTATTTTTTAAGATCATTTGGACTTAATTTCTAATTCATTTAATAAAGCCATAAACCTGCATGTCTGTTATAAACATCCTTCCACACTGGCTCTGATTTTCTTCTCATTCTGATAATTCAATGGAAACTCACACTGACTTCAATAATTCAATATTCACTATAGTTGTATATCTCACAAGTATTTAACCCATATCACAGAATTTTGAACCTTTTTTTTTTTTTTCAGATTTCAGCTTTAACCATCTAATTTTTTTCCCTGTTCTATTTGCCAGCCTTAAAATTTTGACTCAAGGAAATCAAAATTCTCAACTCAAACAGAAGGCGAGAATGAAATAAAGCCAGGTGGTCCTTCAAGATGCTCATCAATCTCAGCAAATATTAGTAAAGCAAATTAAAATAGTGCTGGTGAGAATAATTTCTCTGAATGAACACACATTAATGGATGTGTGTAGATGGACTGTAAATAAGTTCATGAGTTCAGACATGAGGTCTGGTATGCCAAGCTTGTACCACCTGTTATTTAGAATATAATTGCTGAAATAGGGATCAAATCACAATATTAAAAGGTTGAATTGCATCTTTATGGAGTTGAGATCTACAGAGCCTCAGCCCCTGGGAACTTTCAGAGTTTTCTATATGAGATAAAACAAAAATGCAATGAATGTCACTTGTAGAGATCAGTATGGATCCATTCCTTTACATTCCCAACAAGCTTAGGAACGATAACTCAGAACTGCATAAATCAAGAATGCACTGCAAAACATAACAGGTAGAGATCAGTGGAGCAGTTGAAAGCAAGCAAACATGATCATGGGTCGTATTTGGTCTGTGTGAATATGTCTTTGCATGGAATGTTGTGGGCAGTATCATATAAGGCTCTAATTATTGCTTGATACAATTACTATTGTAATCAAAATCAGACAGGCAATATTAGAGGAATCTGCCAAATTATTGGTACCTTGCCTTGAAATTAACCACAGAAAATGTTTGCTGCACAATTAGAATTAAAAAAACCCAAACAAACCAAAACCATTAAAAGAGCCCTCAACTATAACAGTTTACTGCAGGTGGGAAAAGAATCAGTGTTTTTCTTATCTTCACGTCCTGAGTTTCAATTAGCATAATAATAAATGGTAGTTTGCAGATCAAGTGGCAATTTTCATCTACAACAAAGAGCATATAACCCATAATTTAATGGAAAGAAATCTGTCTCAGTAATGGAAGCACCTTCAACCTGATTGTTCATTATACGGATCCCACTTGGTATGCACACTGACAGTAAAAAATAAGCAGCAGTGCAAGTAAAGGCTTGTTTCAGACAGTGCAGATCACTGAAACTAGCTTCTGAAGCAACTAAATTCCCACAGGCTGTGGGGGTAATTTTCAAGTGCATTTAAATCCTACTTTGAAAAATGAAGCAGCATACAGATTTAAATTGTATTCAGCAACAACATTGCCCGGTCAGTCCAGGCTTTTCCATGACTAAAACTTTTCACCAATTGTCATCCTGAAATGCTTTCATCTCCTACAGCAACTGCAGACAGATCTCTGTTCTGCTTCACATGGAGTTAGAATCTCTCATTCTGGAAGAAGAATGCACAGGAAATCTTATGTGTTGATTAATTTTGGATGTCCTTCTCACAGCTTTCTCTTTCCTATTCACTGAAAAGATAAATCTACTGCTGCAGACTAGGGAAAAATGTTATAGCATCTGAATACAAGGAATTAAGGCGTATTTTTATGTCACACAGAGGCAAATGTGGAATCCCCGCAGCTGAAATCACTCATATACATCTTGGCTGAGAATATCAGGTTGCTGTACACCAGAATTGTACACCACAACATTCCCATTTTTAAGTGGTAGAATTAATGAATGGCATGCAGTAGAGTGTTGTTTCTCCCTACAAACATTTTTAAAGCTGGTTGTGCTTTGTTAAAAGCACTTAATACAGTTGAATGGGCTGTTGTTTGTTGTAAGAGCATGTGGTTTTGTAAAAAGCCCAGGGTGATTGCACGAGGGGTGGAACCCACAGACCTCGCAACAGATTGGCCAGAGCATGGTGCCCATAACCAAGGCAAGGTCACAGTTCTCCACTGAAGGGCTGGGCTCAAGGGTCCTTGTGGTCCCTTCCAGCTCAGAATGTTCTGTGTGTGGGATTCTGTGTGATACCGTCTCACACATCTTCAGAAGAATATGTGTGACAAACATCCTAAAACCCTCAGATTCTCCTTTCTCCTAGATCACCCTCTTACATCTATACCTGCTCCTCTCACTAGGCTCAGCTTCCTACTCTGCAGCTATCAGCTGGGCAAAAGCAGCCCATGTCAGTGCTGACCCCAAGCAGACCAGCATATTTGTACTTATTAGCCAGCTGGTAAACCAAACTGGACAGTTTTGGACTCACACTGAAGCCTTTTCTTCTTGGAGATGCTGATTTTAGTATTTTCCCTCTAGCTAACCTGCTCGTTTCATGAAACTTGCAGAATCTTTATATCTTTGTGGATTCTTCCATCAGTTCTGCTGAAGTGGGCTACAATGTTATGGGGAAATGTAGTGGGCAGGCAGGTAGGGAGGATGCAAGTGTCTCCTTACTGAAGTCTCTTGGGCTTCAGACGTGAATCCATTTGGGTGAATGTTGCTGGCATTCCTTACCACAAAATACCTTCTTAGCATTAACTTTGCTTGTTAATAAATACCACTAATAGATAAAGAGTGTCAGCTCTCCATTCTCTCTTCTATTTTCTTCTCTTTGGGAAAGGTTGCTCATCCTTGCCTTGGTGTACTCCTCCATAGTCTTGTGAGATGCTAAGCAGCCTTGTTGTAGTGCTGTACTCCACTTTTTTCCTTCACAGCGTGATTTTCACATGTCAAACTTTATTAGGATATTTGAAATATTAGGTAATAAATCAGTGGACTCCTTGAAACTCTACAAAGTGAAAATTTGCAAGTGGGAGTTGAGGCTTGTAGTTCCTGCACTGTAAGAAGCTAAAGACAGTGAGACTATTTTTAAATATCACCTCTTATATGTGTTGCTTTAAAATGTATTTTATTGGTCACCATCAGAGACAAGACAGTGCATTAGACACACTTTGATCTGACCTGATAGGTTCCAAAGTACTTGTGAATGAAACCCCCCCCCCCACAATATTGAAAGAAAGCTGGGTTCTTTAAAAGTAGTGACAGAATCATGGAATATCCTGTGCTGGAAGTGCCCCACAAGGATCATCAAAGTCCAGCTGCTGGCCTTGCACAAGACAACCCCAAGAATCACAGAATAAAACCAGATGCCTTAATAGAATCCATTAAATTGTTAATAATTTTATCAGTCCTGAGCCTGTGTATTTAAAATATTTTTTGTTTCCGATATGGTTTGCAGATTTATTTTTTTTCTCCTGGATTTTTCTTGGGAAAAGTAGATTATGCCTTAGACTGTTATCAAAAATTGAGTGGTAAAGTCTTGACAGGTATTATATCTATGGGACTCTGAGAAAAGTAGGATCACGTCTACAGAATCCATATTACTGAGCAGGCTGTACATGAGAATAGTTAGTCTGATTGTGCTAAACAGATATAGTGGAGACTATTTTAATTTGTAAATTGCTTTTTATCTGTGACAAGATTCTCAGTAGGGTGTATGGATAAGATCTGGACAGATCTTGCAGTGCAAGTACATGCAAAGTCCAGGTACAAATGTCTGCAGTCTTACAAATGATACTATATTTTAAAGTTATTCCAATTTTTTTATAATTTTAGAAATTACAGAAAGAATGATCAAGAACTAGGAGGTCTTGGTGAAATTTCTGTGGCCCCACTCATGTAACAGTGTGGTGGAATCCGGTCTCAGTGGATTCACCACAGGAAGTCAACAGGTTTTGTCTCAGGAACAGTGCCGGGAATTTAGCCCTGTCTTTAGTGGAAATGAGGCTCTATTGCCCTACAGGAAAGGTAGTGGTGCAGAGTGGGGTTACATCCTGAGGGAACAGACTGCTCTGCTCTGAGCTGACCACAGCTGGTGAACACAAAAGGGAATGCTGTGTTGTGAAGCTCAAGGGCATGAGCTGTGTGGATAGCCCAAGGTTGTAATGCCCTTTCAGGATAATTTAGGGCTGCAGCCTAAGTAGCCTGCATAGCCTCAGGAGGTTTGGTTCAGCAGCTGCTCAGCCTCCCCTGCAGTGGTCACAGAGCTGGCACTACAGGCTACCATCACCTCATAGATTATCCAAATTTATATCCAAATTGATTTTCTAAAGTTATTTGTGCCAAAAAGGTCTCACTGAATGGAAAAGGAGCAAATCAACAAAGGGTTAAAGTTCTTTTAAAATGTCCAGACTGGCTAATTAAGCAAACATATTTGAAAGGTCTTTCACTTTTGGAATGCTTCTCTGAAAGGTTTCAAACCACAGAGGCTGGTGTCTCTTTGTTATAAAACTACTATAGACAAGAAATGGGGGGTCATGCCTCCTACATTCCCCCCAAACACGAGAGTGTTTGTGTTTCATTTGGTTAAACCCTAAATGAGATCACCCTTTATGAAAGCACATCACCATATCCATTCTTACCGTATGACCTTAGCAGACTTAGATGGTGGATTAATCAGTCACCTGGTGCCAAACTCTCTCTTAGCCATCAAGTAACACCATTTTCATGAAATGAAGTAAATATTTTTTGTTGCAAGTGAAATGTGCCTTCCTCCATATCCCTGTCATGAAACAGAAAGACATTCAGAGGAGGCAGCTTTTCTGAAAGTTGCTGTGTACTCCTGGCATTACAGTCTAACTGTGTTTATGTCTTACAGAACTGGTCTATAAACTCCACCTCAGTTTAAATGCCTTTAGGAATTACTGCTTGAAACTATTTGTATTCAAACACAGAATGTGAAAGGGTTACATGAGCCTTAGTTAATTAATTTCTATTGTCAATACTAGTGCTTTTCTCTCTTAATTTTAAATGTTGAGACACTTTGTGCTCTCATTGGCCCTCAAATTCTTGCTTTGCATTAGCAGCATCAGCTGTGTCCAAGCCCCAAAGACATTTGCAATCTTTGTGTGTATACAGACATACCAGTTTACTCAGCTTTGCAAATTCTAATATTCTAAACTCTACTATTTGAAAAAGTTAGTGCATTTAACTTAGGTAGGTAGGTTCAAAATTCAAGTGTCATGTATGTTCTTCATCATCAGCTCAGGACAAGATTTGTTTGCCCATCCTGTGCAAACTCCAGCCTCACTGTACAGGTAATGGATCTTCAGTGGAGTCTGAGTGGTAAAAGAAAAAGAAAACTGCAGCAGAGATGTGCATCTTAACTTTCACAGAAGCTGTTATTTTTTCTTTTCTCTGAGTTAATTTAATTTTCTTTAGCTACTTCCAAATCCATAACTTACACTGCATCTCAGTGTTGCCACATTGCAGATGATTTCTGACTGGCGTTGCCCAGCTGAACTATTGCTTTGTTTCCAGACTCTCATATTTCTCAGCTCTTTCCAAATTGCTGGAACTGCTGCCCCTATTGCAGGGAAGAGCTCAACTGAAGAGAAACACATAAGGTTGTAGTCCCTTTGTTAAGGCATAAACAAGAGTTTGGGACAAGAGGAATAACATTATTGATATTTATGCAGAATTAACCCAGAAGACTGTTTGAACAGGGAGTTTTGTCATGAAACTCATATTTTAGGATTTCCTTAATAAACTATAGGGAAGCAGTGGTTTTCTTCTATTTTACATCAACAGGAAAGCTCTATGGAAACTGAACTATTCTGCCTAATGAGAAAGGGTTGATTTTCTCAGGGTTAGCTTGGCTTATGAGAAATTCTCTGGATTCAAAAATTTGACTTAAAATAGTTGGGTGACCTAAAGAATGGTGTAGAGGTTCCTGTCATCCTCATTTAAGGAAACACTGAAGGAAAGAGTTCAACAGAACACAACTCACGATTAGAAAAAAACCCTCCAATTTGTTTAGCCAAAAGAAGTATGATTATTTCATTCTAGGAAGTAGGCTTTGACTAGTGTTTGCTGATCATACATGGAACAAGAGTATTTCACATCTACTGCAAGGGAGGTGCTAAATTATAGAGAGAATTTATGTAACATTCAGGGAACAAAACCATCACATATCACATATATGATGGTGGAATTGAATCAGGGCTGCAGAACTTTGAGTATTACTTTCCCTTGTAAGCCTCTGTCTCTGCAGCCTTGATGCATTGGATTGATTTATTCCAACAACAGTTCTCTGGTTTGAGGGCAATGCTTCAGGGCTCTACAAGGAAATATTGCTAAGTAACTAACATGGAAGAGCTGTCATGATAATTTAAACAGTTAGATTTTCCCACTGTAATTCAAAATATAGAGGGAATGACTGGGAGGTATTAATATTTTAGAGTTTCATTTGGTAAAGAAGAAAACATGTTGCAAAGTCACTCCTACACTGTTACATTTCAGTCTTTAAAATTTAACTTTGCTTTCAGTTCTTCTAACCTGAGTAACTCAAAAATAGGAGAAAATATATACTTTGATGTCAAACAGGTCAGGCTCTGAAGAGTTCTGTATCAATGACTTCAAAGGAAACTTATTAATGAATTCCAGGTAATTTGTTTGTATGGAGCTGCATTTCACAGTTGCAAGGCTGTTCATTAAAAATCAAACTGTACCAATTTTAACACAAATTTCAGGTTCTCAGTTCTGACTTCTCCAAAGTAACAAGTGCTCCTAAACTAAGGTCATAGCAGGAGCAGGGGCTCACTTATTATAGACTCAGAACCAAAGAATGATTCCATTCACAACTGGTGGAATCTATTGCAACACACGAGAAAATTTCACTGGTGCAAGGATCACACTGCTAAAAATGACAACACTTTGGCTCTCATTCTCAACATCCTTGCCAAAATTAGGCAGATAAAAGTGAAGAATACCTTTCCATTTACTTGCTGCAGTGTAAGTTTCATAGTTTTCTTCTCTTGGTTTTTAACTTATTTTGCTGTTCTTCCTACTATGCTCCAGGTTACTGGTCAAATCAAATTTCACTCAGAAATCTAACTAATGAGTTACATGATAAACATGTTGCAAACACCAATATTCAGTTTCCAGGCCATTAATACAGTCAACAGACTCAGGTCAGTTAGAGACACTATATGCCAGTTTAACAGACCTTAGAATCTCCTTATTTTGAGGGGTCGTTTAGCTCCCAGACAATTTCTTGATTTCCAACAAATGGAGTGTTTGCATTCAAGGTATATCTGAAGGCACCATGATGGCATTTGCCATAAGACAGGCATTGATCATCACCTGAAGCCACTGGTTTGGCAGCTTACCTCTGGGAGTTTACCTCCTGGGTCCTTGTTTCTGCCCCTGCATTATGCATACAAGAGCCTTCATTTAGATGCTTTGCAGAGGTGTGATGCATGCTAATAGTCCCATGCAGGCTTTGAAGATATGCAGTTCAGCAGAGGTGCTAAGTATTCTTCTTTTAGTCAGCCCAGCCTTAATTCATGTGGCACAGAAATGTTAATGTTTTGGCAGAAGCTGACCTTGTGGCTGAGCCCTAATGGCAGTCAGAACCTTTAGTGTTGTGTCTGTTCACTCAGCCCTGCCTGCACCTGGGCATTACATCGCTCCAAGTAACTAATATTTTGAGAGCTATCTTTCAGTCATCACCTGTACACTCCTGTTAGACTGCTCACCACAGTTGTAGAATGTCAGGCCTTATTTATGACTGAGCTGGTACGACAACAAGGTTGGGAAAAGGCATTCTTGCTATCAGAATTCAATAGTGGATATAATTCAGTTTTTCAGCCATCTTCCCGCTACAAAAGTGTCTGCAGAGGTTGTCTTGCCATTAAAATGCTACTTAGAAGATATTGTCTTGATGATCTGTTCTTTATTAGTCAGTTCTAAAGATATTTGTTGCTGATTGTAGTTCTGAAGGCCTGAGACATCAGCTTTCATACAGCAAGGTGGTTGTGCTCTAGCTATTTTTTGTATTTCTTACATATACTTCTTAATGAGTTTTCCAGAAATTGTCTCTTGCAGAGGCTTTGCTCATCAAGTAAGGCTGTAAAAGAACCAGAGCAAACAGGAAGCCCCTGTCTTCAAGCCCTAATTTGAACAATATGTGTATTTACAAAGAACCCCTAATAAAAATTTTGCTGTATGATTAGGCTGATCAGATTTACAGAAGTCTCTTGGGTAGGCATAATGTAAACACATCTGGCATTTCAGTGCAGGGGTAGAAAACAAAGTGGAGGAAAATGATGCAGAGAGGGATCTAGAGGGGATATGGCCAAGGTTAGGAGATGACTTAAGGCAACCCCTCTGCCTTCCAAGTAGGCCTGTGTATATGTATGCGTGTGATACAATCTTTCCTGGGGTCTGGTCCTGCTTGTATTAACATCTTTCAAAGAAAGCAGGACTTCAGAAGCATCCATAACTGCTGGATTTTCCCTATAATAAATAAATAAATAAATAAATGTTCCAGGACTTGTCCCATAATTAGTTGACCTGGGTTCTCATGCACCTCCTGCACTGAGTGTGTAATTAATTGGGTTCTATGTGGTGGGAAAACAGCTAGGGTCACTCAGCATGGAAAAGAGACAAGGGGAAAGTGAGGAGCTTTGTGAAATGGCTGCTGTTCATCTGGCACCAAATATTTGCCTCTCTTCTGATGGGCTGGGAGTTGCAGCTGTGAGAGAAGGAGCAGTTTGCTGTGTGGGAAAGACAGCAGCAGGTCATGAGTGGAGCTGCACTAGCAGGCAGAGATGGGGAGTGGATACAAACACTGCAGTGCTTTGGGTCTCACTTCCCACTTCATTTCTGGGCTGTTCTTTATGAGCTGCTTAACACAACTGGGTCTACATAGCTGATAATTGACTGCTGCATGTTCTGGATGTAAAGTGGTTCGCTCCAGCTCCTACAGAACATTCTTTACTTTTCTATAAGCGCTTATATTTCACTGTTATGAGATATTAAAATTTCTTTACCATACTGTGTAACCTTTGATGGCAGATGAAGCATATAGTACCCCTTGGAATAAAGTACTCTGTAGTCAGAGTAAAAGAAACACAGGCAAAAGAAAGACAGAGCCCTATCTGTCTTCACAAGTCTTTATATACAGTATAAGCACAAAGATCCTGTCTACAGGTGGTCTGACAAATGATCTGTCACCAGCTGAGCTGTGATCAGCATCTCTGAGCATTACAAATAATCTGCAACAAACATGGAAAAACAAAATTACTTTATCTCTACTCCCTTAAGTGGTACAATAAATTGTATGCAAAATTAGTTTGCATGACTGCATGCATATAGACAATGACATAAACAGTTGATATGTAAACATATCTGAACTCATTTGACTGTATCTATGGGTCTCTATCTGTGTCCATCTAAAACTATGTACCTGTGGAAGTTATTTGTTCTCTTTATGAGAGAGAGGACCTAAATCTGTACTGCATGTTATGATTTGATAAATAAACACATAAATGAAATTATGTTTTCTCTTTGGTTTCAGTACCAAAAACCTCTCCCTGCTCCACCAAAAGTTTTCTGTTGCTGTCTGTATGGAGTGGTCAGTCTTTCTTGCAGAATTAGTTGAAAGCTACTTTTTGATGGATTGGTCCCAGAATCTATTTTAAAAAAACAAACCTGGAAAGCAAGAGTTCTTCATAGCCAGCTATGAATCATCTCATGTCCGTCTGAGAGTGCAGTTAGGAAATCTAGGAAAGAGCCCATGTTTCCTCCTCACATGTCATGCATCAGCCAGCACCCAAAGTGGTGACTTACTTTGGACTGGGCTGCCTGTGCTCAAGGAACTGAGGAGTTGCCTTTTTTCCCCAGCAGACTAGGCAGAGGGAAACTTGTGTATAGTTGCCTGGCACTTAAAGGTTCTAAAGCAGCAGAGAAATCATGAGTCAGAATACACGCAAGGAATGTTTTCCAACCCAAATAGTTTATTTGAGAATAGCGCAGCCTGAAGAATGGGGGCAGGGAGGGAGACAGAACTTCAGCTCAGACATTCTTATGATTTCAGCTGAAGTTTTTCATGTCCTGGGAGGAGTTAGTTTTCTTAACCCTCTCATTAGAAGTATCTGAATAACTTCAGGCAATGTCGCAGACACTCCATCTTTTTCTTACTACAACAGGGTCCATATTTTTGTGGAGAGTCAGAGGAAGAGAATAAAGACACAATCTGACATTTATACTAATTTTAATCTGGAGTAACTAGTAATCTAAATGTAATTTCTTCAAAGTGTCACTAGTCAGAATCAAAATTATCTACATCCTTAGGTATTCCTTTACATCTGCTGCTGTTTCTATTAATAGATTAATACTGCAATTGACTACTCCATGAATTCTATCCTAAAAACCCAGCATGTAAATCACAGCAAATGGGTAACATATGACTATGAGCACTATTTCCAGCTACCTGTATATTTACAGATGTATACACACAGTGTCATATTGGCACAAGGTAGGGTTTTTTTCTGTCCCCTTCTCCCTCCTGTCTTCTACCATTAAAAAAAACCCAACACCCAAACGAAACTTGTCTGACTTTTGTTCCCTCTGTGTTCTAGTGAGCTGCTGCAAAACTATTTTGTGGTTTGTCTTGATGCAGTGCAGCTGCTGGGAAGTACAGGATCTTTCCAGCCTTCCAAATGCTCTTTATAGCTGCAGCCATTTTCCCCTCCTCCTTTCTCTTGCTAGAACTGCTCGCAACTCCTTGATTTCAATATCCAGGCAAAGTTCATGCTGAGTAACCCCCCTATTATGAAATAGTGAGGAGGGAAGGTGAAAATAAAAAAAAAGAGAGGAGGGAGAGACAAGCTACTAAAAACTTGTGGTGTTATGAAAAATTATGAGATAATCATCATGGACTGTAAATAATTGTATTTAAACCACCTTTTTCTTCCATGCAGCCTTTCAGAAGAAAAAGGTTGTTAGTCTCAGAGGAAGTCTGAGCAGAAACACTCAGCAGTGTGCTGGGCTTACCTGAAAAGAAACGGGACTTATAATAACACAGAGATATTACCTGCTTTGTTAAAACTTTGTATTGACAATAAAGCCTTTTGTTTCTTCTGCTTCTCTAATTCTTGTCAGTGCTGTGCAGCAGTTCACAAGCAGTGAATCTTGTGTTAACTTGCAGCATATGAACCTGGACCCTAAAGTTGAAAGCTCAGAGAAGGGCACACCCTTTGGTCAGCATAATAACTGTTTGTCATTCAGCAAAATCCACACGACTCATAGTATTTTAAACACACACATTAAAGTACTAAATATATCTCTTAGTCTGACATATATATGAAAGGCAGCAGGAAAGGACTGGTTCAACCATAGTCTCTGGCTGTGACATCTAGCAGTTCTCTATTATTTAAACATGATGTCCAGTGAAACTCCCATTTTAGCCTTCAGTAGCATTTGATTCAGAGTAATTGCTTTGTGTGCACCACACTCCTTGAATGAAGATGTGAATTGTTGGAAATTACTTTGGAAAAATGCTTGATCAGGCCTCCCCTTTTAGCTGCATTGTATATCAGGTAATGCTGTTTCCTTTTGCCCTCTTATTAGTCTGGAGTAAATACACGGTAACTATCACCAAACAGGCTGAAAAATGAGGAGTGCTTTATTTTCTAAAGAAAGGCTTGGTCAGAAACACTTGTCTAGGCCATGAACCTACTGGTACAGAAGCTAAAAAGAAATAAGCCGAGAAAAGATTGTTCTGGTTCTTATCATAGTCTTGGAGTGCCTCGGCAGCCAGTCCCTCAGAAACAGACTTGCAAGAATGAAGAAGGAGAAGAGGGAGGAAGAGAGCGATAGTACTTCTGTAAGAACTCCTATCACTCCTAGGCAGTTTCCTTGAAATCCCTCCATCTGAGAACTGGAGGCCTGCTTTGGAGAGCTTACTGCTGAGCCACGTTTGCTTGTGTCTTAAGGAGGGGCCTGGAGAGCAGTGGCAGGATTTGCTCCAGCTAGATAGCCATGTGGCACTGCCGCTCCTGCTGCAATAGGATTCCTTCACCATTACGTTTCCTCCTCTCGGGCTCCACAAGCAGTTCAGCTCTCAGAATCTATGCTTAAAATTATGTGGTCTCAAAAACAGGAGAAAAGCCACACTCTGCCCTCCCCCTCCATAGTTTGAACATGAAATATTTGCAGTAGCCACGCAGCTCCCACTGAGCAGGCAGGACTGTTGCATTAAATGAAGCACGAAGCAGTCTCTGCCTCTCCCCAGAACGGGCTGCAAGTGCTCTGATGCTGTGCCTGCAGTACCTAGAAAGCACATGGCAAGCTCTGCTTGCTTGACCTGGGAATCCAAGTTCCCCCAGAGCCTGGGGAGAGCTGGGTTCTGGGGAAGATTCACAACTCACAACATGATGAGTGGGGGTTTCCTACTCTGGCTAATAAGGCAAAAGTTGGAAAAAAGCTTGCCTGTTTTTTTTTTTTTTTCCCTTCCCATGTGGTAGTAGGATTAATGCACTGAAATCACATCCTGGATTTAACCTCCTATGACTGTCTCCTTGGGACTGAGTAGTTGACTTGTGCTTTTCTTTTCTGACATGGGAGTTGCTGCTAGATGTACAGATTAATCCCAGCTATTTCTGACTATTCTGATGCCTCAGAAGGGCCAGCCTATATTTTATCATGTATCAGACATGCCCTGAAGCAAAGCAATATTTTAATCTGTGAAAGACAAATTAAACACAAACAATCTGTCAGAAATTTATTGTTTCTCTATATTCCATCGTTTGCTAAAAGCTTTTAAATCAACACATATAGAACTAGATGTGTCATAAATGTACAGAAGCTGGTATTCCATATAATGGTAAAATACTTGTAGATGAATGACACCTTCCAAAGCTTTTTTAAAATGGAGGACAAAATATTTCTTTCTCTGCAAATTCTTTTGACTGGCAGGACTGAACTAAAAAAACCTGAAAGTCTAGTAAATTATTTCTCTGATTCTAATAAATATCTAAAGGTTATTTCATTGATGTCTCATGGTTATGTGTTCAGTTTGTAATTAGCTCCTTCCACACACCTCTAAGATTCTGAGAAAACATAAAAATACACCACAGGAAGTCTTTACAGATTGACAAATTAAAAATCTATAGTTATGGAACCAACATAGATCTGAAGTTTATTCACTTAAATTAAAAAGAAATATAGAGGAGAAATTTTTTGTGATTTTTTTCCCCAAAGTGCCTTGTTTGATATACAGAGGATACTAAGAGCAATTGATACAGCATGTTGCTACTTTCACCTGTAGGTGCCCATGTGTTCTGCCTGGCTAAATCATATGGGGTTTTCTGCTTTTAGTGAGATAGTTTCTACAGAATTTCTCTGTTTTGAGGATGGGTGAAACAGTTTGGGTAAAAAGGCTAAAAAATGAGTTCTTTATTATTTCTGTAACACCTATATGTTCTCCTTTTTATGTGACGTTTCCTTTTTGTGTGGCATCTGTTTCTGTGTATTGACAGCATGAAGCATGGTAGGTTTAGTGGATCTTAAGGACAAACTATTTGAAGGACCTGGTGCTGTTCCTACTTATAGTACAGTTGCATCTGATGGTCTGAGCTGGTCTGACATCTCAACAACTGACAAAAAATGGGATTCCATTCCCACATGGTCTTGACCATGTAATCCCTTTTTTCCAGGTCGAGCTCTCATCTAACTTTTGGTGACCAAGCTCTGTTCACTAAACCAGCTGAAAACCACTAAGTTTTATCTTTGTTCTTATTTTTGGGCAGTTTAGTAAGCTGATTTACCTCACAAAGTCATCAGACAAACATTGTGCTGCGAAACTGCTCCTTTCAAGCTGTAAGTTCTCAGCTTCAACCAGCTCACCATTTAAATGTTCATCTTTATTTCATATTACTTAATTTGCATTTACAAAAATCAAACTAAAAGTTATTACATTGTAGTCTGGGATTTCTTACCCAAATCCCAACTTAAAAACTTTCCACCTTCATTTTACATATACAAAATCTTCTACACAATGTGTCACCTTCCTATCCCTTTGCTACTTCTTTTGTATTAAAATTAATCAAAGCTAACCTGTTCTAAGGTCTTCTCTTTTAAGGAAGATTATGTTATTGGGAACTTTTCCTTTCCATTTTCTCCAAACATAGTTCACTCCACCATTCTTTCTAGGATGAATGAAATTTTTTTTTGTTTGGTGTTCACTAGTTTTCAGTCTTTTTGAATTCTTCCCAGGAATATAGAAACCCAGTCACAAACAGAGCAACAAAAACAAAAATCAAGATCCTGAATGAAATATAACTGACATACAATGAAACCTTTTAAGCTGTGTTGAACTTAAAATGAAACCTTCTGAGCTCCCTAAACAGGTTGCCATAGGTCTGACTTTGACTTTTTGCTTAGTTGATGGTGAATGTAAAAATGGAAGCACTGATTTTCTAAATAGTTCCCAGTCTGCTTTGACTAGTCATTTAGGTAACAAATACAAGAAGAGGAAGGATTTTCCTGCAGTTAGAAATAGTGAAATGTGGATTAAATTCCTTGATGTCTATGGATTTCTTCACTGGGTGTACAGCTTCTGTGACCTACAGCTGTTTCATTTGTATTCCTGGCTGTAGCTTCTCCCAAAAGCTACACCTCTGCTTTGTAAGAGCCAGCTACTGCTGGGCTGAGTTGCAGGGTGCTTTTACTTCACCCAGTGCTGTGTGTCACAAATCGTAAAGGAAAGGCTTAGTTCCAGTTTAGGTGCAAGAGCATTTAGCCTCCTGGAGACGAGCTCTGCTGTCCCTCTTGCCCACAGGCCCAGGCAAGAGACCTTGCTCGTTACACCTGCTAGTATAGGTGCTACTACAGACAATTAGTAGGAAACATAGGACATCAGAATATGACCCAAATTTTTCCTCTGTTCTACATGTTAAATGCCCCATAGTGCTTATTTAGGAACTCATGTGAAACTGGGATTTCCAGGACACAACTGTATGATGACACCTTCGTGCATCCTTAGTATCATTTCCTCAGTCTTGCATGCAAAATGTATGAGGAATTGCTGAATCTACAGAATCAGTCTTGTGAGATAAAATGCAGAATCGAAGACATGATTTTCTCCATTTTTCAGTTTATTCATGCTGCAGCGTGAGAAGTTACCTACTTAAATAGAAAAATGTAGCTTGTTCTGGTAAAGGAAATTGTTTGGTAGGGAATTTTCTACTTACTGAGTTATTTTTATATGAAAGGTTTTTCACACGTAGAAATGTACGATGAACACATGTATGGATGTGCAAACACACACACATACACATCGCAGGGCATTCCCAGCTACTGTGCTTATAAATATATATAAATTACACTCTTAAATGCAAAATGTACCAATTTGATAGGAACATGAACTGTTTTCTGAATTGAATGATGTTTAAGCTCTCTTTTTTTTGGCATTAAAAAGAAGTTCACATACAATTATAGAACTGAATTCTATAGCTAAGGTGGGGACCCTATTTTTCCTGTGCAGAAGAGTTTATTGGACAAAGAGGAAGGGAAAGGGAAGAAAATTCTAGAAATATGGGTCTCTAGAAACATAGCAGTATGTTATTAGTGGATTTAGCTACACTTCTCTCTGCGGAGCTGCATCCATTTACCCCAGTCAAGTCCCAGACCCAGACTCACTTCCACTGCTGCTCTTTGAATCCATGCCAGGGTGAAGTATAATTTAAATCAGAAACAGATGTGGGTGACTGTAGCTGAGCTGCAGAATATATAAAGGCTCGACACGTGTTAATTTTCCAGGCATTTGTAACAGGATTGCTGAAATAACTGTAAAATCTTGTCGCTAATGGACCCTGAATGGTGAGAAAGGTTTCTCCTTCGTTTGCTGCAAATTATCTTTCATTTCTGCCTTCCCTGTTTAGATCGCACTACATTTATTTTGAATTGTTTTCAGCCTTTTCTGCTAAGGATCATGGGACAGCAAAGCTAAGTGATTGCAAATGTTTCTGTGGTAAGCATTTCCACTGGAGAAGCCAGCTGGATCATCCCCCGTATACCCGCTGAAACTTCTGTCCTGTCCTTTTCAGCAAAATGAAAATGCAGTGGGATAAATATTTTAACTTGTATAAGTATGGTCCTGAAAATGCAGGGGACAGGTATATAGGAATGTATAAAGTGAGCATTCCGTGAAGCAGAGAAGCACCAGAGTAAGAATTCTTTTTCTGCTCACTGGGTTTGGAAAGCAGACCAAAAGAAAAATGAGAGGTTTCCAGAAAAAACAGAATTATGGCCAAACTAAGCAAAATACTTAAAGTGAGCAAAGCAAAGCTCTGTCTGCTAACAGTTTGTAGCAAGGGAATGTATTTTCTTTACCAGCCTCCTACCCCAGGAACTTTGTCTTAACATCAAACAAAAACCACAGTAGGAATAAACAGATTTCTGGTGATGCAGTGCTTTGCAAAACCAGGCTATCCCAAAGCTAAAATAATGACTCTTCAGAGTCCATTTTTAATGGAAGGTTTGCTCCTGTTGTTCACTTATGAATCAAGACTAGATCACTGTACATTATCTTAACTCTGCAATGATTATATCAGATTTCCTGTGATCTTTTCCAAAGAAATAACCTTTCTTTAATAAGAATGGGTGTAGTGGCATTTACTTCTTGAACTTCAGGAGTAAGTAGAATGCTTAGGAAGATTCAGAAGTCCTGGCAATTTTTTTTTTTTCCTGTAATATTTGTTCAGTCTGAAATGAAGGTGAAGAGAGAGTCCAGTTTCCTCACTGAGAGAATTTCCATGGCTGCATTTCCTGCCGAGTCCTCACAGTTGCACAGTGGCTTCTACAGCTTTAATACTAAAATCTTAAGCAGCATACTTGCCCACTTGTTCATTATTCCATTTCTCTTCACCATTACAGAGTAGTTCTGCAGGGCCAGTGTCAGATGGACTGAGCTTGCAATCAAGACATTCAGCCTCTGAAGTTACTGACACATCTTTTATGTTGGAATTTGCTTTCTGGGCAGAGCACCAGCACAGTGCCCAACGTGCCACGTATGTCCCATCTCTCTGTGGATCGTAGGAATGTGAATAATTTGTTTTAGTTCCCCGTGCTTGTGGAAGTGTAATGGTGTCACTGGTGGTTTGCAGACCAGTTTTGCATCAGAAAAGAGCAGTCATCTCGCTGTGTTTACAGGCAAGAAAAAGAAAATGCTTCCAAATTTCTGAAAAATTTCCTGAAGAATGTACTGTTCTGCAGAGGTGACACATGCAGTGTATGTTGTGGGAAGGCTGAGATAGTTCTGTATTCTGTCTCTTATTGGAATGGCTAACGAGACAGATGGGTACGTTCCCAAAGAAATGTCCTAATGCTCTTCCATAGTAGGAATGCCTAATTCTTCAAATTGGTGAAAATTATAGCAGAAGTTGGGCCGTTGCAGATGAAGTGAGGAGAAGCCTGAAGAAGGCATTTGTCAGAATTCTAAGGCCACTAATAGGCCTGAATGGTGACCAGTCTCACCCTGGGGCTCCAGCCTCACCCCTGGTTCCAGGAGCTCCCTTGGGCCATGAGTCCTTACCTGAATTATGCTGTACTTGTCACTTCAGCCCTGCTTCCGGCCCTGCCTCCTGGGCGTACTTGGGCCCCGTGCAGTCGGTAACTTGTGCCTTGCAAGAAGTTTTGATGCACAGTGCAGCCTTGTCCCTCACCTGTCTCCTATTGCATGTGACAGGACTTCCCAGAAGGACCCCAGACCTGATTCCAGCTGAATTTCCAGCTCTTCCAGGTCTTCCAGGACCTCCTTCCCAGCACCTGACTCTTGTCTGCTGTGTTGTAGTCATCCACTCCTACCCTTGTGGAAACTGTTATTACACAGGCTTTAAAACAATTCTTATTTGTATTTGATTGTGGAATAAAAAATAAAACAAACCTGAGTGGCAGGTTTGCAAGTAGTTCCAGGAGAATTGTCATATTTTGATGTCTCAAAAGATTTTACTTTAGTTAGCTAAGGACACAAGGATGTATCTGTAAGTAGAAAAAATAGTAAAAACTATTTAGGGAAAAAAGGAATTCCTTTACTGAGGTACCACGTCTCACATGATGTCTAGAAATGAACACACATAACTAAAGACTCCCATGATACCCTGCATTGTAAAGAAACTATCCTTTGATTTCTGCTGAAATTCAGTGTTGTTCAACTGTACACTCATTAGTTCTGTTCATTGTATTTCATCTTTTTTATGGCACCTGTGTCTACACTACACATCCATATCTTTTTTTTGCTGTTAACTTCAGTTTCCTTCTGTAGTGGGAAGTACAGAAAGTCCTGAAGAAGCCAAGTACTTTAGAAGAATGTCAGGACACCTATTTATCTTCTTGCTAATTACTACACTGTTTTCAAATAATTGCTTAAAATTAGAAAAGCAAGAAATATTTTTTTTTTTTCTGTAAAAATGGTTACTGATTTTTTTTTTTTTTTCATAGCAGGAATTCTGCCTGTTCATCAGTTGTTCTAAATCTGATATGAAAAATAAGTTAAAGAGAATGCTGTTTGAGTGAGTTCATTTTCCATTCCAGCCTGCAGCTGACCAGTGAAGACATCAGTGTGTCTGGGTGACAAGAGGAAGTGTGCCTGCAAAGTGCTAGTGTGCTACTAGAATTGAAGTGATGAGCTCTCAGGTGTGCAGTTCAGAGAGGGTGGCAATCAATGTACCTTGGTATCAGCTGAACCCTTCACAGCCTGCAGGAACTCCACTGTCAGAGCAAAGCTAAAGACTCTGAAATGGGGAATCATCTGCAGTGGTGAGAGTTTACTCCAGGCAAATCCCTATCCATACAGAAATAAAAGTTCACGATGCTTAGCAGTACACTTGTCTCCTCAGTCATAAGTGGCTTCACTTTTGGATCATGGCATTGTAAAACCTCCAGCTGAGAAAAGTCAATATAAATGTGGGACCCCCTCCTCCATTTCACAGCCATAAGAGCAGCAGTCATATGTTAGAGCTGGAATTCGTGCAAGGCCTTTCTCATTAACCTAGAAACTGTGGCCAACTGGATGCCACAGCCTGGGAGATATGCTTCAATATATAAACAAAAACCTATGGAAAGAATGACCATGTTTAAGCCTTCTTAGTTTAGCTTGCTTTCTCAAAGTGTTTTTTTTTTGTTTTTTTAAAAAAAATCCTTCTTTTATTTTTATTTTTTTTTTCAATTTCTTGTAATGCTGTTATCTTTTCTGCCTTAGATAGAGAGAAAGAAAATATTTAAGCTTCATTTATTGTTGTTGTTACTATTCTGAACTAGAGAAAGACCAAGCTGGAAGCTGTAGGAAAACATTTTAGCCCGGCAGTTTAGGGGTGGCTATCACTATGGTATCAGTGATGGCCAAGTTCTGAGCTCCTTGGACAAACTTAAAGGAAAGCAGAGCAAGAGGCACCATTCTCCCACTGTCCAAGGGCTCTGAGTCCTCTGGTCTCCAGTCTTGGGCTTGTTTCTTTGGGAAATCAGAGTGAGTCCTATTTCTGCAGCTCCAGCCACACTAATGACCCTGGCACAAGGAGGGCCATTAACAGGAGCAGGTGGAAAAAAAAATGGATGAAAAGACAGAGGAATTTTAGTATTTGAATTCATCGTTATTGTTGAGCTGAAAAATAGATATATCTTTTTTCTTTCAAAGAAAAATGATTTTATTTTGCCAGGAGGACAGTAAAATAGTTTTGTTTGTATAGTGTCTGGTTTACAATAGGAACAAAGGCATGAAAATTCCATGTATATGTTGTAGGAACTTTAATTATAACATTTAATTATATATAAAACATACTGCAAAAATTAGGTTAATGAATTGTAATTAAGTCACATACTATGAATTAAGGTATAAGGAAAATCCAGGTAAAGAATGCTGCTTGGGAAGCCTGTACAGAATATTGTTCATATTAATTAGTGTGAATGGAAATGAAAAAATTGTGTCTTACATTTGTCAAGTAAACTAAGAAATAAATGCTGTGAACACCTAATGTACTGCCAGACTGTGGTGCACACAAGGAGTTTGTATCCTTCATCCAATATGCTCGTGCTCAAAGCAAACACTTGCAAAGTGGGAGACTCAAACACTTCCTCCTGTGTTTTTTTTTAACTTTTTATCTCAGAAGGAAACACACCTCTCAGAAGAGAGGGTTTCTGTGCACGTGTTTTCTTCTTTGAAGGTTGTTCAGTCTGGGCAGCAGTTAATGAGAGCCACAATTCAGAATGTAGATACCCACCCGTCCTTTTCTTTCCCTACTGCAACAACACAAACTTTACATAGGCAGGTGTGGATGGGCTCCCAGTCTCATTGGACAGGGAAAGAAAAGGACAGGGAGGATCCCCAGCTGGGCAGAAACATCCTGTGATACAACATCTCACACTCTGCATCCAGAGGCTAGCGATCCTCCTCACTTCCACCAGCCCTAGCCATTCCGAGCCTGGGGTTTTCTCCATCATCTTTGGACTCAAAGATTTCCCGTATTTCTTCCATGTGTCACTCTCCAGCAGAAGGAACCCCAGCCCCTGAGGAGATGGGGATTGCCTTCAGCTGGCTCTGGGACATGGCTTGAGTCTAGATTTTCTGATTCAGCACTGAGCATTCAAATGTCTGGGAACAGATATTTCACTGCCGCAGTGAAGAAGGAAGATAACGTATTCAGAAAAAGCGAGGAGCATTACAGAAGATTGTCTCTGCACCCGAGGAACTTCCAGGATGTCATATAACAGATCAGAAGAGTACATTAATGTTGCCCTTACCATAGGTTAAACACGTATTATACTGATTTCCATTACATTCATTGCATGCACAGGTAATCAGTGCATTTCCCTTTGTGTCATGCTGCAAGACATTCTTCACACCATCAGAAGCACTCATAATTCCTAGTGGAACATATAGCCTTGTATCTAGTTGATGTGATTTCAGGCAGGCAATTTACATTTAAACTGCAATAAGTTCAAAATATGGAGATGAGTTAGTGTGTTGGTTGAGTAGAAGTTTGGTTGAATTTAGACATTCACAGTGATTTTGTACTGAAGTAGAGAGAAACAACCGAGTATAAATAGGTTCTGTGGAACTCATGATACACTTTAACCTTGTCTTTGAAAGATCTCTTCAGAGACAATGTGGCATTTTGATCTCTAGTCAGTTGTGGAGTCTGAAGACTTTGTGGACTTCATTACACACCTGTGGTAAAGCTTCTGGGTTGAAACATTGGGTCCTACTGAAGCCAGTTGTTTACCCTGCATGCAGGTGAATCTAGGTTATTTCAATTTGATCCTGCTCTATTAGCACCATACAGGGCTGCACAATAACTCCCCTTAGCACCAGCAGAAAGGAGACCAAAGGGCTTTTTTGCTGAACTTTTGGACCAATTTGACTGACCTAAGTTGAACCAGAAATGGAGAAAACCCCTGCTTCTTCGATCTCTGCTACCTAAGTGGGGTTATTAATGCATTTTATCTTCCTCACTGTGTAAAGAGGTAGAAAGAGGTAAGAAACTAGGATTTTTTTTCTTTTTTTTTTTCCCCCCATCCAAATGTTTTTAAAGCTCCAGTGGGGAAAATCAGGAAGTGTGAAGAAATACATTGCTAACAATGGGCTATTATGAGTGGAGCACTAAAAATGGTGTGAGGCAATATTGAATTAGTGAATCAAAATTTCAGTTTTCTACAGAAAACTGCAGCTAGTCTAAAACAATCTGTCCAGAGCTGTGTTAAGTATTCAAAAATATTTCTGAAGATAAAAGAATACCAGTTTGTTTGACTCTGACTATTTTCCACACATTTTTAATTCTTCCAATCTTTTGAATTTGGGTGCTTGACTTTATAGCCATAAAACACTCTTTTAATTTGTGCATATAATACGTTTAATTTCTTTATTAACAACAAATATCTTATAAATTGGCTAACCAGTTTCAGAAATACTGTGCAGATGGTAGCTTGCCTGTGCTAAACTTTATGTAAACAAACATACCACCTCTTTTTCCGGTCTGAACTGTAGGTGTTTTTAAGCACCTACTTCAGGAGAGGCTTTGCTGAGGTTGCACAGATCCCGCAGTACCACGAAGTCCAACAAAAATAGTTCAGGCTGAATGAGCCAGTCATTGACATGATGGGCTTTTTAAGCTGTCCACACAGAGCCTAACCACATAAGGGACTAGAAACCACCAGCATAGCCACCTGTGGAGTTCATTAACGAGCCAGATGTTGTTCCAGAAAAATAAATACTTCCTCTACCCTGGCATCTAAGTCCTGCAGGTCTCTATCAGAGGCGGGGTATTAATGTAGTGGAGTTGGATGGCTGCTGCCCTGCCATGACACTGCAGCCACCTCAGGTCACTTTGATTTTTGCCATAAAATAGATATCAGTGCACTAAGTTCATAGCAGCGTTCAGCACATAAACATGGATGTGTATATAGGAAGTATAGAATAGAGCAATTTGACATCAGTTGGATTTGTGCACACATTTAATTCCACAATTCACACAGTCACAGAATTTTTGTATGGTAAATAATGTGTAAATTATTCAGTCATATCTGTTCTGGGAAATGGGAAATTGTCTCTGTTCCCCATGTGAAGAGATTATATTTCCATGATTCAAAAGTGTACTTGGACTAGACAAAAGAGATAACTGAACATCAGCCACCAACTGAGAAAAGTCCAGAACTGTATTTATTTTCTGGATGATCCAACACTCTTCTGTGTAGCTGTATTTATGGCTTCCTTCAAACTTTTCGAAAATATTTGAAAAATGGTACTTGAATACATTAATTTCCAGCTTTAAACATCTAAATCAACTTGCTTCTGTCTAGATAAAATATATTTTTGTGGGGGGGGAGACTTCACTTATTTCTTACATTTTTCTCTGAATTCTGATATTTGTTTCTCCTTTTTGCTCCCAACATAAGCTTTTTATAGTCCCTGTTAAGTCGTTATATGTCCCTCTTCTTTTGTGCATGTTTCAACATCCCAGATCAAGTACATGTAACAATAAATCTTAATAATCAGCATATGATGCCAGCTCTCATAGGTTCCAAGGATGGTTTTTACAGCAGACACTTCTACAGGCTCTTCTGTCCTCAAATATATCATGTCTGAAATAGGTAGAGCCATGGCTCTGTGTGCACACAGTCTTATTTCAGATATATGGTTAAATAGGTGTAAAAAGGCGCATGAATCAAAGGTTTTCTTTAATTCATACTTCGCTTCTTTAAGGGGTTGAGCAGATAAATGGGATGCTCGCACTTGTGCTGCTATCCCTACGGGAAGTGTCCATACAAGTGGTCACTGTTTGGCCTTGCTAATACAGTCATGAATTTTTCCTGGATCACCTCTTCATAGTGCATAGAATTGGAAATACACTTCACTGTTTATAAATGAACTCACTCTGTTAAAAAACTATGCAATGGGCCCAAAACCAGGTAAGGTGTCCCATACATGTGGCTCAAAGTCCCTCTCCCAACCTCTGGGACAAAAAAGCTTGAGTTTCCTGTATGCTGGCTACTCAGAATGTGAGCACAATGGAACCAAAGCTAGCCAAGAATGACATTTATGTCTTCATGGCAGTCACAACATCATACAGACATTCCTGAATTAATTCTAGAACCAGAAGCCATCGGGACCTGGGTCTCCTTAGGGTAGGAGCCGCATTGGCTCTCTGTCTGCTAGGCTTTGACTCCCAAGTCAGGTCAGGTACAACGTTGTGAAATTGTACTGCATGGTCTTGATATATCCTCAGTCTCACTGTGCCTCAGTTCTCTGATTCACAGAGAAGCTGGCTGAGAGGCTTTTGGATATAGAGTTGGGAATTTCCTAGTATACTAAATGGAATTAGGCACTTTGTGGTAAATAGAGGTTTAAAGTGTGTACCATCCCCTGCTGACTGAGATGTGAGGGGCAGAAGGGCAGATATTAGCAGGCATTTGGGTAGTTTTGTGCCTTGAATCACTTCTGTGGTGCATTTCAGCTCTGCAGTGACTGAAGAGTGCTGTGCTGGGCTATGCTCCTGCTGATGTGGCACCAGAATTTCCAAGTTCGTCAAGTAGAAGGTATTCCTGCTACCTCCGCCTCCTTTTGTGCACTGGAGCCCTACAGACGTGGCAGCTTCCTGAACCGCTTCCCAATTATATGGTATGCATGTTGTATGTCCCCTGTGACCATCAGGACAAGAAGAGAGTCAACAATTCCAAATTAAGAGCCACAGAGCACAAAAACCCCCGAACAAAAACAAAACCAAAAACCCACCCAAAACCTGAGAAGTCAGGAAAAATAACAAAGACTTTCTCTTCTTATTTTTCTTTTCACAGAGAATTTTTGTAGCAGAACAGCCTGATAGACTGAGAATTGTGAGATCTCAGGATCTGAGTTTTGTTCATTGTGGTTTCTCAGTAACATTAAAAAAATGCTGTTATGATTTGAGTAAAGTTTGCAAGATGGAGACATTTGCAGGGGAAATTTTCAGCCTTTTTCACCTATTCTTTCCGAAGGGGGAGAAGCTGGGAGGCAAGATGACTCACTCTGTGGGACTTTTAATTTTAAAGTGTCTAGAGCTGCTGTGAGTGAGGCCAGGCTGTGGAACACCCGGAGACTCGAAGGGTTTTATTACCCCTTTCCACGTCATCCTGCAGTTCTGAAATCCCTGGAAGAAATATTCAAGCAGAGCAGGGGGGAAGGGAATCATTTGCTTTTTGACCTGCAAGTTTTCTTGTTAAAGCAATTGCATCTTTAACCCACAAGCATAAATTTTGTCAACATTCTTTCCCATGGTATTTCGCATCCTATGGATTTGTTTGGAACACCAGAGAATTTTAAATTTTCCTTCTTGCCATTCAAAAGGACATTTTGCCTTCTCCTCTCTGCCTGTGCTTTATTATTGTGGGTTAGAAGTTACCCTATCACATCTGAAGCGTTCCATTTTTAAATGCAAACTACTTGGTTGTAAAAAACAGCGCTAGGGAGGTATCAGTATTTCTGAAAAATCACAGGGAAATAACGTGAAGGGGGAAGAAAGTTCTCAGTTCCATACCTTGAGTAGGAAGCAGCTTGTCACTGAGCTCATGAAGTAAATAAAAAGCAATTTGCAGCGAGGTGTTTGCGTTTCAGTTCGGAAAGCACACGGAGCCTGAGCCGCATTCTCCTCGGCAGCACTCGGAAGGGCAGTTTTAATGAAAAGCAAATGTCTAAACTTCCCTGCTCTCCCCCTTTATGCCTAAAAATTTTTCCCTGCTCCTTGGCACAACATAGACCCTGTATGCTGCATTATTATTATTTTTTTTAACTTAATCTGAGCTGATTCACATATCTGCAACAAAAGAGTGAAAAAATAAACTGTAAAACACATAGAGGACAGAGGCAGGGCTTCAAACAGTCTGTGCACAGTAAGATAAAAAGAATCTTGTGGGGAATGTCTGCTAGGAGAAGCTGGCTTGTTTCACTTCATGACGTGTCAGGAAGATACAAATGACAGACCATATCCAGGCTGAACACAAAGCCTGGGCAAAAACTAGGAATAACTTTTGTTAAACTGCCCCCTGGATCTTGAGGAGGAGATGCACCAGGGCTCAAGGTCCTGTAAACAAAGGGGGAAGTTAACGTTTAAGAAGTGCCCTAAATGATTGAGATTTTAGAAAATATGAGATCACCAATGAAAAATGAGAGAACAATATTGCAAAATAAGTTTTTAAGCTACTTTTTTAATGAAAAGAATGCCAAAGAGTTTTCTGCTTTTTGAAAGTTTAGTAAATGCCATTTTACATGGCTTGAAAAGTTTTTCATACTCCTTTTTGTTTCTGATAGTTTTGGTGATCAATATTTTTGCTAGAAACACCTATTTTACTTAAAAATAAAGGATTTAAATATATTTTAATTGCTTCTTTGTTTTTTTTTTTTTTATGAAAACTTTTCAGTATATAGTATGATAGTGGGGGGAGGGGGTTTATAAACATCAGTTTTTTAAATTTTTAAGCAAAACCATTACTGAAATGTTTAAAAATACCCAGAAATGCACTAAAACTAAATAAACATCAGGAAAAAGTTCTGATTTTAAAAATCTCCTTAAAAAAAAAAGTTCATGTGAAAAAAATTGAAAAACCCTTTCCAGCAGTAGCAAGTACCACTTCACAGAGTAAGGTATGTTGATCAGGATCTCTGGAAGTCTGTTAATTCAATTTCCTGCTTGAAGCATCAGAGCTGCCAATGCTGTATCAGGTCACCTATGAGTGAAAAGGTAACTCATATCCTGGGGCTGTTACTTTTTTGTCTCTGGGATGAGATTTCTCATTAGGCACTTCCCAAAGAAAGGGCAAATGAATAGGGAGTGAAGATGTTAAGAAAAAATTTTTAAGACCACCTGCCAAAAATAAATCTGCATTAAATAAATAACTCTCCCTCTACATTTAGTCTACATTATATCACTGCCCTTAATTCTTACAGTTTTAGGGAGGGGGAGCCCTGTTTATGAGAAATCACTGAAGGTAGAATTCATAAAGGATGAAGAAAAAAGAAGTTGGAGACAAGTTTTAGAAATTAGGTTTGGATAAGTAGTCTTGTAGTGGGACAGTCTTAGACAATGCCATAAATATAGTATCCTATAAATAATTTTTCATTATAAATGTTTAATTCAGGATACCTTTTTAATGTTGAAAGAGCTTTATGTGAGTTCTGCTCTGCTCAAGATTCTCAGGGCAGATTTGAACAGATCAGGAAAACATTTAAGTGTGACACCACAGTGGTGGCAGGGGTTGAAAGCCATCACCATTAGGATTCAGAGTGATCCTGACAACTTGGAGAGAGGGAGAAAACCCAGATAATTCAATAAAAACAAACACTAGCAAAATAAGTTTAGGAAGGAATGCAAACATTCGTACACAAAATTCATACACAGTGAATAGTTAACCTTGGTGGGTGTTAACACCTCAGAGAAGGATCTGGAGGATACAAAAGACATGAAACTGAGTGTGAGTCAATGGCACAGCCTCTTTGCAGCTTTGCCTGTGTCATTCAGAAGTGTATTAATAAAAATGTTGTGTGTCAGCAGTTAAATAGCATTTTTCCACACGCATGAGGTCTCAGCTTTTTTCACTCTTGAGATGCATGGGGAACAGGTTGGAGAGTCCAAGAGTGAGAGCAAGCAAAGGAGCAAGCAGTCATTCAATAAGGTAGAGGTTTAACAAAATAATTTTGAGGAAATTAAGATTGAATGGACATATAATCTGCATTATTTGAGTACATGAAACGTTGCTCACACTTCATTTAGAGCAAAACAAGCAATTTTTTCATTCTTCAGAAGACCAAAATCTTGGATTATCAATTAGAAGAAAACTTTCTGCTGATGGTAGTTACCAACTGCCACTCTTGAGACAGAAATAATTTCCTTACAAGTTTTAAAACAATATTAAGTATGTGTCACATTCATCTAGAAATATTTGACCTTGATTAGAAGTAAAGAGACATATTAAGATGATTTTTTGATTTCTCAGCACTACATTTCTGTTATATTTAATAAATTGAGTTTCTTAAATTTTAAATGGGCTTGCTATTAAAAGAGTTATTTCAATGTCTGCCCAAAGAGCTCAGCACTGCACAACCTTGGCAGGAGCTGGGAACTTTTCATGACAACAGTAATGCTGATGATCAAGAAGAATCTGGCAAAGAAAAGTGAAACTTGGATCCACCTGTCCAAAATTATTTGATACCTATGCACATCAAAGGGCATGGTATGGATTTTCTGATGTGAAACTTCCAATTTTGCCTCTAAGCTATCTGAAACTTTTCTGCCAAGTGTTGCTTTGTATGTGCACAAAATCTGTACATTCCCCTTTACACCTGGGCCATGCTGGCTATGATCACAGAGGTGAAATTGAACAAGGGGCCTGCTTGGGCACTATAAATGCTCTGTATTGTCAGAATGGTCCCTGGGCTGCTTTTGGCCCATGCCAGCTCATAGTCTGCCAAAGAGTTGTGAGGTTCTCTGCCTATTCCAGGTATCAGCCCCAAAATCATCCTTGTATGTAACACAGTGATCCAAAAAGGTTTCCTGGCTCAGAACCAGTACCTACAGCTCACCTCTGTGTACAGAATCCCTCTGGGCACGTCCGGTGTTCTGGTATGGACACACTTTGTCTTCATTGTGAATCCAAAGGTCTATCCTCATTTATGTTTCTATGGGCAAAGAGAATGTTTTGGCTTCACAGATGTTGAGATATTGTAAGAGACAGTAAAATAGAGGTTCAAAGTCTTATAATTTAAATATAGTAAAGAGTATATTCTACTAGGATTAAGGAATTATTAAACCAGTTCCTCAGGAGAGATCTGTGCCTATCACCTAGATTTCATTTTAAATCCAAATTGGTGCTAGCAGTTGCAGAGGGAGGCATTGTTCTTTTCTTCTTACAGATTAAAATTTGCAATGTTCTCTGTACCATTTTAGATACTCTCTTGGCAGAGAAATACAAGTAATTTTAATTATGCTTTATTGGTAAACGTTTTATTTAATGAAGAATTGTCATAGATCTCCCCTGTCTAATATGAACTCATTAACTGATGAAAAAGAAGGGATAAATCAATATTCCTTTTGTTACCATTGATTTTGTTGTCCTGCTGAGAGTTATTGGTCTTTGACTTGCACTTGATTAGTGTGCTGAATACTGAAATAAATTCTTTCTCAGTACCTCATAACAGACAGATCCACCTATTCTACTACAAGTCATAAAATTAAGCAAAAATTGGGTTGCAAAATTCCTTAGCTCAGTCTAATTCTGGCCAACACTTTGAAAGTTTTCTAGAGACAGCTTTCCCAAGTACTCTCCTTCTCCCAGCTTATCAGGAGCAGCTGATTTTACTTTTACATAAAATAATGTTACTCAAGAATTTATAATCAAGAAGGTTGATTCTCAAAAAGTGCTTGCTGCTTGGAGACCATCTAGTCTGGTACTGCTTAAAGCATCTCTGAAACACAGAGCAATTAGCCTCAGGGTAATTATGTATCTTGTGGGCAGCAGGGCAGGGGCGGGGATTCTGCCCCTCTGCTCTGCTCTGGTGAGAGAGATCCCACCTGGAACACAGCGCCCAGCTCTGCGGTGCCCAGCTCAGGAAGGACCTGGAGCTGCTGGAGTGAGTCCAGAGGAGGCCTGGATCATCAGATGATCAGAGGGATGGAACTCCACTCATATAAGGAAAGGCTGAGACAGTTGGGATTGTTCATCCCAGACAAGAGAAGGCTCTGGAATGACATTATTGTTGCCTTCCAGTACTTAAAGGAGGTTTGAAAGATGGAGACAGACTTTTCAGCAGGGCCTGCAGTGATGGGAGAAGGGATAACAGTTGTAAAGTAAAAGAGGGTATTTTCAGACTAGCTAGAAGGAAGAAAATTTTATGAGAGTGAAGGAACACTGGAACAGGTTGCCCAGAGGAGTGGTGAATGCCTCATCCCTGGGAACATTGAAGGTCAGGCTGGATGGAGTTTTTGGTAGCCAAGATGCAGAAGATGCCAGCACCTAAACCTCAGACTTCTTGAGGCAGTCCAGGACTGATAAAAGGATATGTTCTTCATAAGATGTGGGATATATCTCTTCTTCCCTTATGGATGGGAGGGCTGGAAGACACAACAGCGATGGGGGTGGACATTTTGAGATGGACAGCAGTGTTAGGGGAAGAAAGAATGTCTGAGTAGAGGAATGGTGGAATTCTCTTAAAAGATATAGAATAATGCATTCTGGGTTTTATCCTCTGAAAAAGTAGGGCTGGTGAGGTGCCTAAGGAGGAAGCAGTGGCAACCTGGCTTTCAAAGACAGGAGTTCTTAGCACTAATATGTTATTTTGTTCCAAAGGGAACAGAGTACCTTACAAATACAATACAGCTGTGCATGGGTATCAAACACAGCACTGCAGAAGGGACTGCTGTTTTGCTCTCCAGCTTAACAAATGCATCATGACTCTTGTGTCATCCCCTACGTGTGTTAGAGGATGTTCTGACCCTGCCATACAAGGTGATTTCCATCTGCAGATCACAGAAATTTTTGATACTGTGACTAAGCACTATTGTCTCCATTTCACAAGGGGGAAACTGAGGCACTAAGAATCAAGATTATCTGCTTTAGATGGCTCAACAGGGCAGAGACAGCAGCATGAAAATTATTTTGTGGTGGGGAGTTAGGTTTGTAGAGGTAATGTTTTTTAGTTTATTCAACTTCATTGTATTTGCATAAATATCCATAGATTCTACAGAATCTGCTTTCAACTCTTTCCCTACAAGGAGTATTTTTCTTTCATTTTATATCAGAAGTTTTCCTGGAGATTGAAGAGAAAGCAACAGGCATTTTAATTCTCCAGCTCATCACACATTTATATAACCAGAGTGAAATCTGTTTTCTGTTAGAAGAGAGGGGAGGAAGGGAGGGCAGAGTTTTTCCTTTTTTCTTTTTTTTTCTTTTTTTGTTAACAGACCCAAAAGTTGTCTGGAAACTGTGCCAAAACAATAGCCTAAAAAGAATGCATCTGGAAGTCATTAGGGAAGCTCGGAGTGGGCAGTGATTAAAGCAGGATGGAATTTCTACTTTTTTCCCTCCTGTTACAGTTTCTAAGCCATTCAAACGCAGTACAACTTTAGACCAAATCAAAGCCTAACACGTTTTAAGTCTTATGAATATGCAACCAAGAAAAGTTTCCCCCATTTCCCTCCCGAAGGCAATTCTAATAAACCTTTCTGTAATACCTCTGAACACAGTTCCCTGCACTATTTAGGAGAGTTCAAATAGCTTTACTTTTGTTCTGCCTGTTTTTCCTGTCATAGTGTTCACTAGAATGTTCTAACTTCTTTCTTACATTAAAAAGAATGGCTAGAATATTATACTGGCATTGTAAAATAGAGGGATATAATCTGGCATTAACCCCAAATCCCTGTAGAGAATTAGAAGAACCAAATTATGAATGAAGATCTATCTTCTGTTAAACTTCTTCTGCTGACAGATCTGTTTGCCTGTTTGCCTGTGGCTAGCCATTTTCCTCCTGCAGACATCAGTACTGTGGGCCAGGCTGTTACAGTCTCCACCCAACAGCTTCTGCCAATTTATGCCTTGAATGCAGCGATTATAGCCAGCTAAATAATGCCAGAGTCCTCCTTTCCTAGCTAGCTGCAAACCCCTCATAGGACCTCCTTCTGCTTAGCATATCTGGTGATGAAAAAGCTGAAGACTTCGTCCTTTACTATTCTGCCTTAAGTCCATTTTTTTTCCCCTTGCACATTTAACTGTCTCTAGCAGGGAATCTAATCTACTGTAAAGGTTAGAATCAGCTACAGTCAAAAATATGAGAACCCACTTTTCTCATCCAGTTTTCAAGATATGTGACATCATACAGAAGCATCAGCTGATCCCATTTCATCATCACAGACAGGGAGACAGTAGCTCAATTAGTAGACATTCTCACTTGTGCCTGGAAAGACAAAAAAGAAAAGATCTCTCACTTTGTATTTCCATACTCAGTGTTTGTACAATGTTCATCTGATGTAAGGGCTATGCTGGCAAGCTTGTGGTGCTCCACTTTGTCTGTAAAAACAGGGGTGATATTGTTTTCAATGCTCTTGACTCTAAAAGATGGAAATCAGTGAAAAACTGGAACGACCATACATGAACTGGTAACAGTAATGAATTTGTTCTGCCACTGGAGAACTGCGGACTTGGCCAAATATTCAGCCCCTCATTCTGCAAGTGTCTGTGGTCAGACAAGCAGCTAGCAGAGCACAGAGGTCTTGTGAGGTCCTTTTTTAACACTTGGATGAGGCTTACACAAACTGAAGTCTTGCACATGCAGATATGTAAATATTACAGCTATACCATACTAGTGCTATACCACTAAGACATATGCTGCCTGAAACAATTGCAGAACATTAAAAATGAACAAATAAATACAGGTCAAATGTTGCACTGAAATTTATTTATCATTTATTAATGTATTAATTATTAATTATTTTTATGATTATTACATTTTATTATTATTTTATTATTATATTATTTATACTTCTTATGAAGTAATTAATTTTCCTGTACCCTGCAACAGTTTAAAACTGTATACTATGAAATAGGAGATCATATGAAGATGTCCATTCCTGCCATTTCACCTGGCAGGAGCTCTATAGAGTGAGGAAGGACAGGGAGCTGTGGCCACCAGCCTGTGCTTTGCCCTGTGCCTGCAGCAACACAGAGGTGTTGCCTGAGCACAGGTGACCATTTTGCTTTACACCCTGTGTCTCCTCAAGAAGTATGAGAAAATCATATATGGGGATTTTTCCTGGCATTTCTCTGAGAGGAACAAGTACTTTCAGCCTCCCATTGCCTTAACACAAATGGGTAAAATGTTGCTAACAGGAATTAACCTATGTATTATTTTGGACTCGTCATCTCCATATGGAAATGTATGTATTTAGCCTAAGATCTGTGCTCTCCACTTTACAATCCTCAACTTTTCTTATTTGAACTTTGGAGCCGCTTATATCCCATTTTCTCCTCCTAGTATTTTCTTTCTGTTTGGCAGTTCTCAATTTAATGCAGAAACAGTGATGGTACCAAAGGGTCAGCCATCAAACTATTGCTTCCTGCTGTGAGCAGCGTTAAAAATTGACCATCTGGGGCTGAAGAGGTTTTGCTTGAAACCAGGTGCAGGTGCAGCAGAAAAATAAGCAATATTTCCCAGTGCTTGCAATAGCACTGGGAAAAGAGTTTGAAAGAGCCTGTTTCTGTAACATTTCTCTTAATTTTCTAACAAAGGTCAAAAAGAAAGTGAAAAATCAAAATGGGAAGAAGTGTGAGAGGTACAACAGTGGGAGAAGGCTGAAAACACAGGGAAGAAAATTAACTCTGGCCACGTGGGATCAACTCCAGATGTCTTTCTGCAAGGAAAAGTGCTGGAGTTCTCTCTCCCATGACTACCTCCACTGAAATCAGTAAGTTGCTTAGGTGAGTAGAGCGTGGGAATGAAGGAGGTAAGCCTCCCAAGATGAAGAGAATCACAGGTAAACAGACATTAATGATCATTATTCTGACTGGAGTAGTTTTCCAAAGAAAAATATTAGAAATACCTATTTTCAGTTATTTGGTAAAACCTCTAAGAGCAGCATTCATTAGCAGCACCTAAATGATAATGGATGAAAATTCTATGTTTTCCAGACATTGATATAAGAGAACTACAGCCTGAGGTGGGTGTGGGGATGTCAGATGTTAGAAGAAAACCGTAAACATCTCCCATTTTGCTGCTCTATAACTAAAGAGGTTTTTTTTATTCCAACTGTTTTTTCTTGTCCTTCTCAAATAACATTTAAGTTATTACTTATAGAGGTGAAATTCCCTGTGAAATTAACATCTTTTTGTTAGCATACCCAAAGGAGGCAGAGAAAACATGTAATTAATGTAAATGATAGCTCCAGGAAGCTTATTAGCATAGTGCTCATTTATTTCCCCATTCTCTGTGCTTTGACCTTTCCCAAAGGAAATGGAATATGTTCTGAGGAAATGGAAAACATCTTTAAAACAGCTTCATGTGTATTGCCTTGATGGTATCATCCTGACCTTTGTAATCAGGTATTGGTGATCAAGTAAGCAAATGACCACACATTTTCCTCCATTTGAGCAGTTATCCAATTCCTTGGGGTCAGACATGGAAACCACAAGAAACAATGGCCATTTGCCAATATAACCAGAAGTTCTGTCACCAGTTCAGAAATTAATTACTCTAGGTTACCCACTTTTTCACAGAGGTGAGATTTTCATGTCAGGAAAGAAGCACAGTGGGTGTGGGGACTGCTTTTCCAGTCCTGAAGAATCAGGGGGTTTCATACCTTTTAAAGTGTGCAGACCAAACATGGCAGGGAGAAATGGAAAGAGGTGATGGAGGAATAGATATGCAATCCAAAATAATTCTGTGGAGCTAGATATTTAGCTACGATGTGGGAAACAAAGACACAGATTCTTGCCCAAGGTCAAAACAAAAACTTGCATATTGGAACATCACCCCAAATTCTTGTCTTCCTCTGTTAAGTCATCCCTTTTCAGAAGGAAATGGCAGATTAAGGAATCAGTCAGTGATCAGCCCTTGATCTTCCCTCCTGTCACAGGATACAGGAAATAAGGCAGTAAGGAAATAAGGGAAAAGAAAATCAAGATGTTGAGACAAAATGATAGAAATTTTCTCTTCTGTGCATGTTTCTATTACAAATATAACCCTAAATTTCTAAGCAAAAATATTTATATAGATAGGTATTGGGGGAAATTCTAAGCGTATGGGAAGATGCTTGAGGCACAGGAGAAGACATTTAATCCTAGATATTAGAAAGAGACTTTATGGATAAAAAAAGCTATGCAAAAAAATAGTATTTGTTCTGTAAAGAGCTGGAAGGAAAACTGAAGGGACAGAAATGAATACTCGATTTTCCACATTATGAATGAACTGGAGGGAAACAAACCTCCCCCCACCACTTTCAAGATATATCTGAAGAATCTGTAAGTTAAAGCACCTTATTTAAAACTACAAGAGAGAGATCTGGGGAAGTTGTGAAGTCACAGGGTTTCTAATTTGATCCTCAAAGATGACCTAAAAGTACTGAGAGGAGTGGAGTGGAAAATGAGTTAGATCCTAAAAAACTGGTAAAAATCCAACTATACAAATGGCACAAGTGGTACAAAAGAAGAAATGAGCTAGTGAGTAGTGAGAAAGAGATGAAAGAAGAAAGGCAGAGAATTACTTGCAAATCTGTATCTAGGTAAGTACTTTGCTCCATTTTTAGTTAATGTTATGCTTTTATTTGCTAAGAATTCATAAAAATTTCACAGTGATACTAAAGCTTAAAAAAACCCAACAAAACAACAAAACCCCAAGAAATTAATACAATCCAGGTTGATTGCACTGTACAATTTTCTGGGCCTATCTTGTCATGACTCCTAATCTCCAAGTGAAGCTTTGCATTTCTGTACAGACCACCCCATAAAACTGCTCCTAATATTTTATTGGAATTGAATATAACCCAGCACTCTGTAAGGAAGAAATATTCATTGACCATATTTGAAGAACTTCAGAAAAAGAGTTAAAAGTACATAACCTGGATTTAGCTATGAGTCTGTAACAAAGTTTTGAGACTTTTCTGAAATCAGCCATTCAACATAAAGGTACCATAGATACAGAAAGCCCACCAGAAGCCTTATCCTTTCCTGTAACCCTTTCACATCCCTGAAGTTGTCCACTTGTTTAAACAAGACATATTCCCAGATCCTCATTTAAAATGTGTGCTTCAGCATGCAATGTGTGGGCAACACTGATGAACAGGTTTAAGAGGCTTTGTCTATAACAGTTTGTTTTCCCTATGGCAATATTCTCCCTTTGACAGTAGATCTTAATGTAATTTCAAGCAGTATCTTTCTGTCTTGATAATAAATGCACTCTGCTCTTTCTGGAGAGGACCTGCTCTTGTTCTCACCACCCCATATATATACAAGACCCTTTGGATAAGTCTTGGTGGCCAAAACGAAAGGGATGCCCTGTTGAGAGCATTGCAAATAAGCATTGTAGTGTGCTGATTTTGGCTCACTCATTTCCCATTCCACCCTAACATTTGTAAATTAAACTCCTATTTTCAGATTTCCAGAGACTGTTCCAAAGTTTGATTCCTTTAATTATGACTTGAAGTAAAGGGTAGTGCATTCCAAGAAGCCAGTAATTACCTGCAACATGTTATTACGGAGGGACTTGTGGAGAGCTGCAGCTTTTGTGAAACTCCACGAGACATAACAAGAAGAAACTGCTGAAGATGGATCCAACTAGGCTGCAAATAAAGAAGTCTCAGAATATGAGTCTTCTTTCAGTACCATAGCTGGCATAAAAGAATCAAACTGCAGATAGAACTGCCCTTTGAAAGCCTCACAAGGTAAATAAGGAGTGGTTTTCCATCAATGAAAGGAAGATGAGGAATTAAATTTATTTATTTTTAAGACTATCACATATATATTTGTCAGCTAGATTGCTTTTGACATAGGGAAAGATATTTTCAGCAGTCAAAAAAACCTGAAAATTCAATAGGAAATACTTTCCTTAGAAGGGTCATGTGGGGTGATTTTTCTGCAGATCTTCCTGAAACAGAAATCTGCTACACTGTAATTTATGTTTGGCAACTCGGTTCCTTGAACCTGATGATCCCCTCCTATGCTCTGTTTCCCTACATAAAACTCAGCACATTTTCTGATTTGAAATTCCCAGGGTAGATTGTGTTTCTCTAAAGGTAGATGTCAAGAGCAAAGGAATTTGTGTCTGAACTAGGCCTCCAGCTATAATAGGAGATTCAAACAGTCATCTGGGGCATAATGTTTGACATTTCGCTGCAGCATGTTATTGGTACATCATCACTCAGAATCAGAGTATGAACTATGACAGGACAACATCTGCAGTGGTTTCAGAAGTGTCTACACATTGGCAAAGCTGTAAAGTGAATGTCATAGCTGGTAAAAAATAAAATAGATCTTAGTGTTTATCCCAGATCATCAGAGAAGGAATACAGAGATGAGGGCTCCTTAGGCAAAAATTGTGGAGTCAGGGACAGGAAGAGGGGCACACCAACAGGTTGTCAAATGCTGAGATGGTTCTAGCCTTTATTGGTCTTTTTAATAAACTGTGTTTTTTTTGTAGAGTAGAAGTAAATATTATTATATTTCCAAAGTGCAATTGATTTTCAGTGTTGGCCAAATTAGAACTCCATATTTAAGACTAGGTTTATAATTCAACAGAAGTGTCAAGAAAGAAATTTTGTCTAGGGACTACTTCCTGAAGGCACCCATTTCAACAGATGTACTGTTACAGATCTGTGGTAGTAGAAGTGATCTTCGCTCTTTGCAAGTGCTCCAAGACATTTAGACTTAGGATCTGTGTAGATCCCACCTTCTCTCATCCCCATGGGCAGATGGGTGTGCTGGCCTTGTGGAGCACATTTAAAGAACGTTAGTTTTGGCGCACGGCTGGAAATTCTCTGTTGCTGTCAGAACTGCCTCATTAATTCACTTTAGGAAGAAATATGGACACTGCTGGATCTTGGTAATCCAACAGGATTCATGAGTTTAGAATTTGGTTGTGAGCACCCTGCTGTGTGTGTTTGCTGCCTGCCTTTGTCAGACTGCAGTGGGGAGCAGTGGAAACGTGGCTGTGCATGTGCCACACCTGAGTGTTGCAGAGGAGAGGGGATTTGTGGCCGTGTGCCAGTAACAATGGAAACATGGCACATGTAAAATGTCTTTGATGGCAAAACCAAAGATGAAACACAGGAAGCTCCCCAGAGAATGATGTACTTTGTCTGGTTCCCTAAATGTCCTTACAGAGCATTGTCCTAGACACCAAGCAAGCTCTCTACATTAAATAGTATGAACTAAGAAAAGCAAGTACAGGAACATACATCAGCCAGGGGGAGAGTATTTTCAAAATACATGTGATTAGTTTTGACCTAGCAGTTCTGATCATTGAGAGGGGCTGATGAGAAAGTTTACAAACATCTTTTTGAAAGGCAAGACTGGGAAATGTAGTCTGTGAGGGTGTTGACTGTCATTTTCAAGAACTCCAGTAGAGGTATTTACTTTGCAGGACATTATAATTTTTCTTATGCTTCATATATATATAATTGTTCATTGATGCACGATTGCCTTTTCTTTTCCTCTCAGTACTCCATACATGTAGGTAAAAGACTCCTATTCCATCTCATGGTAACACCCTCTTTCTCCATAGGTAGCAGTTATCTTTGTTTACTCAAATTGATTAAATTAACAATTCCCAACCTATATTTACCATGGATATGCTAATAAAAGGTATGAACTCTTCTATAAACCTTACTTCATAGATGGCTGCATAACAATACTCTGAGATCTAAAAAAATCACAAAGCTGTCAGCCTCACTTGAAAACACTGGAAAAAACAAGAAAAAAAATTATCAGGGATGCTTGGAATTCTTTCCACCCCAATAGTTACCAGTAGACTGTGTTTAAAGTGACAATAATAACCTGAGGCTACATTATTTTTTATAATGACAGTTTGTAAAATTTTCACACATTAAAATTCAGCCTGATTGAAATTAACATCTATAGAGTTAACTGCAGCCTTTCTGACAACAGAAGAATTTTGCTCAATATTATAAGGTGGAAATAATTTTTATTCCTATCTGGGAGCTGAGGAAAACTTGCCAGCTTGCCACCTATGTGTCATCTTAAATGTTCTAAACAATCAATCAAATTACATTAGAGATAACATTTGAATACCTAAATCATTCAGTCAAAATATTTCATTATTATGAAATAATAATGTGCTATGTTCCCATAGCAGTATCACCACTTACAGTTCAATCCTGTACATTTTTGTATTCTACCTCACTACAGCCTTTTCTCTATCATTTTCTTCCTTTTTTTGTTTGTGGTTTTTGTTTGTTTGTTTCTCTGCTTTGTCTTGTTTTGATTTGTTTGTAATAGCTCTCAGATTTAAAATAAAATAATTTCCAGTCACTACTTTTCCTAATGGTGCCAAAAACCTCTCTTGAATTCTTTGTTAACCTTTTGCTGCCATGAAGCACTTTAACATCTACTGATATTAGCACTCAGTTATTTTATTCTACTGCTTCAGTCACAGGCTTTAAGCCCTTACAGAAAGAAGTAATGGTAGCATTGTAAAAGAAAAATAAAATTCTACTGCTTCAGGGAGACTATATTTTTCCTGTAGAGTGACTGAGTTGCACTCTAGAACGAATTGAAGTCCTAGCTTAGAAGGTTGATTTAAATCCACCTAAAATCAATGTTAAGAAATTAGCTTTCCCATGTTTCTATTTACTCAGTACTTAGAATAATCAATCCATGATATGTATAACTCAAGCCAGCAATGAAAATCATATTTTTAATTGTGTTATCAGTGTCACATTCAAAATGTCAAGGAAGTCTGTCCTACCCTAAATCCACAGAGAAATGCATCTTCATTAGGTTTTTCTTTATCAATTAATTATTCTCTAGAGTACTAACAACTGAAGTTGAAATGACATGACATGAAATTAAATGAAATTAAATTAAAGTTCTTTTATTTGCCTGATCCCCTTCCCTGGTGGTAACTGAATCACTGTATGTGTCAAGCACAGGGTAAACCAGGAGACCAATAAAAAGTCAGACACTCAGCTGTAGGACAGATTGTGGATATCAGATAAGCAGAGAACAAAAAGGAATCTACAAAAGTATGACCTTAACAGAAAGAAGTTTTTAGGAGCCTCACATTTAGGTTGTAGGACTGTGACTGTGGAGCTCTGCCAAAGCCATTTTGCCTTCTGAATGGGAGGGAAAATGAGATGATGCAGCTGGTATTTGGATTAAAGTTGAATGAGCAAGATGCCTGCTCTTAGTACTTTTTGCACAAAGCTACTGCCAGAGACACTGTAAGAGGGGGTACAGTTCACCCTTGTTGCTTTTGAAAACCTCAACAACCTTTTCTTCCCCAGTGACTTCACCTCTTACAACATGGGAGGGGCTGCTGACTCTACAGCAATAGACAGGAGAGTTTATTTTCCCCAGTTTTTTGCTTTCCTCCAATTCCTTGCATTTTTTCATGCATGCTAAAATTCATTTGAATCAGAGAGGAGAAAAATGAAACTTAGAGGCAGTTATGTAAAGCTCTGTTTTAAAATTCTCCACAATCTCTCCATAGGCCAACATCTCTGCATTTGCTTTACTTTATATGAAGCTGATGGAATTCATGTGTAGCTCTTCTAGTTTGGTAAATATTTCCATAAATACAACAGTAATTAAATTCAGCTATTGGCAGAAGTATAGAAAGTGTAATGCTGCCAGAATAACTGAGTGTGCTATACTGAAAATTTAACCTTTTGCAAAGGACCACTTTGAAAGTCTATGCAATAGCTTCAAATTTCACAGCTTTAAAAGCACTTTAATCTTAGTCTGGGAGGATCATTCATCTCCTGTTGTATATACATTCATTGTGCATATCAGTTCTTCCCAAAGCAGCTCCAGAACTGCCTGCCTTCCATGCTAGCCTGGTTTAGACTATAGGCTGCTTGGAACAGAAGTTACTGCAGTGCCTTTAAAGCAAAACCAACTGCAAAATCAAGCCAACATCTAATTTAGAGATGTGACTTTTGTCTAACGCAAACAGACCTACAAGGAAAATATTTCCTAAGTGCTTTGCTGAAGCAAGGCAATGATCTGTGGGATGAAGATGACAGGGAATTTTCTGAAATTGAAGAATGCAGGCTGAGGTAGGAGACGTGACGTGGCTGCCAGTAGCAACAGCTAGTTAGGATCAACCAGAGGAGTTCAGGCCTCAGCCTCTGCATGCCAAATACAGCTCTTCTAAATGATAGAGTGGGAATTCCAAATAGAGCCTGGTCAGTCTGCTCGGATCTCACTGGACCGCAGTGCCAGGCATGGCAATTAGACTCACCAAGAAGGGCAGCAGTGGGAGCTCCCTCCTGTGCAAACCTTCCTTTGGCCATCTGGGGGTAGGGGGCTTGCTCCATTCACCCCATCCACCTCCCTTCACACATTGCTTCACTCATGCAACACGGTGGGACTACTGATTTTTATGCAGCCCCTGTATCAGAACAGTCTCTTGTAGTTGGTTTACCAGAATGCCTAAGGAGTTACTGCTTTTTTTATTCCTCAGCAGCCAATATGATATGTACCTCATATGAACCCACCAAGCCCACACCAAGGACTTATTTCAAATCCTCTGCTGCACAACTTCTGCGGTAAGATGAGTTTCCTTTCATGATTAAAAAATCAGGTAATTAGTTGCAAATAATAATAATGAGGGCAGACTTACCCATTTATCAGCATTTTTAAAAAAAGCTCAGTATATCAGTCTTTCAATTTTTTCTTTCTCCATGTGGAGAATACACATTCAAATAATTTAAATATAATTTAAAGATTGAAGGTTTTATGTGAACTTTATGTGAAGATTTGTGTGAACAATAAAAATAGATGGAAAGCAATAGAAATGGAAATAAAGAAGTTGAATCTAATTGAAACAGATTTAAGAGCAATGTATTCTCCTCCAGTTTCTCTGGTAGAAGGAAAATAAAATTAGTGGGGATCTAGAAAAAGTGTAAAAGATAATGATAGCTCTGCTTCCTGCTCCTCTGCCTGCCTTCTTCTAAGAAATGGCTACTTCTTAGTGCAATGGCCTGAAACTAGGGTAAGTTTCTCCTTCAACAAGAGAAAGGAAAGAGCATTGAGTCCTTTGACCCTGGCTACAAGGATGTAGGGCTTACATGCCATCCTTGAACTTCCATATTTTTTATGACAGTTATTTCTATTATTTTGGCCTATATTCCAACAGCTATGTTCTATCAGTTAGAATGACCTTTGTCTAAAGGGCTAAGAACCAACTGAGAAACACAATTCTTATGAGAGCATGTTCTAGGTATTTGCATGGTCCTATAAATACATGTGTGTCCCTACCTATAATTTTGTGGGTGCGTGTCTGTCCCTACTGATTTTATCTCTTCCATAGGTGACTGTATTTAGAGATGTTAGAAAAAGAGCTGCACCCTCAATAGCAAACACTTGAACCTTAAAGAATTATGAAGTGGTTTCGTGTCCATCCAAAATCAGCTGACAAGGCACGAAGCAGGAAGGCCATGTAGCCTAATTAAACTGTTCCAGGTTGAAATAATGACTGCACCAGAAACAGGTCAATTCAGTGTCCAGAACATTTCCTGTGCTATGACACCATCTAGAATCAGACTAGATCATTAAGTTACAGATAATTTTGCTGCCAATTGTTTCAATTTACCACATTTTGAATATGTGGTCAGTGTTTTCCTTCCAAGACTCTCCAGCTGCTGCTTACGTACCCACTCATGTTTTCTTTCCACATTCCTTAGCGAGAGACACAGAGCAGGGAGGTCTGAGGGATGCTTTGAGGTGAGCTACAGTGGCAGGGGGGTTGCAGAGGGTGTGGGTGCCACATGCACTGCTGCTGAGCTCTGCTTTGTACAGGTTCTACTGGGAAAAAATGTTGCTGAAAGCAAAAGAAGCAGAGCTCTGCAAAACAGTTTTGAATTTAATGGGAAAGAAGAGCTTTCAGATGAGTAGGGGAGTGGAAAGAAATCTTGGTTACACCTGCCTTCCCACCTGAACCCCAACAATTCTACCTCCAGGATGTCTATTCCAGTTTTTGTTGATTTAAGCCTGAGGCAGAATTTTTTTTAAAAAAAGTTTCCTTCTTCCTAGACTGCTGGATTTGGCATTTATTCAAAGGGCATTGGCCCACACAATCAGCCTGCTGGGACCTTTCCCAATGAAAACACCTCTCTGCTGCAAGCCTGTAGTCACTTGCAAGTGAGTACATGGCTGAGGAAGCAGGGGGAGAAAGGAATTCCTCCGCATTTTTCCTTTTGCAGCTTTTCCTTTAACTACAACCCTGCATGCTCCATTTCTTCAAACATTTTTGTTTCATGCAGCAGGAGAGGGCTGGCTGTGTGTCTATGGAAATAGTTTGTCAGCAACATGCAGTAATTCTTTTTTCCCTTTTACTAAAATAAAAATCATGAGGCTCTTTGCAGTCAGGCATCGTCCCAGACGATGAGAATGAGAAGCTAATCCAGAAGCAGGAGCTGTATGGCCAGCACCATTCCTCCAAGGCACAAAGAAAAATAGAAACAGAAGGGAAACACACACAAAAAAAGAGCTGGAGCTCTGGAAACTGCATTTGCAACTGTTTTCCCAGCTATCCATACCCCTCTTCCTCCCCTGCTTCCAGGCTGTCTTGCTCTCGGGGGCTGGGATTGCGCAGCAGAGCCTGTGGCCACGCTGCTGCTGGTGTCCTGCAAGAACCGTGACTGGAGAGAAGAGAGGATGACTGAGAGGAATTAGTCCTGCTTCATGCAGCTTTTCCTGAACTGTTTTTCCTGTCCTTAGAACGGGGTGAAGAAAAATTATTCATCTAAGTAACTGCCTAGTTGGGCTCCTCCCTCTGTCCATCCTTCCTTCTCCCCCCCTCCCCTTTCTTTTTTTTGGTGTGCAGCCCACTGACTACGTGGACACTGTGAAGCAGAGCCAGGGCAAGGGACACAGAAAGACACGTCCTCTGTCAGAACTCTTCATCCTTTTCAAAAAGCTATCTTAGATCTAGAAATTTTTCTTCCAGCTCTCCATTTACCAGGGAAAGAAAGGGAATTTAAGGAATAAAGATTCAAATTTATACAAATCACACTGAAGTTCCAGTGATTTCCCAGATCTTCAGCCCCAGTTAATTTCAGTTTGACTGTATGACAGAAATATTTTCTTAGCACCATTTTTCACAATTTTCCTTTAGCCCCTAATCTGTTAGACAATATTTTTTGAAAACTCAGATCATATCCCAGCACTTAAAACCCCTGCTGATTATTTGATACATAGCTTGATATGGTTCACTTTACCCAAGGTGAGAGATTGGGAATCAGCCTGGCCTTAATTATAAACACAAACACAAATCACTGTGGAAGTTTTTATGTAGATGTTGTGTTGCACTAAGAGCACTTTTAATTGTTACTGTCTGTCCTTTTGTCTTAGTCTCATCACCAAAAAAATATATGTGCTGCATGCTGAGGTAAGAAGTGCATGTAATGTGCATAGCAGTCTCAGGGGGCTTGGAAACTGTACTTGGAAAAGCAGAGTATGAGTGGGAGTGGACTGTGGATAATCATTGGGGCATGTGGGGCATTGGGGCATGAACCTGTGATGGGGTGGTGTGGAAGAGCAACAGAGCCCTCCAGGCTGCTGAACACAGTGTCACACTGGGGGTTAATGTCTTCAGGATGTTTGGTGAAGTATTTAAGAAGGTGCCAAGAATGGCAAGAAGGAGGAACAATGTGATGGTTTGGCAAGTAACACAGAGAGAATTGATAATATGCTATCAGATGCAGTGGCCTTTTGGCACAAATCTGTGAATATCACCAGAATCTGTGAAAAAAAAAAGATTCCCACATAACAGCAGAAGTTTCTGAGAAATTCTGAGAAGAGGCAAAAGCAGGTAGAGGGAAAGAAAGATGCTTTAAAACATTACATTCTCTGTCTCTGTTGGATATCCCTGCAGTAATGAAAATAAGAAGCACTCAGCCCTGTTGCTATGGCTGCTTTGTTTTTTACAGGAAAGCAAAACTAACGAGGTATCTTCATCAGGGACCAATTTTGTTCTAACATAATTAGTACTTGTTCCTCAAACTGGAGGTACCTCGGGATTTAGGGCCATCTAATTTTCTTAAAATATACCTAACCAATATGGTTGGTGGAGTTATGTGGACTTCTTGCTCCACTTTCCTCCTGCAGCTGCTCCTCCATCCTTATCCCAGGTCACTTCTCTGTGCAGCTGGGATTAGCTACCTCAGGGAGCATTCCCCTACAAAACAACCGATGCCTTTTCCACTGGGGAAATGGGACACCTGCCCCAAATGGATCCAGTCCTTGCAAAGCTCCTACCACCTTCGTTTCCTATGAGGAGAGGGGAGGGAGGACTGGATGAAACTCCCTGGGCAGCTGATAAATAAAGGCTATAATTAAATAAATGCTTGAGGAAAGCAATAGAGTGAGAGAGCACATAATAGAGATAACAGAACTCAAACTGAGAAGAGTAGGCGGTGGAAGGGAAGGGAAGGGAAGAGAAAATGCTGGAAAAATGCAGAGGCCAGTATTGGGGAAAACCAGTTTCATTACAGAGCTGCTCCTGGGAAGTCAGCCAGAGTATGTCTGTAGGAGTCTTCATCTTTCTCTCTGGCTATAAAACAATGCTAAGGCCTCATACAGCACCCAGTTAATGAGCTTAACCAGTGGTAAAGGGAACATCAGCTCAGAGATGACTGGATACCAGCTAATCAGTTCCCCAACTGTGTGGTTGGAGATTCAGAAATTTCCATCTCCTTTCCTGTAAAGCCTGATGGCTTTCATTAACCCCTAATTATCCCAAGTATTTTTTACTTTTCTTTGTGCTTCAATAGCACTCTGACAATGCACCTACATCCCCAAACTCTTGTTAATTTCTAGTAGCCCTGCTTCAAATTTTTCCTTTTATTTTTATAACATTTTTTCTGATAATGTAAATTTGGTTTTGATATTGATAAAGAAATAATGTAAATCTATTTATTTTTCAAGACCACAGATCTTCCTTACAAGAAGATCCTACTCACTTCCATTTGAGTTTTACCTGCAAGGGTCAAAGAATATGAATGAGTAAATTGGCCCCACAGAGGAGTAACACTGGTGAAATGATCCAGAGTCTGTAGATGTCTGAGTTGCATTCTGCAAATACAGCTTTGTAGTCTGACGACCTGCAGTTTTTTATTGCTGTGAGCCTCGGGGCAAGTCAGAATGGAAAACCAGGATGTCATCTAGATTCAAGAAAAGGACAGCACCATTTTCTGTGCCTATTTTTTTTAAATCTATAAATCCTGGGACATATTCATAAAGCATTTTGAAATTTATAGCATACTTCTGGAAAACATAAATATTATTATTTAAATAAGTTTTGAGTTGAGTCTTTGCCACAAATCAGAAAGTAGCCTTTTATTTGTATTTATTTGTAAGTCTCTTGAACCTTTTTCTGATTTGCAACATGGACCCATCAGCTGATACTTATACTAATTTTTTTGATTCATTTCTCAATACAACACACTTATTTTAATACCTTGTAATCTTGACACAGGTCATCTGGTAGGACCAACAGAATGGTTTAGTGCACTGGGTCCTCTCTAGGTCCTCTGGATAACATTATGCAGGTGATATAGTATTACAACCATGAGGCCTTTCAGCATTCAACAGGTTCCTGCTGAACATCCACACATTCATTTCCAGATAAAATAAAGGGAGCTGGCATAAAGAACATGCCTTTAAAACCAGGACACTGCAGTGCAGAGGTGCAGGTGTGTGTCTTCTGGGGACTAGTAGCTGTCATGTCCTGGGGGAGTGCACAGCTGGAGGCAGCATCTAAGCTCAGGTTATGAAGTCTGTGGCAAGCCCTGTGGTGCCTCAGCATCTCCTTGGACGACTGAGCCAGTCTTTTCTGCTCCCTCCATTTCATAGATCCTGGTGATGAGGGTCCAGCAGTCACATGGATTGCAACAACAATGTCAGAACTCAATAGCTACATACAGACAGATCTGAGGTCAAGTCTGACTAAATGGGAAGCTTTTATCCCCAAAATGGAGCTGTATACATTTTGTATAAAGTGTGTTGGCACGTGTCTGCGTGTATGTGTCTGTGAGTGTATGGTGTATGTACGTACATGAGAGACAAAGAGCTGAACACCTCTGGAAGGATGTTTGAGACCACACATTTGTTTTTTGTGCGAACAAAACCTCTAAAATTTAGCCTAGAAATGTTTTTTTTTGTTATTAATGGTACTCTAGCAATTTCCCTGTCAGAAAAAAATACCTATAGATACACATAAAAGTATCTATGTATTCTTAGGCATCATGTATGGGAAAGTGTATTTGCATGGTAGTGTTTGTGTCCTAAATAGATGCAAGGTGATGCACTTATGAACCAAATGTAGATTTGGAGGATGAAGACTTGATGTGAATATGAGAAGACCTGGCAACCGTAATAAATATTAATGGTGGCTTAGCTCTTATGCTCTTTCTGAAATGCCATGTACCATCTGAGCTTCCACTGTGGTGAATTATCCTATGCCCCACCTGAAATTCTTGTACTGGACCTGACATATGCAGCTTATGTGTCTTCTCCCTGTCCTTCCCAAGCTCAACAAGCAATGCAGACAACCTACAGACCAACCAAAGCATCCTCAAGCAGGATATGCAGAGTGCTGTGCCTCCTAGCTGGATGTGCTCACTGGATGGTGAAGAGAAACTGAAGATGTTCAATGCCAGGGAAATCAGGACTAGGGCAAGTGGGAGAACCCCCAAAAAAATCAACACACCTGGAGGGTCAAGAATTACCTTTAGCAGGGTAAGATGATGGAGGCACGATTCAGGAAGGTGTCAAAGACAACTCATTAGTAAAGGAGAACAGTGAGCTGGCAGGAGGCATGAGCAGTGTGTTGGGAGAGGTCTTATGCAAAAGAGGCTTTCAGGTAGTGTGAGAGGAAACAGAGGAAGAGTGACTTGGGCTAAGGAAGAAACAGGTCACAATTTTAAGGTTGTAACATAAAAAATGCTGCACCTTGTATGGCCAAAATTATTAACTGGAGAAGATCTCCCAGATCTGGTTATACTTTCTGACTGAGCTATTTATGAAGATGGATCATAAAAGGGGTGGCAGGGAGTAGCCTATATCTTCCAGTTCTTCAGACTCAGAGACATAGTGCTGACCAAGGCAATTTCTCCTCTCTCAAATTCAAAGGAAGGTTCCTGTTGTTTGTGAGGAAATCTCAGTCATTCTTGGTATTTATACAGTTCAAGGTACCCGTCACCTTTGGGTGGGGTGTGGGTGCTCCATCTGGGATCGCTGTGGTGACTGTCAGTGAGGCTATGGATGCTGTGGCAGAAGGGTGCAGCTCTTTCCAGGTGAGGCTTCTCCTTGTCTGTGGTGCTCACGTCAAATTCATCCACACTGGCCACAGCCTGCGCCAGAGGAAATCCAAAATTTGGGAGACTGCTCTTGGAGCAGGTGCCCAGCCCTCCTCCCCTTCAGGCAGAGGAGCAGCAGCGTGTCTATGGTGTGTGGGGATGGTTTCAAGCAGGAGGAATGTGGCTCAGGGACAGGGAGGTAGGAAAACAGGAGAGGGACAGGCTGCAGGAACTGACAACAGTGTTCACCATCCTCCCTGAGTTTTCATACACCACAGAAATAGAAGTAATTCCTTACATTTCTGACTCCCCTCACTCACAAGCAAGCTAAGGGGGGGACATTTGCTTTCATAGACAATCCTTTTTTTTCATCAGTAACATTGATCTGGCTCCTTTGCCTTCACAGTAGCAAGGCAGCAGGCTTTTTCACCTCTTTCCAGACTCCTCCTGCCTGACTTTTTCAGTTAAATTTGATGCTGACCTATTTAACAGAACTCATTTTGGAATATCTGGAAAATTTCAGTAAGGGTTGACTTAGGATACCTCATTAACCCTTGAAAGACTTTTAAAGTGTCTGAACATACATTGCAATTGAAATCAAGAATGACTTTGAATGAAAATTGTATCTGATTTTTACAAGGACAATAGCTTTGAAAAATAACAATCTTTTATGACTTCTCACATGGCAAAAACCAGGTGATATCAGAAAAAGAGTGTGTTTTAAACCTTGAGTGGGATCTCCCCAAATAAATCTGACTTGAAAACATGGCCAAAAGATCATTTGTACAATAAATTAGGCTCAAGTGATTTTTTTATTCATTCCATGGCTTTAATTCTGAAAAGAAGATGGGCAACTGCTGCTTTTTAAATTAATTCCTTACCTTGTGCTGCACAGCCTCCAACTTACTCATCTGAGAGTGGGAAAAAACCCCACATACCACTACTTTCAAAACCTCTCTATTGTACTTTTCTATTCTCTTTTTTTCACCTAGTCTTTTTCAGTCTAACTGCCACTCTGTATTATAGGGTGTATCCAAATTCGGGGAAAACCTCTGGCCAATTGTTTTTGAGGAACTTTCCTAAGGACTGCGCTGCTCTGTTTGGGAGACTGAGAGTGCCACGTCGCTCCTTCATTATAAAGGCTGAGAAAACCATCATGGTTACTTCTGCAGTTCTTGATGTGGTTCTGGGTGGTAACTTCCGATGGCCAACATTGGTTTTTTTCCCCTTGGCTGCAAGGATATGGCATGACTGTACTTGCTGAGGAAACTATGGAGGCTCTGAAGTGCAAAACTGGATCACAGGGACCATCTAGTGTTCTCAGCCTGCACCACCACAGTAGCAATGCCTTGTATCTGTGTAACACGGATGTTAATGTTCTGCAGTCTGCTGGATTAAATATCTAATATTTCAGAGGAAGAAATCAAATACCACCTGAATACTATAGGTCAGCACAAGTAGTTTTCAGCTGTTCTAAATGAGAAAATGAGAGAAGTACTTTTGAGTGGTCTTTTTAGGTGTTCTTCTCTAAATAAAATGAAAGCTGTGCTTTTCAATATAATCACAGAGAATCTATTCCTATTTTTCAGCTAATATATTTTTAAAGGCAAAGTAGAAAATACATTGAGGGTGGAAAGGACAAAAGAAACTGGCTTTAGAAAGTCCAAAGTTTTCTTTGACACATTCAGCACAAGGCACCACAGCCCAAGCTCCACTCTGCACGAGGTGCTTGGAGAGCAGCAGCTGAGATGCCTGGGCATGGATCAGGACATGCAGTGAGAGAAAGCTGAGCTGGACACCCGTGGGAGAGACATGGGGTTGCCATTAGATTTAGTAGTGACAAAATAGAGAATTAGGATGTTCCTGGGTCAGCTGAGGTATGGAGGAGAGAGAGGATTTCCAACATGCTGAAGTAGAGATGGGGTGGAGCATATCATGACTGCAGGCTGGGTTCTAGCTGGGCTCCTGAAATGGAAAATGAGGCTGGAAATGAAGCTGTGAGGCAGGGCTGACGGCGTCAAGGCTGTGCTTGCTACAAACCTCATTCCCACCCACACCAGCCAGGGCTGAGCATATCCTGCTGCCCTTCCCCTCCACCACAGGGTACTGCCTTTCCCACTCTCCTTTTGCAGACAGAAATTTGGCCCTTCAGAGTCTCAGGCTTTTGCAAAGGGACAGCAAGTTTGGGAATAATACCTGTTCTAAGAATATAAACATTATCTGTGTCTTGATCCCAAGCAGAAGTGCAGAAGTGTCTCTTTCCCTGCTTGGACACTTGAACATTTCCAGAATTTAAAAAGTAAACGGGACAGAATGCTTTAGTGAATTGTGATAACTTGCCACAGTCCCACTTGAAAAGAAAAATAAGAGGCAGAGAGTCTTAAGGAAATAGAGGCATTCAAACAATTTTAGTTTGCAGATAAGAAATTCCTCATAAGAACATCTAGAGGCCATGGAGGGAGGGAAAAAAGGAACACACTCCCCACAAGCCTGATTAATGGGGATTCTGCTGCACAGCAATTAATTTGGGTGATATTTTTTCACTGAAAAAAGAAGTCTTTGCACAATCCAAAAAATCTGTGAAAGTATTTTGTTTCTCAAAAAGGTTTAGCCTGCCAAAAAAAAAGTAAGAAAGAACTGGCAGAATATCTCAGAAAATAGGAAAAAATGTCAGTAATTCAAAACAAAATTAATTTCAAAATGTATTTCTACTTGTATATCAACATTATTAATTTTAAAGGAATTTAAATAATGTCCAAAACCTAAATAAATATTTTATTTCATATCAATCCAAACAACTGCTCAAACAAAGAAGAATTTTATGCAGTATTTTTCATCTTATACACCTATAGTTGCACCTCTTCTTTGTGGTCTAGATGTAAGCCCTGTGTCATTCTCTGACAGAATGAAAGCCTGGACACGTCTTAAAATCCCCCAAGTAATAGGAGGGACTAAAGTGGGAAAAAAACTGAATTGCTGTAAAAGTTTCCATGGAACAGGACAGCAAGGCATAACATTTATCCTGTGTGAGATGGAACAGTGTAAGAAATACTTCAACATTTTTCTAAAGTGTTAAAATCTCACCAGAATATTCAAAGAATATTATTTTACTATAGCTTTGTGAATTGCACTTTTCTGAACCTTCACCATCCCAGCACATGCTCTGGAGGTGGGAAACTTACTCTGATTAATTGAGATAAAGACACAGTTTTCACTCCAAGTCAAATTGTTTGTGTTCCATAATCATGAGCAGGGCAGGAAATATATTGTGTTAAACTCAACAGTAAACACATTAAGGTGCAATATATTAATAGACAATAGACATTGTCAGTGTCTCTACTGTATGCATTTAGCAAGCCACAAATGATGATTTTTAATTACAGCACATAAATGAATGGAACACCCTTAGTGATGTATGGGCTAACAGAAAAACTAAATTTAGAGTTCTTTTTTAAAAAAGCCTGGAAAATTAGCTTTTTTTTTTTCAAAACAAAGAAAAAAGGGGTGAAAATGAAAGGAGCTTCAGTAAGATGTAAAGTAAAAAAAAATTAAAATTAAAAAAACAACAACTCTGTGTTGGGACAGGCACAACAACAATGGTAACCCTGCTGTTGGGACTGGCACTGTTTAACATCTTTGTTGACAACATGGGCAGGGGCAGTGGGATTGAGAGCACCCTCAGCGTGGTCACTGACCACACCCAGCTGTGGGGTTTGGATGACACACTGGAGGGAAGGGATGCCATCCAGAGGGACCCTCATGGGCTTGAGCACTGGGTCATTGAGCCTCGTGAAGCTCAACACGGCTGAGTGCAAGGTCCTGCACCTGGGGAGGGACAATAAATACAAATAAAGGCTGGGAAGAGACTGGATCAAGACTGGATACCTGAGGAGAAAAACCTGGGGATGTCTGTGGACAAAAAACTCAGTTATGACTTCTCAGTGTGTGCTTGCAGCCCAGAAGGCCAGCTGCATCCCAGGCTGCATCAAGAGAGGAATGGCCAGCGGGTCAAGGGAAGGGATTCTGCCTCTCTACTCTGCTCTTGTGAGACCCCCACCTGCAGAGCTGTTTCCAGCTCTGGGGCCCTGAACACAGGAAAAGCGCTGGTCTGTTGGAGTGAGTCCAGAGAAGGGCTGAGAGGCCTGTCAGACAAGATGAGAGATTTGGGGCTTTTCAGCCTGGAGAAGAGCAAGTTAAGGGGACACTCCACAAGCAGCCCCATAATACCTAAAAGGTGCCATAGAAGAGCTGAAGAGGGACATTTCAGAAAGGCACATAGTGATACAACGAGGGAAAATGACATTAGGCTGAAGGAGACTGTAGGTTTAGATTAGATATTAGGAAAATATTCTCTACCGTGAGGGTGGTGAGGCACTGGAATTGTCTGCCCAGAGAAGTTGTGGATCCCCCATCTCCGAAAGAGTTCAAGGCCAGGTTGGATGGGGCTCTGAGTAACCTTGCCTAGTGAAAGGTGTCCCTGCCCATGTCAGAGATATTGGAACAAAATGGTCTTTAATGTCTCTTCCATCCAAAACCATTCTAAACTACTTTCCTTTAGAATGAACAACAAACTTATTTGGAGAGTAATATTTAATACCTAAAATTATTTCTCTGGTGAAGTATTTAATTTCTTAAATTAGACCTTTGGTTCTGTACTTAGCACTGATAGACTATCTGCTGTTGGTTTGGAGCTGGTGTGCATTCATCACATTGTAATGAATAGGTGTGACTGTGTTCTGTTCACGTGGTCTTTGTCCATGCCCTCCCTCTTCCAACACCACAGCTCTGCCTCCTCATCCTTTATCAGGCAAGAAGCAAAGCAGTCCTCAAAGCATATGGGGTGGCCTGTGTTAACTGGCTTTCCTGGGGTAAATACCTCCATGAAGTCACTAATTTAAGTCTTCTTCCTCCAGGTGCTTTATCTGGTGTTTTCAGGAACTGTCTCGCTGACATAGCTGCCATTCCTTCAGATCTTGCAGAGATTACTTACCACTTCAGAAGTTACTGGAGGAAGACCCAGTCACATGGAGAAAAGCTGTTGCACGCACAAACTCATAGTTTAAGGAAAATAGGTCTATGATGGAGGTGAAAGTAAGCCCGCTGCAGATGTTCAAGTGCCCTAGCACACTGTGCTGGTGTCTAGATCCCACAGTCACTTTTGTTCAGTGTAATCCTGCTCTTTGCCCAGAGCTCTCTACAATTACCTGAAAGTGGGTTGTATTAGGTGGGAGTCTGTCTCTTCTCTCAAGTAACAAATGATAGGACAAGAGGAAATGGCCTCAGGTTGCACCAGGAGAGTTTTAGATTGGATCTTAGGAAATTTTTCTTCAAAAAGGGTTGTCAAGCTCTGAAACAGGCTGCCCAAGGAGGTGGCAGAGTCACCATTGCTGGTGGTGTTTAAAAGACGTGTAGATGTGGCACCTGGTGACATGGACTAATGGTGGAGTGCTGGGTCAAACTGCTTGACTCAATAATCTCAGAGATCTTTTTCAACCTAAACAGTTCTCTGATTCTATGATTTCTCATCTCCTCCTCCTTTTGTCTGCTGGCACCAGCACTTACGTGGTTCAAGTGAACAAGGTCACAGAGGTGTGAAAGCTGAAGACAGGCTTGTGTGCTGGGTTGGATGCCCAGGGCTCTCTAAGTAGCCTGAATTTACTTCAAAAGAACTGTTTTCCCTGTAGTGGCCATGTTTTGCCAGACCAAGTAACTTGAATTCTTTAGTAACATGGCACAAGGGGGGTTTTTGGACTGTGAAGTTCAGACACCTCCATCCATGTCAGAACTCTGTGACAGTTTAGAAAAATCTCTGCAGTGTGTGTTGAAGGAGGAAGAAAGGAGCGGGGATGAGGAGAGAAGCTCTGCTAAAAGGAGGTTGGGCACATACAAATGCAAAATACAAGTACAGCTCCTGCTGCAATTGTGCAAATGTGCAGTTTTTTCTGCAATCTTGCCTTTTGAGCTATGAGGGCAAGCTTGTGCTGTGCCCCTGAAGGCCATAGCAGCAGCCCTTTTCAGCCTGTAATGATGGTAACCACGGATGAGATGAGTCTCCCTGATTAGCTATATAATATGATGAAATTTGTCCTTCAGAGCTGCTGTTCCTTACCTTTCCTAGACAGCAAACTTCTGAAGGCCAGATTTGAAGCAGCAGGACTAGTAAGTATTTCCTAACAGAGACCTTTTTTTCCTCTGTCTTCAGACTTCAATGGAACTGAAGTCCAAACTACTGTGCTTTAAAATGCACAACTTTGCTATTAGCATAGCTGCTGTGAAGATGTATGTATTCTTAGACTGTTTTTTTAAAAACAAACACAATGTTTTATGGCTGTGACTGCTGGTACCTTAATGTACCTTCAAAGGCAACCAATATGTCTATCTTCAAGAAGAAAAAACTATCACACACACATAAAGGTCTCTATTAATGCTTGTTTTTCTGTTTTTCTTATAAATTTTGTATTTTTTTTTTCCTTTTCATCATATAAAATTGTGATAAATGAGAATGAAGCATATGGTTTTCCTCTGTATATGATGAATATTAGCAAAGTACAAAGCATCAGTCTCAGAGGTAATGGACTAGTGAAAATCACGGGGATTTAAATAAGGAACTATTTACAGCAGATATCACAGGCTAGAATATTTTCCTGTTTATCTCCACACATGAATCATTTAACACAAATCAAGGGAGTTATTCCAGATTTTAAATCATATTATGAAGATCTAGATGTTATCTAGCATCAAGTTATAATAATGACAGAATTATAAGCACTTGCAGTAATGAAAATAAGAGTACTCTTTTGTTGTAAAAGCACATAGCTTTCCTCTGTGACTTTGATTTTTGCAAAACATTTAAGGAAAGGATGTATATGAAACTCTGCTGGTTTCAGAGCTTAAGTGTCAGAGAAAAATGCATTTTGTAAAAGAAAGGACTGACTGAGCCTCTGGCCAGGTAAGTAATGAAACTCAGAGTAACCCCAGACAGTACTTAACTCTCCTGGCAAACATGGTGATTCCTATTCTCTTTCCAGTCTTAGAGGGTTGCTGGAAGAATTCCCTTTCCTGACATGCACCAGTTTTAATCTTGCCATAATGTATTCCTAGCACCAAAGTGCTATGAGAGTTTGTGTAGTTATCAGCAGCACCACATGGTGTCCATAGTGCTAAAGGAAAGAATTCATACGAAATGCAACTTGAAATATTTTAGCAGTGGATTTCATTTTTTTTTTTCTTTGAAACTGACCACACTCAGTGAGAAAGAGGGAGAAAGCAGTGAAAGTAATACAACATTTGCTGCTTTCTAACAGGTGCATTACAGGAAACTGTCCAGGGATGAGAACCTAGAAACATGGAAAGATAGGGCTTGGAGGGATCTCAAAGGGTCGTCTGGTACTGCAACTTTATCTATGTCATTCTCATCAAGCATTTGGAAAAAAACACATGAATGGTGAGAGAAGAAGATATAAAAGTAAGATTTCCCTACATCTTCAAGGAATTTCTTCCAGGGTTTCACTCGAATTAGCACTGGATTTAATTTTAATTTTTTTTAAATTCAGTCTTTCTTGCTCAATGTCCCATCACTATGGACTTTGAGACCAAATCTTTCCTTTACTCTTTCACCATGCTCCTGTGAATTTTGTCCATTTGGTCCACATCTTTCTTGAAGTACAGTGACTCAGACTGAACTCAACTCTTCAAAGGAGACCTTACCTGCTTTGAGCAGAGCAGAGGTAATGACTTTTGGTCTTTGCTGGCTCAAATTGTATGTTTCATTGTAGGGTCGTATTTGTATTTCCTTAATATTTTTAATTTTTATTCAGGTTTCCACCTCTAAAAAAATCCCCCTTTTCTTTTTCTGTGTAACAGACAAAAGTTGGTTTCTTGTCCAATTAATTTTTCTGGATCAAATGAAGTACCTCGTCCCTGCACCATGACTTGCCAGAGTTTTATCTCCAAATTTCAAGGGTATGATTAACTCTAATCTTCACAATGACTGGTGCTATTCTCAAAGCAGTCATGTCTGCAGATCCTGAGCACCAGTAATGATATTAAAGACATCTGAATGCAGCTGAGACCTCTGCAGGACTTCACTCAATGCAGTCTTCCCTTCTTACAGTTAATCACTCACAGTCGCTCTCAGGGGATGACTTTCCACTCACTCTCCAATAGTTTAATCTAGGCTACTCTTGCCTAGTCTGATGGTGGATTAATTAATGCTGATTGCAATTTCCTGTTTTTTTCCTGTTTTGCTTGGTTTTTGCTTGTTTGTTTGGTTTTGGTTTTTCTTTTTTTTTTTTTTGGGTTTTTTTTCCCTAAAGACTTACAAACAGTTTGTTGGATCATGATGGGCATTTTTTTTAGGTTAACTGAGGTTTTGATACTGGGGTTTTTGATTCTCTGGCTCTTCCTTTTTAATTTTTTAAAGATAAGCATGTTTTATGCTAATGAACACATATTTCTCCTTGAATAACTAAAAATAATTGTTAGCAGTGCAGAGAATTATCCAACTAATTTTAGGTATTCTGGGATGTAGTCATCAGAACCAGATGAATCAAGTATATTAAATACTTAAAGATGAGGTCTTTCTTTCCTGACACATATAAATTATGCTACCTCACTTGATAGTGCTCTTTTTAATGAAGAGTATCTTAGTATCTTAACTGATTCTTCCCTTTAACTTTTTTTGGGGGCATGCTTTGTGTTAATTGCAGCTCATTCTATTCCTTGCCTTCCAAGCAGTTGTGCTATAACTCAGTATTAATGCCTGGTAGCTCAGACTTTCTTTTTGTTTTTGCCTGATAACTGAACTCCATGATTGTTAATTTTTTTGTCAAAAATGATCTTATATTATGCTTCCTATGCCCCTCCACAACTGGATAATTAACACCTACCCTTAGTAATAATTACTTATTCTTGTTCCCTTCTAGCTTTTTCTTTTAGCCCTCAGAAAAGGTGTTATAAAGAAATCCTTATCAGCATCATGAAGTCTCTATTTTTCTCTTTATTAATCATCACTGAGAAACTTTCAGCAGAACACGCTAAATAAATCAAAGTATTTGTATCTATCTTTGACTTAAAGGGCAAATTTTGTTTCCTTTTTGCCTTGCTTCTAATTTCTGAACAAGTTATTCCTTTGTGAAATAATATTTGTTCACATAGGTCATCTCACCAATTCTCTGCCAAGCTGTGGCTGTCTGCAGGTTCAGGCACAAATGACTAAACCTGCAGGAAAGCAGGAATGGCTGACACAGGCTGAAGACCTGTTTCAAAATATGTATCTTAATCCCAGGTTTCAGTCTCTGTTCCAAGTCATGGTTTGGTATCCTAATTCTCCTCTACATTTCTGATTTGTCTTGGCACTTTAACTGTATTTACGCACTTCTATTTAACAAGACTCTCAGTACAACTGTTATTCAAAAAGAAATTTATCCCTCATTTGGAACTACACTTGCACTTAATGGACAAATTATTTGCATGGATAGTTTGCACATTATTTAAGGCCTGTGTAAGTCTATTTGAGATGTGCAATCATTTAAATTATAAGTAAGGGATAAAAATAAAGTGAAACCTGATCCTTCTTTTCTTAATTCCTGTAAATAGCATGTATATCCTCTCGATTCATGCTAAGAGATGCAGAACAAGGTCTGCAGATTTATGGCAGGATTTTTGCTCCTCCATGAATAATAATAAAAGTATTTGTTTTATTAGTGAGTTGGTGGTTGAATTATTTTCTTGCTGATCCTTTTAAGACGCACATTTTCTTATGGAGTTTTTCTGTCTTTTGGGGGTCCTTCTCTGGTACCTGGAAGATAAAGATTCAAGATTTATTATCAAAATTTTTGTAAAAATATATTATTTAATCAGCCACCCACAACACATTCACAGCTGAAAGCTTGATTTTGGAGTGGTGTGAAAATAGTAATGAGGAGAATTATAATAAGAAAAGAAATCACTGACAATAAAGCTCTACTAAAAATTCTGTGAAAGTCAAGCTACTAAATTCTTCCTGTCACACTCCACTGCCTTTGTAGGGAAACTTTTACTCTTTAAAGTATTTTCAAGAGTTGAAATTAATAGCCAGTGTCCTTTATGATGACAGACACAGTATATACCAAGCCATTGGCTGACTGGGGTGTTTGGTGGGGACATGAGCTGGGTGTAGAAATGACTTTCAAGTTATGGGGTTTTTGTAGAAGCACTGAAATCACCTAGAGGAGGATGGATTGCCACCCTTGGAAGATGTTTGCATATCCCATACTATTTTGATTGGATCAAAGTGCATGGCCTTTATTAGTTTATTGCATCTTTACCCATGGGCAGTAGTGACAAATCTCACATCACACATTTTGTCTCCAACATAAGCCCATACTTAACAAACAAAAGGTGAAACAAAAAGGCACCATGCCAATCTTTCTGTCACATGAAAACAACTACCTTGTCTCAGTGCTGACCTCTGAGAAACAAAAAACACGCTGCAATTGTTAGTGCAAAATATCTGACTTCTCTGCCCTTGGCTAATTCCAGTGGGCCACCAACACACCAGACAGCAGTTGCTGGGAAGAGGTGGTCCTGGCAGCAGCCAGGGGGCAACTTCTGTAAAGGTTATGGCGTGAAATGGCTGGGCTCTGACTACTTTGAAACTGCTTTTAGATGATTTTTTTATGTCTGAACTGAGGCACTGGAAGAACGAAGGCTCTATTGAGCAGTGTTTTATGTCTTTATACATCCTGTAGCGCAGCAGAGCCGTTGTCAAACACCAGATGGTTTGGGCACATTTGTGAAACCAAGCCATCAACCAGACACAACAATCACTGCATGGTGGACCAGGACACCTGAATCAAAATACTTCAGAGAAGGAAAAAGGAAAGGGAAAGGGAAAGGGAAAGGGAAAGGGAAAGGGAAAGGGAAAGGGAAAGGGAAAGGGAAAGGGAAAGGGAAAGGGAAAGGGAAAGGGAAAGGGAAAGGGAAAGGGAAAGGGAAAGGAAACCTTTTCAGACTGTGATGATGCCCAAATCCTTGTTTCAATAAGGACTCTGAAGTTCTGAGTAATGAAAACAGAAGATCTTGAGTCCAGGACCATCAAAGTAATTATATACCCACCCAAAATCACTTATGCAGCTTGGAAATATTTTGTTTGCACTCTGTTTCCGGAAGTATAACATACAAAATAAAGTTTATTTCTAGTCTTATATAAATAAAAGCAATACATTTTAAAAAAATCAACACAGTGCTCACAGAAATCATATTGAGCTGACTTATATTTCTTGATTTTTCCATATGTTATGTATACTTTGCTGTTTATGGCAATAGAATCTCACTACTTTTCAGAGCTGCATTAACCTGCTGTAAAATTTGCAGTCTGGAATATCTGACTATATTAAGCATAGTGTATTTTCCATAAATTCATATGCCTTTTAATTGTTGAATTAAATTAAGGTCTCATATAAAACAGCACAGTGGCAAAATAATTCCAGGGTGTTTTTGACTTCCATATTTTATGAACATTTCTCTCATATTTCTGCTTGAATGATATCACTCTGCTTTCTAAAGGCAAATATACACTGATGGAACTTTGGTTCCATCTTCACACATCGTGAATGGAAAGATGGCACACTCTGCTGGCAGCACTCTTCCCAGGATTTTAAAATAATGTTCTGAGGAACAAAGCAATTTCAAAATGACTAACTACAAGGTTATTCAGAATTCATTGCTCGTTGTCATCATCACAGTGATTCAGAAGTTGTTTACAGCTATTTCTTAAAATCTTAAACTGGATTAACTTACAGCTACAAAACACATACGTAAAACATTGCAGATATTTAAGATACATGGTTAAAATGCAAAGTTTGGCATATAAGTGAATCTTTCATGATTTTGGGGAATACAATGCAGTCAGCAGAAAGATTCCCCTTATCGTTACAATGCTCAAATCCGGATGACTTGGGAAATTTAACTCCAAAGTGACTGGATGTAGCTCACATATAGTTTTATGAGAGTTTTGTATTTAACTGCCTTCCTGAGGCTGAGAAAATTGATTTTTATCAGGATTTTACCTTTTCCATGCAGGATATGCTCTGTTTGAACCACAAAGAACTAAAAGTAGAGTCACCTAACTTCAGAAAGCCTCAGAGTAAAAATTGGCTCCATCAAAAAGTAGCCACGTGGATTAGGATAGTAATTTAAACTTCATGAGACAAGATAAAAATGACTGCACTAAGAAGAATTCAAGGTACTCCAGTCAGCAGGTTGGGATCTTTTGGTCCTGGGTAACTCATAAATGATTAATTTATTTAAGCTGAATACACTCCAGGTGTTTACAATCTTTCCCACTTCCTAGTAGATCTTAATTTTGTCCCGAAGATTTCTTAACCAGCTTAATTGGCCTGTGCTTAATCTTTATCCTGCAGCTTGGTCTGAGCTTGCCCTTGGATGTGGGAGCATTTTAAGGATGCTGTCATGGAAGCATTGATCCTCTCTACATAGCAGCTCACATTTTGCCTCAAGAACCTTCCCTTCCTTCCCCTTCCCCTGCTGTCTTTGTCATTTAGTCCTTTGAAAACCAGCTTTACCTTGGGATGCTTTGGGAGGCATCTCAAGACTAAAGCCCACCAGTTTTGTACTAAGCAATGGAATCCACAGACACCAGAAATTTAGCCATAGGTGTCTGAACAATAATTCTTCTGCCACCATTGGCTGCATTTTTCTATAATCATGGGCCAAAAAAAAAGTTGTTTTTTTTTCATTTCAAAAGGGCTTCTCTTGGATGAGAGAAGTTTTGTTTTGTTCCTTCTCTCCAGAAGGTACTTCTTTCCCCAGAAGATCCTGAGGTGAATAAGCTGGCAGTGGAATTATTCTATGGCACATTTTTGTGTCTCCTGATGTCCTCCAGTTGGTCATTTTGCCCAGGAGATAGTGATAATATGTACCTCAGGGTGACAAGCTGTCTTCTCCATGGACATGTGTGTGTTTTGTTTCTTTACAAAACCTTACCATCTGAGACCTGTTGCAGTGAACCACAGGATCCCACCCCACAGTGAATTTCAAGCTCCATTCTGGTTTCCTGGTGGGTTTTACTTTTATTTCTAGGATATATCACTTGGAAACTGCTTCAGACTAGCTGCCATGTCATATCTCTATAAACAATAAAAAAAAAAAATCATAGATATAACCATTAATTGCTACATGTGATTAAATATTGCTACATGTGATTAAAAAGATAAAATTCTAACTTTTTCTCAAGCCATCTTGAAAATTTGGACCTATAGCCGAAGAAATTTCACAGCAGACAGACATCACACAATCATATGGATCCTTCATGTTGCATGATCACAATACCAACATATTAATTCTGTTTAATGGTGCATAGCTGTTCTTTGAAATATTTGTGTGGTTTTTTTTTCCCAGTGAACATTATTTATATCATAAATACCACCAACACACATATTTTTAATTGGATAATTACTCTTTAATTGGATACTCTCCTCTTGCCACAGAATTTTTTTTCTTATATGGATCTCAGTTCTATAAGAAACAAAGAGGTATCACTCAATTGATTTTATGAGGTGTTGAGCATTTGATTTCAATGAAAATTTCAAGCCCTTACCCCTCTTGAACAGGGGAAGTGAAATGGATTTTGGCAGATCTTGGCCTGCTAGGGAGACAGATTGGCAGAGTCCCTTGGGTCAAAAGAGTCCTGGAAAGCTGGACATTCTTCAAGAAGAAAATCCGTAAAGCACAGGAGCAGACTGACCCCATGTGTTGAAAGTTGAGTCATCAGGAAAGAACCCCAGTGGAACAGAGAATTTAGGCTGGAACTCTTCCTGAGCTGCAAGACAGGTATGGGTAGAAGAATGGAGTTCAAATAATCCAAGGGGAAAGGGTCAGAGACGTGCTGCAACATGTAGACACACACAGAAGACTATGGAGCTGGATGGGGAACCACTAAAGGATGTTGAGGGAGCTGGCAGAAGTGCTCACTGAGGCACTTTCCATCATTTACCAGCAGTCCTGGAAGGAGGATCCAGGAAACTCAGGCCTCCCAGCCTGACTTCATCTCTGGGAAAGGTCATGGAGCACTCCATCTTGAGTGCCTTCACATGGTATGTACAGGAGAAGCAGGGGATCAGGCCCAGCCAGCATGGGTTTGTAAAAGCCAGGTCCTGCTTCACCAGCCTGTTCTTGTATGCCAAGGTGACCATCTTAGTGGATAAGGGAAATGCTGTGAGTGTCTACTTGGACTTCAGTGAAAGCTCTGGAACCATCTCCTACAGCTTTCTCCTGGAGAAACTAGTCTGGAGAACAGGAGGCTCACAGGAGGGTGACAATATCACTGTGAAGGAGGTTGTTGTAAGGTTGGTCTCTTGCCCCAAGTAACAAGAGGAAGTAGCCTCAAGTTGCATAAGGGGAGGTTTAGGTTGGATGTTAGGAAAAATTTCTTCATGGAAAGGTTAGTTAGGAACCAGAACAAGCTGATCAGGGAAATAGGGGAATCACCATCCCTGGAGGTATTTCAAAGATGTGTAGATGTGGCACCTAAGGACATGGATTATTAGTGGACTTGACAGTGTTAGGTTTGCTTGAAGATCTTAGAGGTCCTTTCCATTCTAAACAATTCTATGATTCTAATTTTGTCTGCCACTAGCTGGAATGCATAAGACATTTTAATATGAAAGAAACAAATTATGCAGGTTGAGAGAAGTTAGACAAGTTAATTGCATCCTTCAGTTTGTAGCATCCATGTAGGTCCTAATTAAGCAAACAATCTTCTTTCTAGAGGTTATGTTGTGAGGGCTGGTTTCACGTGGTGCTTTGAGTAAAATGCTTAAATAATTTGAAGATTTTTTGTACTAGTAGTTGGAGCTCAGCTCATTTTCACCTGCAGATCTCCTCACTAAATATGAGGGCCACTGAAGTATCTGAGGTGAGGATAGTTCTCACCATCACATTCAAATGTGAATATTTAATAAGATGTTAGGAATGCTTAACAAGAATCACAGCAGAAGCAGGGACATGCTGTCTTTCTTTCCAGGGGACAGTAATCCCGTCTGGAAGAGATCCCATGCAGTGCCATGCGCTTCACCTGTGCGCTCAAGTAGCCCTGGAAAGTGGCCTTGTAAAACATCAATGTTTTCTGCACTCTCTCAGCTGTCACTTTTCTTTCCTGACATATTTAAGTGAAATTAATATACTAAGTCTTTTTGCACTAGAAGTTGCTGTTACCTAGTTTTTGTTAGAAATGTAATGTGCTGAATGTGCTTTGTTCAGTTAGCATAATGTCTGGTCTTCTGTGCACAGCGTATTTAATATTCCAGAGCACACTGAAGTTTCTCACATACAGCAAATGTCACAAAAGCCAGACATTGATTTTATTTCCAGTAAGGTGTATATGTATATATAGACCATTCTGGAGGAATTACATTGGCCAGTGTGATTTGTTTGATCTTCCTGTAGGACAAGATGAAACCACGCTACACTAATTATGTGAGCAACTGAGAAAATGATACGGTTTGTTAAACTGAAGGATTCTAAGCAGGAATCATAATATTTACATTCTAATAAGCCATTAGAAAATAATGGTGAGATATTTAACAATATGTTTCATATGTGAAGGGAATTAATTACTATGTTGACAGTGATTTAAGGTAATACAGCTAAAGAACAGATGCAGGTCTTGTTGCCTTATCCTCTCTTTTCAGTCTGCTGTTCAAAGAAGACTGATGCGCCCCTTCAAACTGTGGCCTTTCACCCCAACACAGCTGTGTTGCCACACCAAACTGTGGGACCAAGAGTTTTACTGAACTCAGATCCTGGGTTACCTGATAAAGCATCCTGGCAGAGTAACCTCAGAGGTCAGGGCTGGAGGCATTTGTTATCCAGATGACAATTTATGGGGCTGTAGAGTTGCCGTTCATGTCTCAGGTATTTAACAGATGGAAATTAAGGGGAAGTAATGCCCCAGCCCCCTACATTCTGTTCTCTGACCAACCATCCAAAGTGCTTCTTTACATTTGTAAAGCCAGACTTAAAAACTTGCCTGTGTTTACAGACTGAATTTTGTTTCTTTTAGAAAAGGAACATTCAAATGTTCTTCACTGCTGTTATTGACATCCACATTACACTAGTCACTTTTTCAAAAAAAGCTAAAATGTGAACAATATAAGCAGGTGAAGAAACTTCTTCAGAATAAATTAATCACCTCAAACACCTATGGTTTTATCTCTGTGGTTTTGTCTTTTTCTCTAACACAGAGGACCCTGAAGTTATTAATTTGTAAAAAGCAGCTTATTAAAATGTAACATTGAAAATGCAATTTTCCACTAGACGAAAACCAAAGAGAAAGGAAACAAAGCACAGAGGAACATAAAACAGTGATGTACTCATTGAACCATTAAAAGCAAGTCCTCTGAAACTGCCTACAATGTTAAGTGTTTTCCTTGACAGTGTTAATTTGCTGCAGAGATAATGGGGTGTGAGACCCTTTATGGAGTACTTGTGTACTGGTATGGGCTGCATAAAAGAACGGTGGTGAGAAGGCTGAGAGAAGCAGTCTCACCTTGAACTGGCAATAGTCCTGCTAAAACCCTCTAACTAAACTAAAACCCCTCTCCAATCAATACTTCTGTTATTGCATATGTGTATATGTTATGCAGTACATGTTAATATGTGCATATTGTACACCAGATCCTTGCTTGTGCTGCCCTGCCTTCACTGGACCTAGCTGGAATGGTTAGTCAGTGCAAAACACTTGAAATGCTTACACAAGCTGGTCTTGTAGTATCAGGTTTTCATATCCACAAAAATCTTAATTTTTCATGCCAGAATATCTTTTCCATCAAAATTCTGTTCTTATTTTGTTCTAAATTCAACTCAGAATAAAAAAGCAGTTTTGAAAAGCTGGTATGGAATGGAACCAATATCCTCAGGTTAGTGTTCATCTTGCCTGATCAGTAGCTCTGGAATACTGGATTTCAGCATTTGGTTGTTGAGCTAATGCTCGCATTTTATTCCTCCTTTTCTTTGCATTATCTTACTTTGCAAGGTTTTGTAGTAAACACTACTGGTTTACAGAGCACAAAGAAAAGTTATGTTGCTATAGAGATGTTGCTATAATGGTAGTATCTCATTATGTACTAAGATAATGGAATATTACACTCCCTGAGAGGAAGACACATACAAATTTTGACAAATGCAAAGTGCAGTGCAACATGAATATTTAAAAACAGACATAAAGCATAAAAAAAAAAAATCCAACATCTGTTTCAGAAGAATTTTAGATGTACAGAGTGAAACACTGAGCATTAAAGAAACATTGCTGATGATGCTATTTCAAAGTTTATGTAATTTATGTATGATGAGCATTGATGTTATGGTTATGATGGCGTGAAATTAAAAAGTGAGAGAGAAAAAGGAAAGGATTCATTTATCCATAACCAGCATCTGCAGTGAACCTCAGCATTTTAAAGAGCCTCTGTGGATAGGTGAGCACCTCAGGATAGATGCTGAAAACCTTGGATATTCTGAGCTGCATGGTTAAGGACTTCCAAAGAAATGGCAGACAACTCTGTGAAATGGAAGACCTGGAACTGGCAAAGCAAAGGGTAGATGGAGACAGAAATCATCCTGTACTCTAAATCTGGTCCAAAATAAGCAGTCCCACACAGGTGAGATTGGCAGCTTCAGTACTCACCACATCTAGTGACCTGTCTGAAGATTTGTGCTGGAAAATGAAGGTGTTAGGAAGTCTTTCCCAAATCATCCCAAATCATCACACCATCCTGCCTCTCTGAATTTATTTGGCTCACCCAAATTTTAGAAGAGTAAAATCTTCAGGAGCTGTGCACATCTGTGGAGCAGTAAAACCCCATTTTTATTTCTCTTTCCTCCCTGACTTTCCTGGAGTGCAGTACTTAGTAAAACTCTGTGTCACCAGGTCGCTTTTATGGCTTCTGGGCCATGACTGCATATGTGACCCTGGGGGGGGAAAATCTGTCTTTTTTTGAAAGCTTTTTTTGAAAGTTGTTTCTTAGCACAAGTTATATACTGAGTATTTAATTTAGCTTCACAGAAAATGTGAAGGAATGAAACAAAATCACTGACAATATTCGAGGTACAGAAAGGTACAGATAGTTTTAACTATGAGCTTGTGTGAATTCTCCAATAAAGCTATTGCCTTTCTCAGTGACCACAGTCAGGAACAGGGGAACAGGTCTTCCTAATTGTTACCCCCTCATGAGTCTTGGGTGTCTGGCTCTTCAGCATGACAGTTTTCCTGCTAGCTTAGGTGACTCAGGCTGGAAAGCACAGGAGCAATGCAATACAATGGGAAATTACTCTACAGCTGAGGGTTAGTATTCAGAGTGCTCTAGTCTACAGAGTGTGTGACAGCCTCAGTAGCATTATTGTATTCCCTAACCACCAGACAAGTTCTGTTCAGTAGGGGGGTAACAGGGGAGAAAGGCATAATTTTCCAATAAAAGTCAACACAGTGTCAGACTATAAGCTCTTCAAAGCAGGGGCACTGTCACACACTGGAGGGGTCATTCTGTCTGGAGCCACACCTCAAACTGTAGTCCAAATAATGGAAAAATAAAATGTATAGTGCTGCCCAAATGAAGAGGCCAACAACAATGCAGATGCATTTTCACTCTCCAGATGAATGAGATTGCTGTGAAAAAATCCAAACTGGATGTGAATCCTGCCTTTCTTCTTCTTCCACTTTGGGACATCCGTTCATACACATAACCAACGTTATTGTATAGCACACATACCCTGCTTCTAGCAGTGCCATGTAAAAAATTCCACAACTGGAGGGCATTGTAAGTGATGATCAGCCTAGGTCCTCTTCCATACAACTGCACTGAAGGAACAAGCTGAATGGTGTATTGGCTCCTGTTCAAAAGTTTCCTAGCAACAAAACAGGTAATGAAGAAAGCAGCAAGTCAACTTGTGTACTGTCAGCATCTGCAATGATGAGTTGCACACAAAAAATGGTACTTTTTATACAACAGATATGTGTCCTAAGACTCAAAATTGCCTGCAGGATTACTTTGTGAAAGTGAAGTCAGGAATAAAAAAAAGACTATGGCCCTCTGCACTCTGTTATGGCATTGATATCATCCCTAATCAATAGTTTAGAATTTTTGTATAAGAAAATAGGGGAAATTTCAACCAGAAGGGCTAGAAGCTGCTGGATCCTTTGTTAATATGTTTGCTATAAAGACAGCTATCCATACTGTTATGGAGCATGAAGAGCAAATAGGTGTTATGAGCACGTGTTCATATCATAGCTATTCATAAAATAGGTGTTAAAGTCTAGTCACTGACATGCTTAAAAATGATCATTAGATCATGACCACAAGTAATGCCCTGTTGTTCTGACTCACATATTAAAAAAGCATCAGCTTTGCTTTGGAACTTTGGCGATTATTGTTTTTTTGCCAGCTGGCAGTACTTTGGGAGCAGGACTCTTGGTTTTACAGTGTGGAGCACCAGTCCTGTGGGAGTATCTGGGCAGACATTTTAGTCAACCAGTTGCCTAGACACCTTGGAAGTGCAGATGGAAAGAGGATCACCCTAGTCACCTCCCACCTCCTCCAGATATTTTTCCCCTCTGCAGGCTGCCTTCCCCTCTGCTGTGTGTGCTTGTACAACTGTTTGGCTCCCTGACATCCCATCCATGTTTTCCTTCTATTTAAACAGTATCATGTGAAAGTCTGGTTCAGGAAGAGGGTCACAGAGAGAGGTGACCAGATGTGACCAAGGAGGCAGTAAGGGTCCAGCAATGAGGAGTTTCAAATAAAGCAGGAAGGGCTTTTATCTGACCATGCAACCGCTAAGTGCTCCTGAGCAAGAGGCAAACTGCCTCCATGCACAGTGCCAGAAGAAGGAAAGCTCCTTATTCAATGTGGATCCTGCGGCTGTGTTCAGCAGGTGACCTCTCTCTGCAGCTCCAGTGCTGGCTGCTGCCCGGGCAGTTTAATGGATCACCAGCTCATCCCCACCACAGCTGTCCCTGCCGAGGATTAGTTGTTAGTTCATCTCACCAACATCACTGATGGACAATGTTTCAGGAAAACCTGAATTGCTCCTGTGAAATGGGAAGGAAGTTCCCATGGTTATTTATCACCTTCTCTGACCCCTTCATAAAACTTCATGTAACTGCTTCAGAGAACTTTCTTACTAACTTTCAGTATTATTCAGTGGCTTCTGCTTTTCCTTGTTTCATGAATGAGAATAATTTCATATTTAATTACCTAATGTATTATTCACCTTCTAAGCCTTAGAGCAATCATGTTTCATTTTATTAATCTCTCTCCAACACTATTTCCTGCCTTCAGCTTGGAGTTGGAGTTTCATAGTGATTCTACCCTAAATAAGCCAGTTCCTTACACTCACACTGAAGTAATTTTTTGTTCCTATCATGTTCTGCTCTATTTTGACAAAGTCAGTGCACTTCTTTGTATGCTCATCTTTCTTGAGGCTTTTTGTCTTTAGCAATCTCCCTTGAAGTTGTTAGGATACGTTTTAAGGAGAAGGAGATGATTTTGCAAAATATTTCAATTGCAAGGGAAAAAAGCTCCAAATTTTGAGAGAACCAGAAAAGCCTCTGTAATCAGCAGTGGGACTCTTGGTTATTTCTGAAGGGAGGGACATGTTGAGGCCACTTTCACCAGGGCTGTGCCCCTGCTCTGGGACTTCTTCCCAAGCTGCAGGAACTGTGGCATCTGTGATTGTTGTTGCTGTTTTGGGTTTCTGAGTGAGTATTGTATATGCTGAGGAGCTTCTACCAATTGACTGTACTGGCTGAGCAGGGACACCAAGGCAAGAATCTTTTCATGCCTAACTTTGGGCTCCCATAATTTTTTCTCATTATTGATGAAGGCATTGCCTTGACAGCTAGGGTGGTGAGGCTTAATTTCACAAATAATTATTAATCAGTCACCCATGCTCGAGAAGACATGATACATCCTTGAGGTGACTTGTCTCCTGGTGAGACTCCTCAATGAAAGGGGTCTCCTGGTGGTCCATTTGCAGCCCAGTCCTCCTTAATGTTCTCCTTTGGGTAACTTGATGGGGTTTTCTCACACCAGTCCCACAGAAAATTGATAGGCTTGCAATGAGTCTAGAAATAGAAAAATGTTTTGCAATTTCAGATGGTGAGTTTGCAGGTGGAATGGGATTTGGTCTCAGGATTTTTGTGAGTGAATTTTGTATTGTTAAGCATTAGCTCCAAATATCAGCAAAAATAGCAGGGTTTCTAAGTGCAGCAGAAATAGCCCTGCCCAATCAAGGGAAAAAAGGACAATCAGAAATGCAACTGCTTCCTAAAAATGGCATAGTGAAACCACAGCATCAAAGAAAAGATCTTTAGCAGCTTTAAATTATACTGAGTGCTGAAATGGCTATTCCTTGCTGACAGCAATACTGATTTAGAAACATAAGCACATTGTAAACCGCTAGATTTTGACTGTGGAATCAGTCAGCTGTATCCTAATGGCATTTTGTCCTTTATTCTTCAAATCAACTAGCATTCACATATGTGCCCTGAGGAGGCAGCAAGCAATTTCAGACTTCTAAGTTTCTGCAGATTTTGCACAGATTTTTATCGCAGGAGATGAGGGGTCATACTTTAAGAAGTTCACACTGGAAATGTTAAATTTAATACACACATGGCAGATAATAGAACAAGTACTAGCTTTGGGAAGGCTTAGGTACCTCACATTGGAGACTGTGGGTCTTGTGGGTAGGAACAGCTCTGATTCTCCAGCAGATTATTTTCTTTTGAATCAATCCACCTAAATTAGTAACAAAATCTTGTAGTTCCTACCTCTGTATTTTTCAGGGTTACTCCTAGATGTTCAGCATGATCAGTCACAGTGACAGTTTGCCTACTAGGACACAGAGTCAGACAGACTCTGAAAAGCAAAATAAGCTAGAGAACATGATGAAGTTTGGGGGATGGGGCAAGGGTTATGTGATTTTATGCATTTGCTGAGCTAGACTGAAATCAGGGCACTTTTCTCTGACAGACCTAAGAACCTATTACTCAGTGTTGAAGCTAGTGCTCTTGTTACCCTTCTCACCTCCTTCCTGATCTGAAAATTTCCAGACAGAGTACCCAAGGCACCAGCACAGGCTAGGGGCTGACCTGCTGGAAAGCAGCTCTGTGGAGAAGGCCCTGGGTGTCCTGGTGGAACACGAGCTGCCATGAGCCAGCAGTGCCCTTGTGGCCAAGAAGGCCAATGGTATCCTGGGATGCATTAGCAAGATGAAGAAGGTGATCCTGCCCCTCTACTCAGTCTTAGTGAGGCTGTGTCTGAAGCGTGGAGCATGTCCAGCAAAGAGTTACCAAGCTGATTAAGGGACTGGAGCATCTTTGTCACAAGGAAAGGTGTGTTAAGAATCAGAAAGAGATGTCTGAGAGGGGACCTCATCCATGTCTGTCAGTATCTGAAGGGAGGGTGCCAAGAGGTTATGGACCAGGCTCTTCTTGATGGTGCCAAGCAATAGGACAAGAGGCAAAGGGCAGAAAATTATGCACAGCAAGTTCCTCCTGAATATGAGGGTGAACTGCTTTACTGTAACCACACACAGCAACAGATTGTCCAGAGAGGGTCTGGAGTCTCCCTCACTGGAGATATTCAAGAACCATCTGGACAAAAATCTGTGCAATGTGTGCTGGGATGACACTGTTTGAGCCATGAGGTTGGGCTGCTGTGGTCCCTTCCAACCTGACCCGTTCTGTGATCCTGTGATTCCGTGTCTGGGCCCTCTCTGCAGTACAACCCAGCTCCATGATAACCACTGGTGAAGAACACACACTAGAGCTCCATCTTGCAACCCAGGGGATAAAAAACAGCTTTTAATGTTTGTGGCTCACATGCACATGTTCACCTGTGGTTCACTTAGAAAAGAAGTCAGAGTTACACCTTCCAGTGGTGCTCTGTATACAAATAAAAGCAAAAATACTCAAATACTCAGAGCATCTGGAAGACCATAGGTCTCTGTGGTCTCTGCTGAGGTCAGATGAGGAGGGGTGGTGGTTGGACATCTAGTCAAGCTGATAAAAATTCAGGAGTGTTCTGTAATCCAAGCACAGGATGGCAACAGTCAGACATGGCACTCACACTAAAGATATCACCAGGCTTTGCACAGCAATGTTAAAGGATGACATTAAACACACTAAAGAAGACTTGAAGTGTAAGGACACATGGTGGCTGAAAATGAGGGCTCCCCATTCAGCAGTGTTTGAGGTTTATCATCCATCAGCCGGAACAAGAAAATTAAAATATTGAAGATATTCCTGAGACAAATATTTTTTGAGACAAATTTTTTCAGTTGAACTAGAACTATACTTAGGCCAAATCATTGGTATTAAAGCAACTTGTTTCAATAGGTTTAAAATGTGGCTTTTTAAGTATAAATCTACTGTGCTGCATAAGCAAGTAATTTTTAAATGGAAAATGAGAATTTTCCCATGAGAAAGGTTCAATACATTACGTTCTGATGTTTTCTCCAGTTTTTTTAGGTTACAGGATTCTCAGGAACAATTTAGTTTTCAATAAATGTACATTTTGCTATGAAAAAATCATAGCCAAGAAATTGCTAGTCACATCCTGAGACAATTATACAACCACAATATTAAAACATGACGCATTACCATTTTATTAAAGAAATTAAAAGCCAGAGGCAAACAGACAGTACCATATTATAATGTAGGAATATTAGCATTAGAAGGCAGTGTGGGACCCTTTACAGCATACTGATGTGTGCTAATCATTCACTAGATACACAGAGAGGAAATGTGGGCTTATGTTCAAGGTTGTATAACCTGTCAGATGCAAGATTCAGTCTTACCTTAGAAAAGACTTCATGGCTAATTAAATTTAAGATGCAGTATAGGAGGTTAGCAAGTGAAGAGGAGTGGTGTATGAAATGAAATGCCACAGTTTCCTATGAACCCTGACTGATGGGATCAGATTTGCAATTTTGAGAACAGCCATCAAGGGTGCACAGCTGTCAATAAAATTATCATCTGGATATTTTATAATCTATAATGATGCCATTTTCAGGGTGATTGCTCAGGAAGGAATCACATCCATTTGATAGTAATGTATGCTATTGCCCTTTACTATATACACAATGCATTTTATTATATTCTCATATTTACACACAAGCATTGAAGTTACACATATTGGAAATTATTACTGACTTCAAGGAAGAATATCTTTGCAATAAGGCTTTAATTATTTCAAGATAAGAATGTAGCTGAAATGAAAGTCTTAGAAGTTACTGTAATGGAAAGAGAAGTCCTTCACATATGAATTGATATGGATTATAAAAATTCAAGCTGCCTTCAACTTTCTTCTAAAAGTAAGAAATCTGCAATTTAATTCACTTGCTGCAGAAGTTTAATTCAGCTGCTGAAGTATTTCAGTACTTGGCAACAAAAACCTAAAAATAAGAATTCCATTTATCAATTTAAATTTTGCAAAAAGCTATCTGGAGAATTGGTGTGATTGCTCTGTGACGCCTTTGTTTCTTAAATATTGTTTGCAATACAGCATAGTGTGAATAGCAACAGTCCATTCCAGTTTGCTTCTCTTGATTTATCTTCCCTCCTCACCAAAAGAGATGAAAGCAAGATGCAGGATAGAAACAGTTTTGGCCCTTCACAATTTTGGAGAATGGCCTTATGGTTTGTTTCCTACTAATAAAAGATTTGATACAAAGTAAATTTCTGTCCAAAGGTGCTGGGAAAATGCTTTCCTGATCTGATCAGTTTTAACTGAGAGGTCCCTATCATAGCACAAGGTTGCTTCTTTTGTAACATCTCTTTGTTGCTTTCTAATATTTCTTATGTCTTTTCCAATTCATTGATTGCTAATTTTTCTTCCTTCATTTTCTTCTTCCATTTTTCCTTTGTTATTTTATGTCTTCTGGCTAAAAAAATGTAAACATAATTGACATTTTGTAAACAGTGCATATAAGATGAAAGGTAATAGTGAATTATTTCCAGTTTCAGTATTTCATATTGAGAAACTTTGTGACATTAACAATACAGACACCTTTGCACTTTATTTGGCACTTTAGTAGAAACATGATGATACAGTTTTCTGGTCCTGATTAGGACTGTGAAGCCTAAACAGCTGAATTACAGCAGAAATCATTGCCATAGTCAAGTCAGGGGTGCTCTCACCAGTACAGAAATCTGTAATTGTTGTATCATTCTATTTTTGGCTCCTAAAGTGATATGTGCCAGATGAAAGAAGATAACTACATAAACAACAACAAAAAATCTAAAATGGTACTAACAATGAATGAAACTGATGAAGAAACTCTGTAGTTTAATTGAAAGATTACGAAAGCAGAATCATCTTTTGAAGTAACCTTGCTTTCTTTCCTGTTGGAATACCTCCTTCTCCACCTATACTTCTGCAGCCACCTCTGGCTCTGCATCTCTTCACTGTCGCCACACTGTCTGGCTGGAGCAGCTGCTGGAAGCAGTTGAACCCATTTGGCAAGTTCCAGCAGACGCTGAAGATTATTCACTCCAGAGGACGCATACAGCATATGTGACCTGGAGAGTCCATGGGATTTAAGAGGCTGGGTCTGCCTCTCAGAAATATGTTGCACACACAAGGAGGATTTAACAGGAAAGCCCCTGAGGAAGGCAAAGCTTGATGCAAGGAACAGGAACAACAGAACAAAGAGACTGGCAGATTTTCTTGGTCTTCCAAAACTGAGAAAACACGTTGAGGATACAGGTGGTGAATAAATGAAATTCTCCCAAAAGACAGAACTCCTGCAGGTTTCTTGAAACTAAATCAAGGCAGATTTGTCTCATTAATTCTTATTAGTGGCTGGTTACAGACAGTGTGATTGAGCAGGAAAATGTTAATGTTTGCAATGGCTGACTGTGCACTAAACATAATTGAAAGTTGATGCTTCTTAGAAAACTGGTTCATGCACTTGAAATCAACATTAAAGTTATTGCATTTTTAAATCAGTGGCTAATTGCTTCTCATAGCCCAAAGTTCTTTTACATCTTAACAGAATAATTGTAATCAAAAATATACTGCTTTCTTTTGGTGATGGAAATGAAGGAAAGCATTCCTTGTCTACTAACTTGAATTTGTGTCATTATTTCCACTTGCATAATATGGATGTTCTTTTAGTAATTTGTGTGTCCATCAGCTCCTGTACTTCTTTTTTTTGTGAAAACTTTTGGACCTGCTGGACATTTTCAACCAGCTGTGGAAGCAGGATAATCTTGCCCCTAAAGGTTTTGTGAAAATAGGTATTGTTTACACTTTGAAAGCCATATGAGGTCACCAGGCTTATGTGCACTGCCTGGTCAGGCAGCAAGACACCACTTGGGACAGCCAGGAGTGGGCACCAACACTTTTTGAGTTCAGCAGTAAAGCAAGAAGAGAAATCTGAAGTGTCATGAAGGGCATAGAGAAAATGGGAAAGAGAGGTAGTATGTGGAAAGAGTTTGCGCTAGGACTTAGGACAGACACCTACAAATAAGAGACTTTGTTCTATTATATCCACAGTAAACAGAGTTGCTTGGTTTTCTCTGCATAGTGGATTGCAAATTAATTTCAAAATGTAAAATAGCATATATAAGACAAGAATTTCTGAATATCTACAACACATATACAACTCATCTTCCCAGTTATTGTCCTTTTTTTCTATTGCCTCTTCCCAAGCCATTTTCAGTACAGATTAATGTCACTGAATTAGCTTTTCCAAAAGTAGAGCAAAGTTTGATATAAGTATATAATATCTAGCAGCAAATAAGATCAAAAAGAATTTGGATTCAGGGGCTTCTTGGTCAAACAGCAAAATTAATTAGGACACACAAGGAGACTTTATAGCAGTCTCCAGCAATTTCAGAGATAATGTTTTGTGTAATTATTATCTACTTTTAAAATAAACAGCATCATGATAATAACAAATATTTACCCAGAATTTCATCATGCAAATTAAGGAAATCCAACTCTTCCTGTCTGGGTTTGACAATAGTTGGTGCTCCACTGCACTGCGCCAAGATCTATGTTGAACACAGAGCGTAAAGAGCAGCAATGGTGACCAGTTCCCAAAAGATTCTTCCTTGTGACTGGAGATCAAAGGTAGAACTAGAGCTCCATGATCACAGCTAGATATAAGGAGTTTTCTCTTGTCCCCAACCCCTTACATTCAAGGACAGGATCTGAAGATATGTTTCAGGCTCCTTTGTTTTCAAGCATGAAACAATGACATCCGGACGTAGGCCCACAGGAGCACTGCACATTCTGTGCTCTAAATAATTCCTTCTGAAACAGCTGCTGTCTTCAATACAGAGTTAAGAGTTAAGGCTATGAACCAACTCCTTTTTGGTATACTGATATGAATCAAACTGTATTCACTAATTAACTCTGCTGTGTTGGAGAGTTGTGGGCTACATATTACTGTGATTTGTTTCCTTTCCTCAGAATATATGACTGGTTACGTTTTAATTTAATTTAATTTAATTTAACGGCTGCATTATTTCTGGGTTTTTTTTTTCTTTGTCAGTCACATTCTCTTGGTCTACCAGCAGAGTGTGCTGATTTACAGGAACAGCATTTTTCAAGCAGAGGTTAGTCTGAGAGGAGATTTGAAATAGAAAAATAATTAGGCTAGTAAAAGAGAGAAAAAAAAACTTCTCTTTAGGGTCATTTTTTACCTCTGATGGCCTTGTAAATTCTTTTTTTTTTAGTCACCCAGACCATCTGGGCAATGATAAAACCCAGAATAAATATCCTAACTTTTAAATCTGAGTTTAAATTTCAGGATAAATGGAAAATAAATAAGATTTAGGTTGAGTGAAACTCACTCCAAATGTTTCTCAGATTTTGTTTCCTCAAAGTACTTCATTCCAAAGGTTCTAAATTTTTCTTCATAAGTGTTCAGAAATCCTCTGCTTGTTTGGAAATACTTTATTTCCTGATGTGATGATATATGACTACAGCGCAAATACAAACCATTAATCACTTTATTTAATGCTAACTGGAATTAGTTACTTCCTGCTTTCAGATAACCACCCTTAGACTAAACATCACTGTAGATCCCTCAGGACCCCTTGTCTTAGGGGATATGTGGAGAGAGCTATAGAGTGCAGCGTCCTTAGCTGTGTGCATGTAACCTTTGGGAGCCTGGGCAGAATCTGGTTAGGGACATGTTGCCACCTCTGTGACAAATCCTTAGTTAGAAATGTAACACATTGACCAGCCAGTGCAGAACTGGATGCAGGGACAATCTCTGGTTACACCAGCAGCTGGCTAGAAATCATACCTCCCTGCACTTAAAGCTGAGGGTTTTTTTCTGCTTTATGGTGGTCCCTGTGGCACAGTTCAAAATTTTCAAGTGTTTTCTAAGTTTGAGGCTTACTAAATGTGCACCATGTGCTTGCGTTGTTTTCTGGAATGGAATAAAATTAACAAAACATTTTATCTCAACTCCTTTTACTTGATTAAGCCTGGAATCCTCTTGGTCCTGAATTATAAGGTGTGGGCTGCCTTCTCCAGCTAAGAGGCTTCAAGCTTAAAACCCAAATCTTCCTCCTCTACTGCTTCTAGGCAACAGCTTACTCCAAAGAAAAATCAGTGCAATTATAGCCCACAAGATGCACACCCACACGAATACGAGAGGTTGCTTGAGGGTTTTCAAAACACAAAAAAGAAAGCTAAGTGACTTGAGAAAGAATTTGAATTGCATATTATTTCAACTTATTGACACTTTCAAGTAATTTGCTATTCCTAAACTTCTGAACACTGACTGTGAATAGTATGTTTCAGAATGCTATCCCAAGACAAATTTATAAAGTCTTAGATATGAAGATCTAGTTGAAGTGTCAAAGATGCCTTATGCACTGATCTTTATACAAATGATCTTCTTTAGACCCAGGTTGTCACCAGAAAAGCAGTCCCAGATACTTGTACTTGACATCTGCTGACATGGATCAAGATTTACTCCATCAGACTGAGGAACAGTGACACCCCATTCTCTTTTATCATCATAGAATCACAGAATCATGAAATCTCATGAGTTGGAAGGGAGCCACAAGGATCATCAAGGTCCAGCTGCAGGCCTTGCACAAGATCACCTCAGGAATGACACCATGAGTTATTGTAACTCTGTGTGAATTTAACATTGTTATAGAGGGGGCAAAAGTTAATGTTTACCTTCTAAAGCAGCTTGCATTTAAGCTGAAAAGCCTTAAATCGAGGCCCTTTGCCTGACCATAGATTGACCCTGGAACAGACACTGAGTCAATCCAGCTTGCGTTTAGGTACTTTACACAAAATGACTGCAGTAATGTAAGAATGGTCAGCTTTATCCTACCTGAAGATCATTTCTGCCACATTCCGGGCTGATTTTACTATGATCTTCTCCTGATCCTCTACTAGACCCTGGAAACAAGTTAGACTGGGTAGGGCTCAGGGCAACCTGGCCTAGACTAAAATGGCCCTGCTCACTGCAGAGAGGTTGGACTAGGTGACCTCTAAAGGGCCCTTCCAACCCAAATTATTCTATGATTCTATTCTAAACACATTTTCCCTCAGCCAATATTCATTCATATACATTCCATAGTCTACTTTAGAAGTTGTTAAATGGCTGTGGAAGTACGCAGAAGTAAATTAGGAACCAGATGTTCCCTTAAGGTTTGTGAAACATAAAATGCTAAGGAATGCCAAGAGAAGATTGCTCACTGGTTGCAATCTTACTGTAAGTAGTGATATAACAAGAGCATTACTAGTTTAACCTGTGGCCCTCTAATTCAAGAATCAGCAGGAGAGCAGGAGAATGACTACATGACACAGCTGGTCTCCACCCTGCCTTATATATCAAATAAGTGGATTGATACATCAGCAACTGCTTGAATTTCTGTGTTTGAAAGCTAATACCTGACAGAGAGACAGCTAAGGGTCACACACAAAACATGAAGAAATCCACACAGAACACATGGCCTGGATGTGTTCTGAACTTAGCTTGGGACATCCAAAGCTTGGGTGGACTGGGATCCCCTTTAGAGATGCATCTTTCTCTCTGTCACTTACAGAGGTGGAAGTGTTACATTTAAGTATCTTGACTAAACACATAAAGTTGTGAGTGCTGAACCAAGGCAGAATCTAGGTAAGTCTTCCTTTTTGCTATGTAAAGGATTCACTGGCACTACTGCACAGGGCTTGGCTGGAGAATATAGTCATAATCTCAAACCAAAAAAAACCCAAAACTTTATGTGTTCACATGTCTGCATAATTTTTTCCTAGTTTTCAAGTTAAATCCAAAACCAATAACCATTTTAAGAACAGCATCTTTAGTGATATGTTATTCACAGTTGGAAAGGTAGATTTTTATTAGGAATGTCACATATTACAGAATCTTTCAGGACCCCAAGGCCACCAATAGGCCTTAATGGCCTTGACCAGCCTCATTGGCAACATCCTATCATACTCTCTGCCTGTTGCTCCAAGAGCTTAAGGTTCACCTGGAGCCCTTAGATCAGGTTATCTAGGGCCTATCAGTCCAAGTATTTTATATTTTTAATGAGGGACATTTCACAACTTCTCTGGTTAACCTTTTCCAATGTAATGTGATGTAATGTCATGATGAAAAATTTTTTTCTTATATCTCACAACAAAGAGAAGAATGGTAGAACAGTAGAAACCAAACTGTTGAAATAAATTAAACTCTTTCAGCAGTGGATATTTGTTTGTTACCAGGTATTTTTCAATGGGTGCAGCTGTGTAGTTTATGTGTTAAATCAGATGCAAAAGTGGTGAGATCCTGACTTACACTGTATCAATGCTTTTTATTTTTCTGCTTTGCTATCTGCAACTGGAACCTTCATTTCCCTCAGCAAAGGTGTTGATTGGCTCAAGGTGTGCCTAAACTTCTGTGGAAGAAGCCATCGTAAAAATCAACTACATTTCTTTAGGAAAACACTAAAGAAAGCCACCAGGCTACTGCCACTGCTGCTATAACACAACATCCTTATTAAATTACGGAGGTCAGGTCAAAACACAGATCAGTCTTTCCATCCAGGGTGTTGGGTGTAAATGTCCCTGCCATCCCCCCCTTGAAAAACACTCAGTTTTCAGACCTGGGAACATGTTAAAACCTATTTTACTGCTGAGGTGAGTAAGAATGTATTTGTACTCACCAACTGTTTTGTAATTGTTCTCTTCCTTTTTTGTTTTTGTATTACCTTTTATTTTTATTTTAGATGACTACTAACATCACACAGAAAAAACATCACTTCTGACAATAAGCTGCACATTATTCGTGTCACACTGTGCTGTTTTTACGTGCTTAGTTGAAAAGAGCCACAATTAGCCAGACCTTACTTTTAGGCATGTTTCCTGGTAGGCTAGGGCGAAAATATCCCATTAACATGGCCTGATTCAGAAGGCCTCAGGTGATGCAGACAGTGATCTAATGGTATCTTACCTGTCCATATCTCAACCTATATAAGCAATGACTATTGAGCAGTTCAAAAAAAGAGAAGGCATTCATTGGTGACTCTCATTTTTCTTCATTCATAGAATTCCAGTTTTATTTTGGTTCTCATAGCTCTTTAGATCTATTTGTTAGTTAAGCTCAGATTACTTAAACAAAAACCTGTATTTAAAACAATAATGTTCAAAATATTTCCTTAGCTAGAGTCACTGACTTTGAGATGACTGATAAGCCATTTTATCTTTTCAGACCAAATAGTAATAGAACAGAGTGTGTTCAAAAATCAGAACTTTCCTATAGTCAGCCTATAAGTGAGAAAAGTAGAAATACAGAAACTGAAGAGAATTCAATTAATCCACTAAATTTTGCATTTTATCCTAGGGGAGGAATTGGTCGAGTCATAGTTCACCTGGAGAGCTGAGGAAAAAATGCTAATTGTTAGAAATATGTATTTGATTATTCTCAGTCTATCTCCTTTCTCCCAAATAAAAAGTTTTGTGCAAAATTTTCAGTAAGCCTGTCCATTTCCACCCACAGAGAAGAACTCATCTGAATTCCTTTGTTCAGTCCCTTCCATTTTACTCTTCTCACTCTGCTGGGTCAACTATATTGTTTTGCTCAGTTTTTCCCTTTTCTGTCCTGAAAGAATTTTGCTCTCCTCTTCTTTAGCCCCAGTTGCCACTTTCTTCTTGATTTAGTGTTCTTGTGCCCAAGACCACTTGTATCTCATCTCATTTCAGTCTTTCTCATATGCTCATCAAAATTTATTCCATCTATCCAGCCCTTTTATGAGACATATTCTCATAAGATTTCTCCAAGCCCACTCTGAATCCTTGAGAGTATCGAAAGGGCAATATGAAAAATTGTCAGTACTTTTGAAAGGGTAAGTGAAATATTGTAGCAGTGTGGGTGGATGGTAAACTGCTGCTACCTTCTGAAGGTGTCTCCATCTGGGGTCATTCGGGCAGGCACAGAACCATTGCTCAGTCCACACACAGCCCGAGAGCTTGTCAGCAAAGAAAGCAGGAAGGGTGTTTGTACGGAGTTCCAAAGGGACTTCTTAGATCCACCCATTGAAGGGGTCCAGGCACAAAGACAAGTGACAAGGGAGGGTCCAGAATTATATATGGGAAAGAGGGGGTGGAGCAAAGGAACAAGAGCCAATGGGAAAATGGAAAAGTGGTGCAGAGGCAGAGTAATAAAACAGGGGAACCAATAGGAAAACAGCAGCACACCACTGCACCAAACTGGGGCCAATAGGGATTAGGTGAGGAGAGAACATTCTAGGGAAAGTACAAATAAGGGGAACAGAGGCTGAACCAGGTGACATAAACTTGGAGGAGTAATGGGAGAGCAAACTCAACAATATATTAAAATATATTTTCAAAGACCTATGGGGAAGAGGCTTTCCCTCACCCCAGTCTTGGGAGGGAGTGCTTGTTGCCTCCTTTCCAAGATTGGGGAATGGGGATTTTCATCATAGGCCCTCAGGTCTCCACAGTCATAGACCCTCGGGCCTCCACAACATATTACCAAATGTTCTATTTTGGGTGGCTGAAAGACTTGTTAGATTCACAAAATGTCCTTTGGCAGAAATCCCAAAGTACAATCTGAGGTCCTGTGCCTTTTGTAGGAAAGAATCGGTGAAAAAAAGGGAGAGTTGATAGCAGTGCCATAAATTTACAGCAGTAATATGCACATGCTGAATGCTGGAAATGCCAGCCCTTGACTTCTAAAATCAGAGCTTGCTAACAATGCACTGAGGGAAAGTTATGGATGGCTCCTCTTCCAAAGTAAAGAGCACTTTAAAGAGTAAAGCAAGAGACTTGGGAGCACTCCTCTGAGAAAGTTCATCTGTGAAGCTTCCACAGTATTTTTAAGGAGTGAATGGCTTATCTTTTATAAGTAACAGATTCTCTCAAGTGGCAGAGATTAAAAAATGAATATTCTCCCAGGGGAAATAGGCAGGCAGCCCAGCCACATTTTCCCACCTGAAAAGGCCCAAGGTCTCTTCTCTGTACCACCTCAGCCAGGAACAGGGGTCCTATGCTCAACTTTTGTTCTATGAAGCTCCCAAATCAGCTCAAAGTCCAGTTTCTCTACAAAAACTGCAACTTCAAGCTAAAAATCCACTAATGATTTGGCCAGTAATAAGTTTGGTTTAATACATATATGCAGTGTTTATCAACAAATTTCCCCAAAATACTAATGCTATGGAGTTTCAAATAGTGGCAAGTTGTATTATTAGAATTTATACATTTTTATTTAAATAAGAAGTCTCAATAGTATTTGCTAACCTACATAGAGGCAATTTTTTTTCCAGAGAAAAATAATTTCTTTGGACACAAGCCTGAATTCTGATGGGAAGAGAGGGAGAGAGGCCAGTCCTCAGAAATAAGAGTTACATGCATAAATGAATCATTAGAGCATTAAGAACAGAATAAGAATGATGCCTCACTTTGATGAATGCTCTTGTGGCTTTTGTAGGCAATCACTTCTCCTAACCTTCACTAATTCTCTTTCTTTGAATTCAAAACAGGACTAAAGCCTTTTCTGTCTCAATTTCTCTGCTCAGTAAGCAGGAAGAACACAAGACGTGGTGCAGGCTGCTGGTCTGGGCTGTGGTCTTGCCAGGATTCAGCTTAGCTGAGGAATGAAACAGCTCATGTGTGCAACACTGCAGGCCTTTGCTTGACTTTAATTGACTGATAAGTACTAATTCTTTTAAGAGAAAACATTCCCAGCATCATCTGTGCTGTAGGCTGGTGATATAAATGGACTCTTTCCTCACTCGTCCTTTCTACTCTGCTAGGAAGTGGCAGACTCCTAAAAAATTGAGGGTGAGAACTGCAGCACTGGTAAGTCAGAGCCAATGACAAACAAGGCAGCACTGTAACTGGTAACTAATGTCCTGCTGTTCTACCTGTGCTGGTTTTGGCAGGGATACAGTTAATTTTCTCTACCATGGTGCGTGGCTGTTTTGTATTTGTATTTTGTATTTGTATTTGTGCTGGAAACTGTGTGGATAATCCAGCAGTGTTTTAGCTATTGCTGAGCAGAGCTTGCACGGCGTCAAGGTCTGCTGTGCTTCTCACACTGCCACACCAGCAAGTGCGATGGGGGTACAGGGGGAGCTGGGGGAGAGCACAGCCAGGACAACTGACCCAGATTGACCCACGAGATATCCCAGACAAAATGGCTTCATTCTCAACATATGAAGCTGTGGAAGAAGAAGAGGAATGTTTGGAGTGGTGATATTTGTGTTCTAAAAGTCACTGCTGTGCATGCTGGAGCCCTGATGTTGTGGACATAGCTGATCATCTGCCTGACCATGACCACGCCCGACCATGTATTATTTTTCTTGTTTTGTTTACATGCACTGCTTTTGCTTTATGTATTAAAATGTCTTCATCCCAAACAAGAGTTTCCTCACTTTCATTATTCTGGTTCTGTACTCCACCTGACCTGGGGAGGAGTGAGCCAGCAGCTCTGTGGGGCTGAGCTGCCAACTGGACTTAAACCATGACAGTACCCCAAAGCCATCAGGAAAATGATGGCACAGTTTTTCTGCATGTCAACACCAAACGGCAGTCCCTTTGTGTGAGGAGTCTACAGTCAAAATAGATAAAGATAGAATGGATTTTACTGTTTTCTCCATTTTGCCAGAAAGAAGTATGTTTCCTGAGAATGGCACACAGATCATTTGTAGCCTGTGCTGAAGTTGGCTAAATCTGCACCTCTGCATCTTCCAACAAATGCAAGCTATGTCCTTGTTCCAGTGGCCGGTGCCAGTTGTGTCACCACAATATGGGAGAACGAAGAAGCTTTGTCAGATGAAATCACAAGGACTTAGATTTTTCTAGATCAGGTGTCTGAACTAAGATACCAGTGCTGCAAAAAATTCAGAAATGAGTCCAAAGGTTTATCACATATTTGAGAAATAGATGCGGGTAATATTTTCTTTATACATGTCTCTGTTACATAATCACTTCCAGCTTTGAACATTCCTAGGGGATTTCGTTCCAGTATTCTGTGAAGCAGCCAAACACGTAATTATTTATCAATAAATGACAACATTTTCTGCACTGTGTATTTTCCTGTTTAAATGTCTCCCTGAATCCACATGCTTCATCCAGTTTCATAAGCTCTTTCACGTCTTCACAAAACAACTTATGCATTGCTTTCTTTGTTTACTTGAGAGTCTCCTTATTTTGCAGCAATTATCAAGGCTAAATCATGACAGTTTGTTTTGGGGGTTTATATATTTATCTTTTTATTTTTCTCATTAATGGTCATATATGACAACAAATTGCCAATTTATTATAGTGGAAATGGGATTATATAAATATTTCTGCCTGCTCCCTGGAAACTTTATTCCAGTTACTTTGTAATAATAAAGTCTCCTAATAGGAATATGGCAGAGATACTACAAGTTATTAGCACTGGAAGGACATGACCCTCAGATGGCACATACAGACATTTCACAGTATTTTTCCAAATAAAAATATTGAGCATTGAATGGGAAAATGCAATGCTCAGATCCCTGGAAACTATTAAAAACTACTGCGGCTCTTTACAGGTCTTTTTTAGCATGTTAAGATAATGCAATCTTAATTAATATCCATCTTAAGGGTGGGAGTTTTATTCTCAAGATATCCTTATGTGCAAATTTGAATTGAACAGTAAGTTTACTCACCTTTAGAAGAATCTTACCCTGTAAGAATTTCTGAGAATGTCTGTAATTACTTGCTCAAAAACCACCATCTAAAATGGATAAAGGTAAAAGGAACTTTAATAGAAAGATGAATTCTCTAAAGGTGGCTGTCAGTTTTTCAGTCTTTAACATGTTTTCATGGCACTGGGTTGTCTATACAGGCTAGACTTTATACAGAAGTTATGTCATTCATAAATTAAAAATTATAAGCTATTTTTCTCTAATATTATTTGTTCAAATGCTATTTCTGCAACATAACAATATGTGATGATATTTTGTATACTGAGTTTCAATTAATTGAATCAGCATATTTTTTAAATTATTACACATTTCTAGAGATCAGCTCTCATATTATTGTTCAGAAAACTTCTTTCAGGGGTCAGAAACTTTGGAGTTGTGCATGCACCATTTCCTCTCTTCCATGACTCCCCTAGCTAAGCTCTTCCACGATCTCCTGCTGCATCTCCACCTGCTAGTAGACAGGGCTTTGCTGTACACACCACTTACATCAGAGTCTACCAATTCACAAGGCCTCCTGCAGCATCCTGTTGTCTTCAGTGTTTCTAGTTTTGGTCTCCTTTTCTGTTGCTTCAGGCACCATCACTGTCCAATTATTCTTATTCCTAGAAACCCTTGTCTCAAAGTTCTCTGCAAATGGTTGTTACACTGATTTCTGTTGCCTGCACTGTCAGGGTGAATTTTTCCCCCGGAATATAGGATCTGTTCATCTTAGGCATGCTTGGATGGAGGATCATGTATTGTTTACTCCCCAAGTCCTATGTGAATATTCATTACATTCCTTAGATCTGATGGATTAAGTTTGGTTTTCTTACACAGTTTGTTCCTCTTTATTGCTGCCAGCAAACACTTGATCTACAGTTGTCATAATGTTCAGAATGGGTATTTAATTTTTATTAGCCAGAGCAGACAGTGATGCTCTTTTTCTCTTAACTGCAGTAAAACAGCTAAGAAAAAAGTGTTCTTATGTCTTTGTCAGGGCATAAATGTGAAAAGACTAAATGCAGGTATCAATGATGTCATTAGGAAGAACAGAATCATGGAGAAAACATCAGGTAATTTTCAACATCCAAGTCTGACTGTCTTTTTAATGCTGGATAAGCAAAGCTGTAGTTGGAAGTGTAGGCAATCTGTTAATCTTGTGGTCAACTAAAAAAATACCCTTCCTGCTATTTTCCCAGTCAAAATGCTGATGAAAAAGCAGTTGGCCTCTTGTTTACCTTCACTGTGAACTCTTTGTCATTCAACCATGCATGAATTGTATGGCTTCAGCACCAACTGGCAGTGTAATTTCTGAAGTGTCATTGCTGTCAGGCTTTAGAGACACTGTTATTCCCAAAGATCTGAGCATATTTGAGCACATGAATAGCGGTGTACCCTGTTTACTCTTTAGCACCTGGACAGCTTAGCTGTGACACCCCTACACCCTGCAAGGAACCAGCAATGGGTTTCTCAGAGCAAACACCAAATAATCGATGCCCAGGTTGCTTGTAGAACTTAAAGCAAGGACCTTCTGGTGTGACTCAGCACAAGCTGGCCAAAGACTAAAAGTCAGTCTTTTTTCTGTAAGTTTTAAGAACACAAGACTTCCTAGCAAAATATTTGGCACCTTCTTTGGTAAGGAAAGAAAATGCCAGAAGGATTCGCAGTGGTAAATATCAGAGCATAAAAGCAAAATGTTGCTCCAGGCACTGGGCAATGTTCCCATTGCTCTCTGTATGATTCAGAGGGAAGGATGCATGATAAAGGCTGCATAAAGACATTTTTATCTTTTGTGATTGATGGATACTGGTGGCACATTGGTCTCTGGGATAATTTAAAACACTTTGACATGAATGTTTCAAAAAGATAAGCCTTACCTATATTCAACTGTATTCAGCTGTTTCCTTCTGTATGATGGTGCATGAAACTTTACTGATTATTCCATACCTCAGGTGAAATAAAACATCTTCAGTAAGTAAATTAAATTTATATATAAAGGACTGGCTTGTGCTGTCTTTATGGAAAACACAAAATTCTCACAAAATCAGAGGCGTAACATTAGGAAAAAAAACTCAAAGAACTAAGGTAGGCACCAAAGAAGAAAAGGATTTGTCAGAACACTACTGGGTGCGTTTGAAACAGTTTCCAGGAGGCAATTAGAATGGTTGTTATCAAAGCAAGAAGATAGGCTTGACCTAGAGTAACAATACTTTTGAATATGATAACTAATTTTTCTGAAAAAAACCTGAGATATTCCAAGTTTTCCATTTTAGTATAAACTTATTTTTGCTCTTGAAGATTTTTGAGTTTTTCATAATTTTATCTAACTTCCATGAATTACCCTAAGAATAAGTTTGAAATTAAATTATTAAATGAAGGAATGCAAGTACATATTTTAGTTATCAAATATTCACTTAATTCTATTTAGTTAATTTCACTTAATAACATGCAATCATATGCAACACAAATGTTTAAGAGATTTATCAATCCACTCATTTGTAGTGTCTTCACAAACTATCATCCCAGCTGATTCTAAGATGTTCCTGGATAGTTTTACAAAGTTTTCAGAACAGATATGTGGGAAAATAGAAATGGTTGTCTAGAGTTACCTATGGATGTTTTACATTGGGGTGAGGGGAAGTGACTGGGCAGCCTCTTCTTGTAAGGTGACAAAAGCACATGCCACACATGGTGGCATTAACATGTGGGTGGGTAAAGTTGCTGTAGCTTCCCTTCCCAGCATGGTTTTCTCACTGACATTTCCACAAGGACAGTTTGTCGCTGAATCGTGGCAGGCTGAGCTCCTCCAGCCCTGCTGCATCAGTGACAGGAACGTTACTCACCCCTGCAGAGACATCCCCAGCTTGGCAGACAGCACAGAGCTGTCTCCTTGCCCCAAAACATCAGAAACTGTTAGGTTTTAAAGCTGCCAATCCCATTTCTCTAACAGGTAGCAAACAGAGTGGAAAATAAGCATATTTCCTTTAGGAGCCTGATAATACCATAGGACATAGGTTTGCATATTAAAACTGCCTGGTGTCAGCTATTTTTCTACAGAAAAAAACAGATTCTACAGAGGTGCTGAGCACAAAGAAGTCCCACTGAGTGACTGAGTATAATATGGATGTGCCAGTGCTGCTCTTTTATCTGCTTTGGCAGATTGACTCAGCAGTGCTGGAATAACATGTAGGACCCAATGATCTTTCAAAGGTCTTTCCCAACCTAAGTGATTCCATGATTCTATGATTAATGAGGCGAATGAAGCAGCCTAGATTTTTCCAGGGCTAAAGAGAAAAGTGTTTTTCTAAAAAAAGTTTCTTAACATTTTGTGAAAGTCTGACTACATATACTACATATATATATATACACATTAAAACACAGTAGAAAAAAAAGAGTAAGGTTGTGTGTGAGGCACTACAATTTAGCATTTTAAAAGAAAAATATTAATGTGTTAAACCATTTGTCCCTCCTTGGGCTGAAAGAGTAAAAACTTGGTGTAGATGTTAGTGCTCTGAGTTTTGATCTGCCCTAAACATTAGATTAGATCTAAAAGCACGAATGGTGTTAGATTCTCCAGTGTGCAGACTCATGCTGCACATATTGATCTACAGTAAATTATTTTTTGAATTGACTTTCATTTTTAAAACAATAATATTTCATTTATTTAGCATATACTCTGATCAGTACAACTAAATAATGCCCATGGGAACAATCTTACATGGGAAATTCTAAAGTATAAAAGTTCAAAATGCCAAATCAAATTATTTGTAATAGTTGGCTTTGTTATTTCTGTTTACACAACTATTAATCTATTATTAATCTATTACATAGTCTCCCTAATTTTCTTGGTGAGGAGCTAGCCGGGCACTTTTTCGTGACAGATTTGAGACATTACTAATTTTTAAGCATAAGAGTAATTTAATTCTTTATGAATTAGTGAAGACTACCTTGATATTATGAGGTGGCAAAGGAGAAAATGAAATTGTAAATTAGCATACAAATTATTCTCTGATGCCAAAGCCTCCAGAAAAGCCTGCAGACAAGTTGACTGCAAATACTGAACTGCAGACTAGCCATGTCCATATTTATTTTTCTGAAGTGGATCACTACTTCTACCAAGGTCCATTAAGACATAATTTTAAAAACATTTTATATTCTGCACTCGCTGTACATTAACAGCTACAATCATCCATTCAGTTAGCCATTCAGAATTTGCTAATAAGTATGTACTTAGCTTTTCATTCAATTTAATAGTACCCTATTGATCTAATTCAGATGTCTTGGGATCTGTTGCCTACTTTATAAATGTCAGGAAATAATTGCTAATTTGATCTTTAATCTGATACTTGCTAAATTTCTCCATTATGTAACTCTTCCATTGTTTCTACTTAGAAAAATGAAAGTGAATGATAATGGGAAGGAACAGTCAATTACAAAAATGAAGTGCAATGTCTTTTGCCTTCTGTCTTTCCTCTGCAATGGAATGGAAGAATGTTATCTCAGCATACAAAAAAGCAGCAGGATTTCAGTTATGAACTCCACGTCAATAAGAAGCAGGTTGTTAAATATCTGGCTCAGATATTGTAACTTAGTGGGATTTTTACGAGAATCTACCTTTACAGTCATATTTTCTTTTTTTTCACCATACTGATTTTTCATTTCTTTTCACTTTAGATTTGTACTTTATACCCACTTTAAAAATGTGATAAACATGCAGAGACTATAACTACCACAGACCACTATTAACCTCAATCATTTTGCTGAGTAGGTGTTTAGAGCACTCATACACTTAGAGCATTTTGTGAGGTGTTGTGATAAGTGTGAATCTTCTCTAGACTGATCTGACATGCTAATTACCATGTAAGTCTGCACTACCGCATCTTCATAATTATGTCAGTAAAAAAACAATAACTGGGATATATTATTGTAAACATCACTTACAAATATGTTAATTTCTATTTTGTAAACTTCTTTTTATTTCTCTCGCTTCATATAACTTGTTTATAGGTATTCTCAATGACATTTATCTGTGATGTAATTTCATCCTCTCTGTACATATTTCTACAGCCATGTGTGTGATTTTTTTCCTTGAGTTCCTAATGTTTAAATAATATATCCAGCATCAAAAGAACTGTTGCAAGAGGAGCTCAGGATCCTGCAGTTAGTGACTTTGTATTTAAATAACCTCACAGTGTTTGCTGTCTAATAACCACAAAAGTTGTGTGTGAAGAAAACCAAACAAAACAAAAAACTCAACCAAACAAAAAAACCCCAATGAAACAAAGAGGGGAAACAAACTATATATTTAAAGAATATTTTGGTATAAGGAACTGGAAGAAAATTGCAGGAAGCAGCCAACCACACAACCCCACTTTTCCAATGTTTCTGCCAAGGCCTTTGGGTCTCCTACAGGCTGGCCTCCTAAAGCCCTCCTTGTAAAAAACCAAAAAAAATCTCATCTAGTTTCTTCTGTTGTATCTTTATGTACAAAGGTCCACTAGGAAGCACTAATTAAATACCTGATTGTTGAGAAAATGTTTTCTTTTACTAGAGTCTTCTGAAATTCATATATGCTTCAGAATTTGTCTGTTCAACTTGTATCCAATACTCCAGTTAAAGAAAAACTCATAATATATCACTTGGATATGTGAGGAAAAGAGTGCTTTAAAGCATTCATTAGTAAAAGTTTTTGCTGGACAGAACAGGTTGATAAATTAGTAAGTTTGTAATCACTCAGTCATTCCTCCATTTTTATGTCAACTGCTGGAACTGGAAAGGGTGAATATTTCTTACCTGGGTCTCATCCTTTCTTCCCATCAGCAAGTGGCAGGAGGGAACTGTGTTCTTCTTCCTGCTCCCTCAACCCATTCCTTCTCAGCAATATCCTGCAGCTCCAGAGCATGGAACCACAACACCAACAACAAAAAAATTAGGGATTCCTAATGATGGTAAGGACTAAACTTATCACCAAACCCTAAGAAAATCCTGAAAAGGAGTAATTTGCTCATGAAATGAATGGCTCTCAGATTTTTTTTTCCACTTTTTTTTTCTGTTCAGTTTTACTGTCATGTAATGTAGCAATGTAGCTGTTCAGTTTTACTGTCCCCCAGTGCACTAAATGACTCTATGAAAGGAGAGAAAAGTGATCCCTTGTCCTCATTAGCCTGTGTGGAGATGTATCTTGAGAATACACACTGCACAGTGTCTCACTGCACAGTGAGACCTCAGATCCTTTTTCACTCTGGAGGTCCCTCATCCCCATCACCTCCCAAATCAGTGAGTGAGGTGGGCTGTGACACTGATTTAGTGTTCCCAGGTGGTCTCAAAACTTTGGTGTGGGTTTTCTCTTCTTGCCCTTGCTCTTGAGCACATAGAACTGAACACGCTGTCAGAGGTGCTTCTCACCAGCCCAGTCTGCACTCAGTGAGGACACAGCAGCAGTGAGTGCACTGCTCCTTCCTTAGTTTCTGTTTCCCTGCTGCTTCAAGAGTGTCAGAAGGTCTAATAAATAATTGTCTAATAAACACTATGAGTGTTTGAAATATTTGAAGATATTCTGTATGAAAGGGAACGGGGGAGTCTTTCTGAATAGGGTAGAATTAAAACACCTTATTCCTAGTTGAAGCAAGATTTTACAGTAATAAAATAATTTGGTCTTCTCTTAATGCTTTTTATGAAGCTGTTCTGTTTACTATATTCAATGCATTGTAAAATGCAAAATTTATTTACACATAAATTACACTACTGGCCATATTCAAACCAAAAACCCCACTATTATTGCTACGAAGAGACCAAATAAATTTGAATTTGATCATTTCAGATGGTTCTGCTGGAATTTAATATTAAAAATTTAATACTAATTATGCTGGAATTTAATATTAAAAGCTCATTTGTAATGGAATAAAAACAAGAATAATAGTTTTTTATGCAGATGCATGAAAAATTCCAGTTTGGATATGAATTGGAAATGTTATAGCAAATTTAAAGTCAGATGAAGCAGTTAGTTCAAACTGCATTTGCCTACATAAAAAGAAGTAACTACTCAAACAGTAACAAATTGCTTCATTCAGTATGATTATGATTTATCAAGGATTTGTATTTCTTTGCTCCCTAGAGCAGACCAGGCAACCATATCACTGAAAGGAGGCAGGTAGTTTCTGTTTAATTAATGATTATACTTCTATGGCAAAACACCAAGAGACAAATACATTGATTTTTCTTCAAGCAAGCTCTCAGTAATGTTAACAGGATGTTCCCAGAGGAAGTAACATATTGTGGTTACACACACAGACACACACAGTGAAAGCCCACTTAGATGAAGAAACTTTTCACAAGTGTCACTGGCCTTTGATCCTGGCCCTGCCAAGAAAATATTTTTGTATTTTTTGTATTTAATCACTAGGAAGGAAAAGAATTCAGCGAAGCATAGTTTTTCATTGATCACCAAGCAAAAATAGTCAATAAACTTATTATTTTATAAGAACTGCACTTGGTATCTTCTGTAGGAGATTAATGCACACAATGGGACCTTTTGTAAGTAATCAATATCTTACGTGAAGGCAAAACTCTAGGAACGATTTTCAATTTATTTCAATCTCTGCTGCACTATTCAATTTTATGCCATTAATTTGGTTTGAAATTGGTGAAATAAGATGCTTCAACAGCTTCTGAAGATCAGTAATGACCAAAAAGTTCTTAGTCTCTCTGTTCAAACTGCCAGTATGTCAGGCAGCAGGACTATTTTGTCCTCACAAGACCAAATGCTAGTTTGTACTGTGCATGGCCAGAGGCAGTAAGCATTGCAACCACTCTTAAGATATTCAAGGCAAATGAGCTTTAAGAGTCAATTGACAGAAAATTGGATAGACTTTTCAGGATAAATAAACCTGAGGATTTTATTAATATGATATAATATAATGGTTTTCCCATATTTAAAAGTCTTTATTTTACATAGTTCCTTTTATTAGCATGATAAATTGGGATTTATTGGATCCATGGGAGTAAAAGCACTCCAAGTCTTTAAATGCTTACTAGAGAACAATTAAATCTCTCTTCACAAAACTCTACTTACTTTTGATAGAGAAATCTTTTACAGAAAAGAAAGTGCCACGGGATGACCTTTCATCTATTCCTTTCTTTTCTCCTCTGTTTTGGTATTGATTCATTGTTGGTACTTGATTCATAATTTGTGGACAGGAAGGATAGTAAAAAGGAATACAGGGACCTCAGTTTCGGTAAGCCTAAGGGGAATGCTTGACAAAATGGACAAGGTCACTTGGTCCTTGTGATGTGAGTACAAGGAAGAAATGCACACATCATGACTTGTGTTTATTGGAGGTTAAGGTTTCAATTTGTAATGTTCTGACCTTGCATTCCCTCATTCCTTCCCTCACATGAGCATCGAGACTTTGCACATGCTCAGCCTCCCTCTCTTCTCTGTGCCCTACTATTTTTCCACTCCTCTTTTGTCTCCAGGATTTTAGGAAGAGCTTCTGTCAAGGTGCAAGGCATGTTGACAGAGTTTGGGATAGGCCATGGCATGCTGTCACATGGGTAGTACTCTTGCAATCCCTGTGTAGTGTGCCTGCAGTGGTCTCCACTCACCTTTCATTTCCCAAATGCCTGTTTGCCTGGACTGTAGGAGCAAAGTGGAGGTTGGCTTAGCTCAACTTCCTCTGCAGATCAGTCTTGGGAGAGTTTTTGTGACATAACAGCAAGCATTAAATAGGAGAATTAGACAGCCCACCCAAAACAGGTATTTCATACAAAAAATAACTTATTTCAAGGTAAAAAATATATAATAACTAGATGATACTTAAAAAATAATTCATTGTATTTGCTTTACACATTTTTCAAAGCTTATCTCTGGCCTATTGAGGTATGATGTTTTGAGTTTGGAAATACTTAAATATCATGGCAGAAAATGTTAGAAAAATGGTGAAAGAGGTAATGGTAGAAAGTCTGATAAGAGTGAAACAAGGGTAAATGATTGCCATTCTGGAACAAATACTGTTTGTAGAAGGAAGTGGTGCCTCTAAAACTAGCTTCCACCCAGAGAGAACTGAGAATGAACATCCTGTCATGAACCACCCTGAAAACTCTCAGGTCCATATCTTAGAAAGTAATTAGGTCAGCAGCTTCCATTGATTTCCAATTTTTACATCCTTAAAACCTCTGTGCCTAATTTGGTACAAGGAAAACTCAGCATGCTGAGGTGCCTGCAGGAAATTACTCTAATTAGAGTTTTGAAGAAATGTTGAAGCAATGCTGAGATGCTGCTTTTGTGCAGCAAGCACAACAGTACATGCCAAATAACTGCATTTGCTTTGGCAAATATTTCTAGGCAATTAAAAAACAACAATGCTAATACCTTCTTTAATAATTCTGTGAAGTCTAAATGTAAACACTGCAGTCACAGGCAAATACTGAATATGAGCAACTGTATAATAATAATAAGGGATGTAATTTTCTTGAAGTTTCAGTGCAGATTTTTTACCTCATCTTTATGATATAGGGGTATTTCATGTGAGATTTACAGTATCAATTGTCATTCTCAAAAAGTTTCATGAATTTATATTTGGAAATGCTTTTCTGTACTTGGATTATGAAAAGAACATAATGGATCTGCAATGTTCATGGGTCCCCGGAATCAGCAACACGGTGTCATAAAGGATACAGTCCTCATGGTGGAAATTGCTTCCATTACAAAGCACTTGATACTGTTCTCTAACAAGCTACTATCTAGGCCTAAGATTTTAAGTTTAACAAGTCTATCCAATGTTTTGTTCTTTTGGTTTAAACAAGTACTGATATTTTCTTTCATAATTTTCTGATTTTAAAAATAATAAATTATTAAAACAACTGGATAGAACTATTCAAGATCCCTGATGTTGTCATAAGGAGTGTTTAATGAAAAATGCATTTATTTACTCTACTCTTTATCAATTTTTAATGGCACTTTCTATACTTCAAAAATTTTATCTGCCATAGAGCAATGAATTTTCTGAAAGTTTTCATATCTTAAGAACAAAATAATGAAAAAATTCCCCCAAAGTGTTGAATAACTTTGAGGTTCTAAAGGTAACAATTCTGGTTAAGACTTGCAAAGCTGGCAAATTAATGTGTCCATGTACATCTGTGTCTGCATCTGCAGTTCATTTTTTAATTGGAAACAACTGAATTTAGATCCTCAATCTTACTGCCTGAAACTGTGTTAAACTAGTAGGTAGTAGAGTCCCAAATATTGTTTCTTCCATGATATCTTGTCTAAAAGAACTTTTTAGCCATCTGTTTGGCCATACAAGGAATTAAAACCATCTGGAAGGCACCAGTTTGCAGGCCTTTGAGGGGGCTTCTAGATCATATTAACTTGACATAATTAATGAAAACATCTCTCCAGTCACTCACACCCTTGAGTAAATTTTACTTCATTGCTGAAGGTGAGACCAAGCTCACAAGTAGCAAAGTGAATTCACACCCCTGTGAGGAGCACAGGTTAGGGAAGGGGGCTGTAGTGGGACACAAAAAAAAAACATACAGGTGTGAGGGATAACCAAATACCCAGAGTTAACCCTCAAAGGATATGGATTCCTTCCTTTCTGGTCGGCAAATTCTCTCTTGGAGGAGGGTAGCTACACAGAGCAGATGGTACATTGGCTCTTGGATGTTTTACTGAACTCTGAATTTGTTCTCAAATTTTGTGTCAAAAAAATCCTACTCAGATCTTCTGTTCCACATCCAAACCCCTCATCTAAAGCAATTTTCTCTCTTGGCATTTTTCATGCAGTGAGGGAAAGTGCTGTTTTCAGCTGTATCTCTCTTCCACCAGTACACGGATCTCTTCGGCCTTGGCCTCCTGAATCTATACGGCAGGTACCTCCAAATGCTTCTTCCTGGGATACTCCTGGAAAAGCCTTCACCAGCTGAGCTCTCAGCTGACAGTTTTGCGTGCAGCATCTCAACACACCTCAAAGAAAAATTGTTCCCTGGAGGTTGCTCTCTGACTCTATTCAAGATGAAGGCTTTGGGAGTTAATTCGGTAACACATTACGTAGTTCTTTAGTTTCCTGGAAAGCTAGGTATCTAGAGGTCCTGAAACAGAGAATAAATCCAGTCTTCAGTTTTAATGGTTCCCCCAGTGGTTTTATTTTGCATTTTCCACAGCCAGAGTACTATTTCAACTTCAGAATTTCAGAGCTTCTCCATATGTTCAGATTGGGTGTATGGAATATCTGGGATATACCACAACCTCTACAGTACCTAAACCAGTGCAAATTTTAAAACTTTATTAAGCTTATATATATTTATAGATGTCAAAAATATGTAAGTTTTATTAAGTTTGAGAGGTTATTTAGTTCTATTTAAAAGTAGATTGCCCAATTACTTACACCCTTAACCATGAACTGTTCACTATGGATGTCTTGAGAAAGAATTTGCAATGGAAAATACACAGCAAATCTGTCTGAAGACCCTAGATCAAGCTAGAGTATAAGTATGAAATGGTCAACAAACTGCCTGAAGAAAATGATCTCTTCTAGATTTTGTCAAGTTAACTCTCACCAGAAAAGGAAGAAATAACAGTAAGAACAGATGGCTCAGTCCAGCTTTGACCAATCTCTCATTACATCCAAAGAATATGTAACTGGGGAAAGCACTGCACTGAATGGAATACTACTCAATGATTTTATTTTCATAATGTGCTAAGTAATGTGCTTCAATAAAAACATCTATAAAATTGCTCTAAGAAATGTGCCCAAAGGAATAGCTCTTCAATTTTGAATGGACCTGAAATCTGCCCTACAAAGAAAAAGGCCATGGAGGCTAAACCCATGGAGGGAAGAACTACATGGAAGAATATCACTTTTCTGTTGAAAGACTTAGGCTCATTTAAAATAAGAACACTGCAATTAGGCTGCTGATTATACTGAGAAGAAACCTGACCAAACTAGGAGTAGCCCCATCCTAAGATCTTCCCCTTGCTCATCTATCTGCTCTCTTACAGCCAAAAACATCTGGCAGTATTTTCATGCTTTTCCTGCCTGGGAATTCCTTCTGCCTTTATAAATAGCTGTTGAAACAATGTTACTGCCTTTTTAGCTTTGTTTTAAATCACTGCAACATATGTCCCACTTGGCTTTGCTTGAAGTCCTATTTCTTTTGTTTATGTTTTGTTTCTTTTCTTTATGTTCTTTATGCTTTGCACTTGCTGTTCAGCTAAGAGTTTGGATTTCTGCACTTCTTTTCCCATTTAATCTTTACCCAATATGGATACAACAGATTTTATTCCTAACCAAAGTAACATTCTTAGCAAAAGAACTATCATCTGTTATAACCATAGATTTTTATAAGGGAAAACCGTCCCCCTGTTCCTGAAATTTTAAAATTAATTTTCTGAAGAAATTTTCCTCCTTTTAAAGCATTTTTTCTGGATGTAAATGGTTTAAAGACGCTTTTCTTAAACAATAACATTATCAAGTAATTATGTCTGAAAGCAAGCCTAGCATCACATCAACAATTAGAAAAAAGTAAATTTTTGAGAAATGGCATTCTTGTGAGGAGATAAATATTTCCACAGTTTCAAAACTGAAAAATTGATAACTGTTATCCAAGACCACAAGTTGTGTCTGTAGTAGATACCCAAAATCTTTTCCATTCAAGTCTATATGCCATGGGGCATCACCAGTTCCTAGTGTTGATTAATGATCTTTTAAAAGGGGTAGTTTATACTTGAGCAGCCTGCAAAAAAAAGGACAAAAATATTTAACTAAATCCCAAAATATCTCTGAGAGTAAGAAATGGGTGGTTTACATGTTTGGTAATGAATGCATAAGTATGTTTAACTTTTTGCTTGGAAAGGGAGAAGAATTTCCCAAATGCTGCAATATAAGCATGTATAATGGACTGCTTTCTTTGCTTATTGTACCAGTTTACTTTAAGGACTGAAATCTTTATAATAAACTACTCTAGTATTCACTGGATGTTATCAGTGAGCTGATTTTTACAAGCTTGTAAAACTTAAAAACCCACTGATTTCAGCTTTAAAAATCTTTGGAGAAAATTCAAAAATATCCTAAAAGCAGAGATAAAAGTCTAAGCATCTCTTTTCTTGGTTTGGTGCTCTACCTGAAGTTAAGATATTTACTCTTTTCCTGACCTTTTCTTTACCAACCATAAAGCAAATCTCCAGTAAAGGTCTCATCTTCAGATTCTGTTATTTTTAAAAGTTTGCCTGCACTGCAAGAGCCAGTGGAGGAAGAACACCAGGAATCACATATGTAAGTCAATTCTGGCATTTTTACTGGAAACATGCTATCATGAAACAGAAGGAGATAGCAGGGTGCCTTTCAGCCAAAGCAAGGAACCTGTCTTTCTTTCTCTAGTTTTCCATTTACCAGGCTCCTTAGGTGCTCTGGCAGGACTGTGGGATATGAAGAAAACAGACTGTTGTTTCCTCTGTGTGTATGTGGGCAAATCCTGTCCCTGGGAATGATAAAGCCAACAGAAGTTTTGTAGGATCCTGAAAAAATTCAGGATGAAGGTTGTGAAAATATGAATAAGTCCACAGCCCTTGTGTGAGTTTTCTCCTTTCAGGCAGTGTCCACTCCCTGGATATTGATCTGTACTGCTGCACAAACAGGTTTCATTGCATATCTACACACTTTTAACCCATGAGTACCTTTTAAAGCCTCTGAAATTATAAATGTCAATCTTCTTTGATGCACAGAGAGTCCCACTTTAATTTGTATGCAACTCCCTACACTCTCCCCAAGGCACAACAGGAATCTGTAGGACAAGTAATTTGCTGGGTTTTTTACTATGTTCGGTGATAATTCACACAAATCAATGTCATAACTGTCCCCTACGGTAGGGACTACAATGTATTGCAAATACTTTACCAAATGTTCCTGTGAGGAAGCTCTTCTTGAGTTATTCATACAGAGTCATTACTGTCACCACGGTCTTATAACTTCAGTGTGACCCAGAGTGTAACTCTGATCAAAGTAGTGCCCTGAGCTGTATTTTTATCAGTTCTCAGTTTTAAAATGTATTTTCAAGGTCAATAAGGTTTTTCTCCACAGGAGACAGCCATGAACCTGTCTGGCTCTGCCTTTGCTGGCTGGCTCTTGCTGCCCTGAGATGTTTCAGCCCTCTGTCAGATTGGTTATGAATGTTCCATGGAGCCTGAAGTGTGATGGTTGTAAGGAAGTTTTTGGAAATGTGCTGTTACCACCCTGAATGCATCCCCTGCACTCTGGTCCTCAAGGCAACCCCATTCTGGGACTGGGGAGAGCCCTGGACCTGTGCTGGGGAGCCCTCAGCCTATGTGGAGCCCTGATGTGTACACTTAAAGAAACAAGTATAAATCCATGTGAAAAAAAAAACAAACCAACAGACAGCTGTGAGACTTAGTAGCCTTCTAAAAACAATCTGTAAATATGCCTCCAAGGATCCTGCCATGAGTGTTTCCTCTAGTATTCCACAGAAGAGATGGAAAATTCTCTGCTAGGTCTGTAAACTCTGCTCATCTACAGTGAATTTGGGCCATTTTAGAAGGATTCTCTCTGCTGTAGCTGCATTTTCTAAGTGCCTAATCACAAACTGGGATCAAAATGCTACATAAAAATGAGATACTTCATCAAAACTCATTTGCAAAGCATATGAGGCTGTGCAAAAGCAAAAAGCTGCATAAGAGTTTAGTGTTAGCTTTAAGACCCCATGCTGCTCTGTTCTTCTAAATACCAAGGGGACAGAGCATGTTCAGTCCCTCATGCTTAGTTGTGCCTCTTTCAATCCTAGTAAATGCTCTATCCAGCTTATGGGCTAATGAAAGCCGCATGTATCTCAGATGTGCAGTTCCAGAACACATTCCTACCTAGACAAACCCTACATAGCTCTTTTGTCTTCTGCTCAAGTATTTCCATATTCCTGGAGTCTTTGAAGTCATAGTGAAATTTCTTATGCACTGTGCAAAGTATAGGGGAACAAGAGAAGTACCCTTCTACATTTTACATAAAAAGAAGGAAAGAAGGTTGTTATTAACCATTTTATTTATAAACTGAAAGGTGATATGTCAACATTGCCTAAAGTCCTTCTTGATAATATCTTTCTTCTCTCCTAAAACCTATGGGACTATAGCAAGAGTCTGGCTTTCAACTATGAAAAATATGCTAAGAAAGAAAAAATGTTTTCTTTTTAATTGGGCTGGAAAAGGAAAAGAGTAGTGATTTAGGATAAATTAAAATAAGTTCTAAATTGTGTTTATCAAAGTCATTCATGAAGAAAACTAAGAAGAAAAAGATACCAAAAACAATAGGAGAGGACTATGCAGCCATATATCCTAAAATATGATAGCATTTTTATTTTCTACAATTATTATACAATATTTCTTGTATGCAAAAGATGAATACTGATAGCAGACTAACTCCTACGATCAGTGAATATTTAGGAATGTGTTCACTTACAGGCATTGTTGACAGAAACTTTTCCTGTAGAGCTGTTTGTGTGGAAAGAAGTAAACCAGAAATTTTATGATCAATTTCCTTCTTTTTTCAGTTTGAGGCTCCATTTGGGAACATATGAAAGCCAAGCATAGCTAAGACAAGTACAATTCTTGTATCCCTTTTTTCCTTTCCACACCATGATATCCATGATCAATAAGCTACAAAACTCTCCCTAGAGAAATGTTTTATATAGAAATAAGTTTTAAATTTTCCTCGTGAGAAGTTAGAGAAGGTTCCATGTAATGGCACATAGCTTCATTATAAGAAAAAATATAAAATGCAAATTTACCTTTTTATGTAATTTATTTTCTTTTAATTCATGGCAAAGAAAGAAAATAGTCTGTTTCAGAAGTTTATTTCCAATTCTAATATGTTTACTAAGAAAAGTTTGGAATATGTAAGTGTTCTGTTGGTAAATCAGTCCTTTTTTATTTATTGCTTTTTAAATTACATTCTCACATAGCCAGTGGAAAATAAACCGACAAAGAAAATTTAATTAGTTGAGTGGACTGAAACTCAACTACTTTACAGACTTCAAGAGCATTTAGTGACAGAACAAGGAAGAATTTGTTCAAACTGAAGGAGTGTAGGTTTAGATTAGATATTAGGAATAAATTCTTTACCGTGAGGGTGTTGAGGCACTGAAATGTTTTTCTCAGAGAAGTTGTGGGCACCTGATCCCTGGAAGTGTTCAAAGCTAGGCTGGATGGGACTCTGAGAAATTTGGTCTAGAGGAAGGTGTCCCTGCCTGCAGGACTGGGGTTGGAACTGGATGGTCTTTAAGGTCTCTTCTGACCCAGGTCATTCTTGGTTCAGGTGTGCAGTAATCTAGGATGTTGTGTGTTTCAGATGGATGTGATCACACTGACATGTGTACTGTCACATGGTTTCCAGAGTAAGGCTTGCAGGCTTGCTCACACCCCGTGACTGTCCAGACCTGAGCACTTGAATAGGCCTGACACTAGTGGCAGATCTCCAGGAACATTCCTTTGGTTTCTGGAGAAGCCATTCTGAAAGCTGAGTGAGAAAGGCCAGCTTTAAGCCTGCTATGGGTATTCAGTACTTTTCCATACAACTAATAAAAAAGGAGCAAGAAAATTGTCGGAAGTGGGAGCTTACTGCTTTAAATTTGCTGTTATCTTTGTTCAGGATTACAGATAAACTTCATTTTTCTGAGAGTGATGAATTAAGTAGAAGAAATTTCAGCTTCCCAAACAAGCTCCCACCACCATTTTGGCTGTTTGTGTCTGGTAAGTTCCTGACTCGTGACCAGACCAACATGGTTTTATTTTGTCTCAGGCTGAATAATTTTTCCTCTTCCCTCAGCCTCCCAAGAACTTTCAAGATAGAGGCATATGCACACATGAATATTCATGTCTACTTTAGGAAACATTTATGCAAATAGATATCCACTTTCTGAAAACAAGAACAAAGAGTTCTAAGTGGGAAAGTAAATTTGCATTCTGGTTTCAATAAATAGGTGTGAATTTTTATTTTTATTTTTTTTTTGAGTATTCAATCAATTTGACTGAGACTTAGCTCTGTTGCCTAAATCCTGTGTAGGCAGAGATTTGCATATTCTGGTTCATGGCTTACTGGTAGATCACAGTGGAAGTAAATGGCAAATTGTGAGATCATCTGCATTGTAGTGACTTAAAGGGCCGAAGAGGTCTCATACAGATTAATGAGGAAATTTGGAGGGTTAACAGCCATCCTTTGATGCAAAATTGTTAGAATCCCGTGGTGTGAGAGAAACTGGCACAGCAAACCAACACAACTATGCAGACATGCAATATAATCCTACTGTTCAGTGCCTCCACTAATCTACACCTTCCATCATTGCTGGTAACACTGGGTATAAAGGGTAAACTCACATTTACCAGGTATCCCACAAAGCACAGCTATGCCTGCTAAATATCTCTTAGGGAGCTCATTAACTCAAAGCCAATGAAGTATTTGCACAGCAAATGGACCTATCATGTCTTTTATTTACAAAGGAAAATTCATGGACTTGCAAGAAACATTATTTCATTTAGTCAGATCTTTCCATATCTGCTTCCTGACTCAATATATTTCCCTCTCCCATGAAAAAAACAAAAAAAAAGAAAAACCCAAACCCAAAGCAGCAACACAAAACCCCACTTTTTTTTTTTCTCAAACCACATTTCCTTGAATAAAAAACATTTTTAAGAAAACTGAGGTAAAAAAAAGAAATTCTATCATCTCCATTTTTTTGGTTATGTTTCTGCTTTGGACTATTGAAAAAAAGAGGAAGAACTCAAAAACACAAAACTAACCCAAAATACATTTATACACCTTCTAACTGAAAGAGAATTGAGAAAATATTTAAATGTAAGGATTTTTTGAAACTGCTTTACAGTTCACATAATCAAGTTTCTTTGTTACCACACCATGAGAACACTTTAATTAAAACTTACTATTATTTGCATAATCCTTCATTAGTTCTTCCAGCATATTCATATGCAGGCATAACCAGCCTTCAGAAGCTTAACCTGAAAGGTACCTCTGTAAATAGCATTGCTAACTTGGTGGTGGCTTTGCTTTACAGTGATAAAAGAGAAGAAAGCAAGTCAAAATTTTGGTAAGCAGCATGCACATGTACTATTCTGAGCTTCCTTCTGCTGACCCTAGGAAGCTACAGAATACAGGAAATATTTATGCTTGTTGACCATCCTCAGGAAACAAATAAAAAAAGAAAGCAGTAGTTAAATGTGGCCTTTGATCAGTAAAATGTCAATCCATGCAAATGCTGTAATGAATTCACTCATTAAAAATTGTTTAAAAAGCACTTATATTATATATTCATGACTAATAATTTATACTTAACTTTTGACTCTTCTGCTGTAAGTATCACTCTTGAGTCTAGAGTTTCCTGGAAATCTTACTAGTTTGAAGAGGGGATAAAATTAGTGTGAAGATGGCAGAGGTTCTAGAATGTGACAGAACTTAAGCAGTAGCTGGCAGTTAATGTCTAATAAAAGTCAGCAGAAATACAAACTGTGGTAGGAGTGTGTTAACACCAACTTAATGTGAGAATTACCTCTTTTCTTTATGGTAATGAAAGGTACCATATTTTTCCTGATTCAGTTACTCACTTAAAAACATTTACTTCCATCTTACACAATTGATTTCATATGCTTTGTGAAGCTGACAGTTCTCTTTACAATATAGCTAGGAGACTTTTTTATTTCACGGTTATGACAGCCTTCATTTTACTTCTTTGCATTTTAGCAATGTGGGTTTTTTTAGAAAAAGAATATGATGACTACATATCTCTGCACTGGATATAAATAAGAAAACCCCTTAGCAATTTGTTCAGGGGGGTTGTTTTTCAGAGTGCACAAGCATCAAATCACTGAGTTCAGGGAAGCACAAGTTCCCTAATAATATCATATAGCAGAAGCAGAATTCAATATGATTCAATCAGTACAATGTGACTTCACACCATCTATTTAAATTAATGATTAATCAAAGTTTTGTTTTAAATACAGACTAATACACAGGGATGCAGCAGGGATGTTAAGATGTTCTATTCTGGAAGAAATGTGCCTTTGTATGTGAATTTTACAACACAAATGAACAAAGCAAAAGCTCTTTTCTTGGCATAAGATGCCAGGATATGCAGTGCAAGACACAGGTATATGATCTGATTTTGAATGGGTTCATAGCAGAACCAGACAGCTTTTCCAGGAAAAAAAAGTCAGACATGGTTCCATGACAGTGAAGCCAGTAATTCTAGCTTCACTAAGCCATAAGAATATGAGAGGCTGGATTATGCTAATCCAACAAATGCTGGTACTTTGCATTATAGACCTCAGAAGTTTTTCCAGAAGAGCTTCTACCTCAAAATATGTGCTCTTCAAAAAAGAATACAATTAGATGTACTCTGAGAAATTCTACATTTAATGATACTGATTTTATAACATGGTTAATCTTGATCTACATCAGTGAAAGATGGAAGATAATTAATTACTGTTCATCACAAAACAAATGTTGTATTTGGATCTTTTGCATTGAAATAGGAACAGATTTGCTTCTTTGGTAAGAGCTGTACGTGTGTTCAAGGCACTTGACCAAATGAACAAATCCATATCTAAGCAGTTCATGTCTATTGTGTCTTGCAGAGTTTTAACTCATCTGATCTTTGCTGTGATATTTTCTGCTATGGTACTGGAAAAATGAAGGGGACAGAGCAAATTATTATTAACAATAAGTACAGAAACCCACAGCTGTCTTGATCTAGTTTTCAGTAATTTCTCTTTAAGTGGGAGGCTGGATTACAGACATCCAGATATTATTTCTATGACTCACATTACTCTTCCACTATGAATAAAAAATGTAATTATTCTTCTTGGATTTGTGCATTATTAAAACCTTTACTATCTAACCATTAATTATTGACTCATAAAAATGGATTTATATGCATAGGAAGCATTGGGGCATAAAAAGTTTGTCAAATGTTATTTTCAGGACCTAGTTTCCTTTCAGATATTATTTCCTCAGATTCAAGACATTTTTGAAAGAATCTTTTCCTTTTTCAGCCTTTTATTTGCATTTTAGTATTTCTTGGTACTATTAATGTTTCTCAAGGTCTTTCTTGCTAATTGCAACTGTTTTAAAAAATCCTTACATTTTTATAACCAAGAGTGACCAATGAAATCATAAAGCTTACAACAAAATATAAATTTAAGCAAGAAAATTTTTACTAAAATATTGCATCTTAAAGATTGAGAGATGGCAACTGATGAACTTTGATTGAAATGGCTGAATTTGATAATCAGTTTGCCAGTAGGACATAGAAATAAAGAGCTGGTCAAGCTGCAACATAATAATTTCTTTTGGTGATGAGTTATAACAGCCGAATAGGAAGTAGCATAGAGTTGTGTCCTCTGATATCTGTCTGCAACAATATGTCCAGCCTCATTTACTGTGAGATTAAAATCAAATATCACCAAAATGAGTACTTAAACTGGTTCCATAAATGGCCACACACATACTGTAGCACTGCATTCAAACACATGGGTTGATACACACAGAGAAATAAAATTGTTTCCTGGTAGCATTATTTTTCTGCCCCATAGTTTTGCAGCATTCCTCAAAACCAGAGTGGTGTGCTTTCAGCATAGTCCTTGTTATTTTGTACACAATCTGTCACATTGCAAGTAGGTTCAAAAGGATTGTTGCTCTCTGTGCTTCCACACTCAAAAGAAGCCCTTTATTTTTCATTAGTACAGCTCCTGACCTTGGTCTTAATTACTGTTCTTCCATGGCAGCTGATGGCTTCTTCAGGTTCTTCATTTGAACAGCTGCTTTAATGAATGGGAATGATACCTGTCAGTAAAAGCTGTTTTAAATAAACCTGTCTTGAGACCAATTGCATCTCCCCAAGAAGGGCTGGTAAAAATATTTCTTTCATATTCAGTTTAGAAGGGTTAGGTGCTTCCCCCAACTCCTGCCATCAGCAATGTTAGGAAGTCCTTAAGCTCTATATCAAAATGCAGTTTGAGCAGAAGTTCATTCAAAAAGAAAAATAAAATCACTTTGAGGCTCTGGCACCTTCTGTGACTGCAGGAAACTGCTTGTACACCTTTTGTGGCCTCTTATTATAATTAAGACCTGTCAGGTTTTCTAGTACCTGTTTTGATATCTGCATGGAACGCTTCTTACAGATAATTTTTTTTTCTTTTTTGTGGAAGAGCATTTAGGGATTTTCAGAAGTGTAGTCCTTACTGAAAGAACTTTTTCCCTACTCAAAACTTAAGGCCAGAACGTTTTTTCCCCAAACAGCAATATCTTGCAATTCATTTTTGGTTTCAGAATATTTCTCATTTGAAAAATGTCAAACTGATTGCTTTAATAACGTGCTACCTCTTTGACTTCCTGCAGTGGTGTACTATTTTCCATTCTTCTCTTGGATACTTAGTCCTATCTGGCCTGTCATCTCTTAGACACTGAGTAAACAATCTTCTCCCCAACCACTTCCACCTTCTTTTTGCCAAAGATTCTGAACTTAATTACAGAATCACAGGATCACAGAATAAGAGTAGAATAAGGGATCACAAGGATCATTGAGCTCACCTCCTGGCCCTGCATAGGAGCATCCACAATAATCACACCAAGTGTCTGACAGTGTTGTCCAAATGCTTCTTGAGCTCTGCTGGGCCTGCTGCTGTGACCACTTCCCTGGGCAGTCTGTTCCAGTGCCCAACCACCCTGTGGGTGAAGAATCTTTTTCTAATATCCAACCTAAACCACCCTGACACAATTTCAGATGTGACACCTGAAGTTCCAGTCCTGACTTCCCTCTGGTCCTGTCACTGATCATCAGAGTAACGGGATCAGTGTCTGCCCCTCCTCTTCCCTTCATGAGGAAGCTGTAGACTGGAATGATGCACCTTCAGCCTCTTCCAGTCTGAAATGACCAAGTGACCCCTGTTGCTCCACATACAACTTCTCCTTCAGACCCTTTACTATCTCCTTTGCTCTCCTTTGGATGCTCTAATAGCCCTGTGTTCATGTGTTAACAAAAAAAAATTGAGTATTTATCTGTGTTGTCTTTTATTTACAGGAGGGTTCTTCAACAAAATTTTATGAGCAATCTTCATAACTTTTTCTTTTAAATCTCCCCTTCAACTCATGAAAAAATGCCCAGGAAAAAGAAAAAAAGAGGTGGGGAGTGGGGGGGAAGGAAATAAAAAATAAAAGAACATAACTTGGACTGAATCTATCCTGCCTACCTTCGGATAATTAATATTCCAAAGAGGAGACCAGTCACACAAGGTTGTCTTTGTCAGTGAAGAGAAGCAGTGATCACCATTACTATTGCCATAGGCAATAATAATAATATGAGCCTAGGGCAATAGAAGTGGGTTCCTTTATCATGCCACACCTTGGCAGACAGCTGGCACATGGTGGCTACTCTGTATTTGCTATTCAAGCATTCCAATCCAACCTGGCCTAACTCCATCTGTTTGAGTCCCAGCTGGTGATTGTCCTTATTAAAACTGGGTCATGTTTGGGCTGGTTTGTGGCTCCTCTGCAGAAGGGGCTGGGAGCTGCTCTTAGAGCAGAAATCCGAGTGCCAGAGATCTCCAGCTTTGTTCTGACTTAGGATATACATCTTAAATGGTTTATGTTCTTGTTTCCTTGTTGCCTTTAAACTCATAAAGTTTAGATCCTTCCCATGTTATATGAAAACAGTGCAAAGGGCTAATAAATGCATGTTGTCTTGTATAACCCGGAAATTACTGACCCTATAAAAGAAGACATGTGATGTTAAAGGATTCTTTTCATTTCACATGGAAATATCAAATTTTTGCTCAATTTTGGAAAGAAAAAAGACACAGAGATGAATCCAAGTCTCCACTATGCTTTCAAGTATCTATTAGTTCCAGATCTTTGATGCCTTAGATATTTGCATAAGGTCTTTGCCCGGAATTTGTACTGACCAGACAGAAGAACAGACTAAACCAATAATCTTTTTTTTTTGGTGCATTATATGGAAATGTAGCTAAATCTTTCTTATTTTCCTGCTGACATAGAGAAGAAAAGGATGTGGTTCTCAGACAGAAATATTAAATACATGTTTCTGTGAGAATCTTATAATGTCTGGAACTGGGGAGGAGCAGATAGGAGTGGAAGAAATGCCATGGGAACACCTGCAGTTACAACCACATACATGTGTAACTACACCATCACTCTACTGGAAAAAGCTTTTCTTGTCAATTTAACAAATCCTCATGTCATATATTTAACCATTGCCCTTGTTTTTCAATTAATTTGTTAGTAGTGGATTAATTTGAATCACAGTAATAATGTACAGAAAAGCATAATATACAGAAAAACATCTGGATTTTGGCTGTAGACCTCATTATCTCATTTTCTTATCTTTATTCTCTTTTTTAACTATTCTCCCCTTTTCAGTGTTTTTGGATGAAATTTGGATGATCTCTAAATATCACAAAAACCTGAAGAAAAACCTCAAAATTCAGAAATTATTTAACACTATTAGATGCAACCCACATAGATAACGTTCTGAGAAGGAGCAGGTTTGAATTTCCCACTGAGTCAGTGTTTTTTTTTCTGTTATGTCTTGGTGAATCAGGATTTCTCTTCAAGCTAGTGGTACCTCACAGCAAGTAAGAGTTTTCCCCATTAGCCAGACAATAAAATATTTAGCCTGGCTTTGAAGTTGTAGTGGCATAGGAATGAATGCCACTGCTGTCAGTAAGTTTTTGAGATGTGCTGCACTCTCAGCAATGGAAATGGCCAGGCTTGGGCAGACTTTCATGTTCCTGATGATGCACCTGGCAACACAAGTGGAAGGGTTGTGGTGTTGGCCAGCTCTTTCACTGAATGGCAATAAGCAACAGCCACCTTTAGCTAGGGTCTGTTGTGCTTTCCACAGTGCAGAAGTCACTTGATTCTTAGCTTATCTACTTGCTGCTGTTTTACAGACACTTGAGCTTTCTTGGGGCATTATTGAGGTGTTTGGTTCAACCATTCCTATCTCCCTAAAATTGTCAGACAAATTGTCAAACAAAAGGCAAGTCCAAAATTGGGAAAACAACCTAATAGTTTTTTCTAGATGGGTAACAAGTTATGTACAGACAGGAATAATGCAGACTTCTATTGCTCTTATACATAAGATTGGCTCCATTTTAATTTTCAGGAACAAGTTTTAAACTAGGCAGGTTACAGAAGCTGCTACCTGTACCTTTTATACCAGTGCCTTTTTTCTACTGTTTGTATTGTTTGTATTGATCCTTGATATGGCATCCTGTCTTTAGCCAAAGGAAACACAAATGACAGGACTCCAAGAAGGATCATTTTAATATTTTTTGCTTAATGAAGCCCGATTAATAAGTATGTAACAGTGGTGATCTTATGGGTATTATTTTAGACCACCTCCTGTCCCATTAAAAATTTCTCTTTGCAATTGGTTTCAGTATGTTTATTTCATGGTGCTTGTAAAGATGTTGATCAGACAGACCCCAGAATGGAGTGGGAGAATACCTGGTCCTGCTTCAAATGGTTACAAGCAAAATACAGATTCTGTCTGCTGAGATCAGTCCCATTTCCAGGGCAAGGGTAGCTTTGTCATACCCTTGTACTCCACACTCCTGAGCCAAATGTAATTACAGTGGACATTTCCATAGCTCCCAGAACTTGGAAAAGGCAATTACAAATAACTAAAGTTTGCTCTCAATGAGCTTTGAATAACTAAGATTCATGAAGCAAACTGTCAAAAACCTCAAAGGATTCAGCGCTCACTTTGAATGTTTCCAAATTTAAATCTATTAATTAAAGAAATTAAATTTGAATTACAGCAATGCAATTTCCAAAACGAACACAATGTAGTTGTATTAGTTGGTTAAATTAGATGCCACTCTATTGCATTGTATTTATAGTAATGATGTTGGATGGTTTGATTCAAACAATAGCTTGTTTATATGAGAGACAATGCTTTTATTCCTTTCAGAATGATCTTTGACCAGAAAAGTTGCTAAAAGAAATTACACTTGCTACTTCTATCACACAAAATGACACAGCCCCACTAGACTTCCTTCTCCTTGAGTTTACATCCTCTGATGCACCAAAAAAGTTGCAATAACCTTTTACTGCATCTTATTTATTAACATTTAATTTTGAAAATGGTAATTACAGAGGAATGAAAAGCATGAACAATTTTAACTGATGATTAGAAGCATTTATATGCCAGTGGAAAAAAAACACAGTACACCAAAGAAAATTAAGTTTATCTGGCCTTTCCACTTGTCTTACAAATCATTTGCAAATTAATAACCACTGACAGTTTCTTGAAACAGTGTCAATCTTCATGATGACTGGCTGCTGTTCAAAGAAAAATGAGTGTATAAAAAGGTTGTATAGGCATTTTCTATTCAAAAGCAAGCACAGAAGGAGGGGAAGGTAAGAGAAAACAATGGAAAACATATCAGATTTTAGTTTTTCAACAGAACTGTTATTTAGCTTATATGAGCAGAGTAATTTGGCTACATCAAAATTAAAATCAAGATAGCATGTAACAGTTTACCAAATGAATTGAGAACTGATTGATATAAAATATGGCGGGTGTCCTTAACAGTCTTACTGAATCCCAGTCATTAACAACTACTGTGGTTTAAAAGTTTTTGTGAAATCAAATTAAATATTTCCTTCATATCACTTTCCGTACAAAGAACATTGGAACTTTGGACGCTACCGTAGCCTGTAAGTCTTAATATTTAGTCATAGAAGGGACTCTTTGAAGTTTCACTGTTTGTAAATCAAGGTGATGTTTCAAGATTTTTTGGCAAGAGTAAACATTAGAAAGGTCATGCACTTTTCTCCAATTCATCAAAAGCTCATCAATTACAACAGGGAGGCAACCATTTGCATTTGATGCATATTTTAGGAAAGAGCTACTTAGGCGGGCAATAAATACTACCTGAGCTCAGAAATACTGTTCTTTTCACTATGTTGGCTTCTATATCTAAATCTTTCTATTTCCAACTACTTATCCTTTTCATTCAATTTCATCTAACAGGTCATTAAGATGTTTAACCAAATGTCAGAAGTTATTGTGAACCATTCCCAGTATAGTGACTATTATCTTAATGAAGATCTGGAAAAGAGAACTCACTGTTGAAAAAGGAATGCTTGAAAATAAATGGACCTTTCATGTACAATGATTTGTTATGCTAAACTTAATCACCACCTCAGGGTGTTCCTGTTTCAAATAGCTCTGTGACTGAACTGTAGCAAGTGTTAAAATTTTGAAGTTGCAGTATAGTTATATATTGCATATAATCACAACAAAGATTAGCATTTCCTAGCAATTCCACCCAGCACAGCGTGTATGAAAACATCAATTTAGATATTGCCTACCAAAATGATGCAATGGCTGTAATAATATCTTTATAGCAATGTAAGTTTATGTGTAGGAACCATATTTAATGATTCTAAATCATTAAAATTTTTCTCCATTTATGACTAAATATTTTACTGGTTGAACCCAAAAATTCTAGTTGAGTTCTGATTCTTTCACAGATGATCCAGATTTGCCTGGGTAGGATTCATCTCTGCCCAGCTTTGGATATCTATGTCTGAACTGACCATCTTGGAACACCTTTAAATCAACACAAACCAGACTGATCTCATTGGAGTGATGTGCTCTTCACCCTAGAGTGCCTATAGAAATTAAGTCAGATAAACCAAATTCTCATGTGTTTTCTAGTTCAGCCAGAAGTACCTACACAGTGATCCCTGGAAGGTAAAATCTGTGCAAGTCTGAAACCTTCAAGTTTACTTGTACATAGCTGAGCTTGTGTAATCCTAGTGCTCCCAGTAGGTGCTGTGCCTGTGGAAATGTTGGTCACTTGGGCAGCACTTCTTTTGATATATAAGTAACAAGTTTGGTTCACTAACCACTGCAAGAAATAACTGAGAAAGGTAAGAAGCTAAGAACCTATTAGATCAAATCTGTTGAGTAATGAACTTTGGCATTTACATAATCACTTTCCATGAGACCTGGATGTCAAAGAACAGCAATAGAAAAAAAATCACAGGAAGGAAGACTGTGAATAATTAGTATTTTTTAAATTCTTTTTTTTTTTCCTTTTTATTTTCTTTGCAGTAATTATTAGTGTGATAAAGAGAATAAGAATTGCCTGTGGATGTAATCTACCTGTAATTCAGTAAAGCCTTCTATGCAGTCTCACACAGCGTTCCCCTGGGGAAACTGGCAGCCCATGGCTTGGGCAGGTGCACTCTGGGTTAAAAACTGTCTGAATGTCCAGACCCAGAGGGTGGTGGTAAATGGAGTTATACCCATTTGGTGGTGGATCACTAGTGGGGTTCCCCATGGCTCAGTACTGGAGCCAGTCCTATTGAATATCTTTATGGTTATCTGGACAAAAGGGTAGAGAGCACCCTCAGACAGTTTGCAGATGACACCAAGTTGGGTGGGAATGTTGAGCTGCTGGAGGACAGGAAGGATCTGCAGAAGGATCTGGATCAGTGGGCTGAGGTTCAACAAAGCAAGGTGTTCTTGAGTCACAGCAACCACATGGAGCACTGCAGGCTGGGGGCAGAGCCTCTGGAAAGTGGCCCAGGAGGAATGGACCTGGAGGTGCTGGCTGACAGTGGCTGAACACAAGTTAACAGTGTGCCTGGATGGCCAAGGAGAACCACCTGGACCTGTATCAAAAATAGTGCGGCATGGTGGTGTTTGATCAAAGGTTGAACTCAAAGATCTTGGAGATATTTTCCAACCTTAATTTGAGATGGTTGGCTTGTATGATTTTCACTCAGATTCTGTCAAAACTGAACTTACAGTATACTGAACTGGCTGAACTGTCAAAAATCACTGGCTATGGCCTCATTCTTCACAGAGAATGAGCATTTATTGTTGTTTCCTTCTAGAGGGAAAAAAATGTTGTATACATGTGTGTCAAGTAATTCAAGCATCAGCCTGTTTCAACATGGCCAGCACACAGTCAACCTGTATAGCTACTTGGGGACAATTTTTCTGACTTCAGAGGACCAGTATAGATCCGTGGTTCTAACAGCTTCTGATTTTCATTTGTACTATTTTTCTCTGCACAGAACTTCACATACATCCTCACTGGATTTCATTTAATTGCTTTAAAGCCATGTCATGTGAATTTTGAGCCTGTTCTCCCACCCCTTCTTAGAACTTAGTGTCAGATGAAATATTAATAAACTATGTTTTTAATTCCATTATCGAAGCTGCTGATGAAAATATCAACCAGTTGTGACTCCAGTTGAGACCTTTGTAGAGCCTCACTTGAGGCAATCTTCCAGTTCAACATCAAACTCTGCTACAAACTGCTCTCTGCGCATCTGCTTTTGTGATTGTTCAATTCAGATCTCTTTGCTGCACTGCCAGCAGCTCCTTTTAGGTTCAAATTCATAAAAGTCTGCTCTTGACAATTCCATCTGAGTTATTTACCCTGTAAAGAAAGAAAGCTTTGACTATGTTTCTGACATTTAACCTCTTGATTTACCACCTTATTATACTCTAAGCATCCTCCTTAGACATGATCTTTGTGAGAAGAAATAGGTTTAAGCAACTGAACACTGCAAAAACCTTGAAACCACTCCCAGATATTTTTCTAAAGGATGCATTCACAGTTCAGCATGAATTTCAGTATATCATATACCTTGGAGGAAGACCAATTTGGAGATAAAAGTAATCTCTTGTGATAAACAAAATTACAGAACCAGAGGAAACAAGGTAGAGAACGAAATTATCCCCCAAAAATTTTCAAATCAATCAATCACTTTCCTTGGGTAATGGCAATACTTATAATTGATGATGTGCCCCACCAAATGAAAATATCTGAAAAATATCCTGTTTATCTGCTACAGCCTGGAGGTAGTCTCTTAGACACTGTGACACATTTCCCAGCAAAGTTAATAAGGGAAATCCACAGGGCTGACATTTTTAATGGAGAGCATCTGTCTCTGAATACAGCTTATTTCAGTATCCCAGAGAAATGTTACAGAACATCTGCCTTTTTTCCCCTGCAGACGCCATATCCTTGCTAATATTCTATTCTAAGCCTTTGTTTCCGTAAGCTAAAACATTCTGTATGTCTTAAAGAGGATTTTCTCTTTCCTTGCTGCCAAAGATCTTATATGACTTTGCAAGTATTCAACAGGTCAGTAAAGCACTGATAGCTCAGAGTGCACTTAGCAGACACCTAAGCTTTCCTTCTGCACATATGTTTTTGTTGTATTTCTCAATGGTATTTGAGGAAAAAAACCCGTGTTTTTATACATTTCAGCAGTCATACACATTTTAAAGATACCTGTAGGATCCATAAAGTATTGTTTGTGGTGTCCTGCAGACCTTCCCACTACTATGACAGCCTTGAGAATGGATCTCAGGAGAACTGCTCTGTGTCATTAGGTGGCACTGTACAGCAATGCTGGCAGTTCTAAGACTTCCTCAGCTCAAAAGGGACTTTTCGATTATCTAATCTGATTTCCTACATGCTGTGAGCTATAGAAATCCAACTAGGAGTTCATGCCTCACTCCAAAACTGTGCTTCAATGAATGCATATTTTTAGATATAGCTTTTGACCTCTAGAAAAATGAAAATAGACAGTAATGCCAATCCCTAATTTCCCTCTTTGATAACAGAAAACAGTTTGTGTTTCAGATCTTAATTTCTCTGTTAAATAATTTGGACCTCTTAAACATTACTGAGACAAAATATCTGTTTTAATTCAGAGTAAGCAAAAGGATGTGTGTTCCCAGCACTGCAGTAAAGCAGACCAGCATTAAATTCAGGATGACATTATAATAAAGCGTCTCCCTATGGAAGCACCAGTCTCAGAAAGGAGCATTTGCTTTTTATGAATGCTGATACTCTGATGCCCCTATAATTTCAGTTCCATTTAAACCACTTTTACTTTTGACTGACTTTATAATCTCCAGCTTATCCTTTCTGCTAACAGCCTATTTTCTACTAGCTGTGTAGAAGGTTGTGGCATGTCAATTTTTTAATTTAATTCCCCCAAGTGTGACTGCACACAATTTTCACTCGTCAGAGTGGCATCAGGCAGTGACTTTGTGCTTTCCACCAAGAACTCTGAAGCTTCATACAGAGGAGCAGATGAAGTTACGCTTTTATATATTGCTGCTTTATATCCACATTTCAGGCCCTGTCTTTACATAACTGCATTACAAGAGCAAGTGTGCGCTAAAATGTCCTCGGTTTTGTCATAAATTCAGATCTTTCTGTCCTTACTGCCAGTCTCCAATAAATATTTCTTGTGGAAGTGGGCCAGGAGTGCTTATGGATACAGTTAAAGCAGGAGAATGGAAGAGCTGGTTCCTTTGGTGGCAGATGAAAAGCCAGTGGGACACCACAGGATCCAAAGCTCAGTAGCAGCCAGAACTACCTCCAGCCTCAGCCTCACACCGCTTCCTAAGGCAGCCCTGATGTCCAGACCTCAGAAATGCTTCAGAAAATGGCTTTTGAGTGGAATGACGACCAAAAGGCATCTGATGGTATGAGACAAAAAAGCCCAACTGTATGAGATCCTCCTGCACACAAGAAAGAGAGATTCAGTATATATTTATAGATAAACAAGACCTATCAGTGACACTGGAAATTTGACTTAGCTGTAAACCAGTTTATCCTAAATTTAGATAAGCTGTAAAAACTGTCAAAATAAATCATCAGTATTTTACAATAGACATGTTTTTAAAAGCAGTTTTCAAGTAGAAAGATCAAGGTATGCCATTCTGGAATGATAAAAGCCAGAACACTTCCAGAGTTCTTGGCTTTTCCTTTTTTTTCTCAACCAGAAATTAGTTCTGTCAAACCCAGAATTCATGAAAATATAATTTTATTCTCCATTTTGAAGTGCTTTATGAAGTCTACTCTCCAGTCTTAATTTTTTTTTCTGAATATTTTAGAGCTTTCAGGCTGGGTTAATCAGCTTTTATGACCTTCTCACATACAAAGTGAAGAATTGTCTTTGATTTTCTATCCAGAAGATATGAGAGGGGTTCCTCGCCCTGGTGATAGCAAGGGAAATCAAAACACTTTGAGTTACATTTTTCATTTCTTCCTCTGTAATTTCCAGAGCCACAGTCTATTTTTGTATAAAGTCCCTGTGGATGTCTATGAGCTAAACAAATACACATTCAGAGCTTGCTTATTGTCAGTAATGAAGTAAAGGTCAATCTTTATATGAAGCCAGTGCTTGTGACTGCCAGAAAGAAAAAAATGCTTGTATCATATAATATCAAATGTAAGAGATGGCAAATAAAAAGGTGTGCTTGGAACAAACACTCTTTCTTTCACTTGAACTAAAAATGTGAAACGTGTGGGAGCCAAATCAGAGTCTCTGTGTTGTCTCTGTGATACCTAGTTCTGGAAGAGAACCCAAGCAAGACTCTGATGTCTTCTGGCTGGTTCCACTCACAAAAAGCAAGTGCAACTGGTGGACTGGAGGAAGCAGCTGGTGGCATTCCTCAAGGAATTAAAGACTGAAAGCATAGCAGGAGAAAAATCGAGTCTGGTAAAAAAAGAGCTTGTCCAGAGTATTTTTGGGAGACAGAATCCTATAGTGACCCAGCACATTTATTGTTTTCATTAATGACCCTGGCCACATTAGAAATAAGGGAACAAAACTGGCTGATGACAGAAGATGCAAGATACTGTGAATACAGATGAACATCTCAGTATCTTTCTGCAGGAACTAGATGACTCAGAGTGCAAAAATAATAGAAATTATAAATGTAACAATGCTGCCTGCAATGCCATGAATTTAAAAGTAAAAATTTTTGCTCTAAATGGAAGAAGCTTATTAGCTGAGAACAGCAAAAACAAAAAAGATCAAATTAAATGAGTTTATCAAAAGATAGTCAGCATTCATAAATATGATGTTGTATGAAAAAAAGCGAACATGATAACAGGATGTGTCAAGAGAGGGGTTTCTAGTAGAGCCAGGGAAGTGATGGAATACACGGTTTCAAAAGAAAAAGGTGGAATGGAAAAAGAAGCATAGAAAATGTAAATATTGAAAAAATATAAGCTCACAATAATGAAACAAGGTCTGCAAGGAATAAATATAGAGACAAAATCTATTGCTGAAGATGGGAATAGCTATGCCATTGAATTCAGTGGAGAACGGGTAGGTCTCCAGACTCACAGATACAGCTTCCATATGCCACATGTGTCATATGGAGAAAAATCTCCTTAGAATGTGTTTTAATCAAAACCACCTCTGTGTTATTTTAATCCAAAGGCTGCTTAAATTCCAATAGGAAATACAGGCTGGTTTTTTTTAGTCTTTCCATTAATCAGACTCTACAAGTTCATGAAAATGATATCCTGGAATGCACTATGGTATTTATAATGGCTCGTGTTCTTTCTTTCAGCACTTGCAATTTGTCAAGCAATAGCAAACTGTAGAAGGAAAGATCACTGATGCTCCCCCAGCATATTGACTGACCTTTATGTCTACTTTTGCTATTTATATTGGCAGGGAAGTATGCAGAGCAAAAGTAGGCAGGAAAACGCCCGAGTTTTAGGAAAATACTTTAAAAACTTGTCATTATATTGATGCCACCTCTTACCTTATCTCTTCGATTTAAAATTTTCTTGGCAATTTTCTGTTTGTAAATATAGAAGTTGTTTGGTTGTTGTGTAGGTTTTATTTTGCTGCATATTGCTGTATTGGTCAGGTAAATAGTCTCTAGGATGAAATAAATAATAATTGGCAGTTTTATTTTCTGGGGTCACATCAGAGCACAGTACATTCTTTTCAAGCAAAGAATAATGGAGCAAGCTATGAAAGTGTAAAGAATTTCATAGTCATTATTCCATATTGTTCTGTTCTATATGATAAACAAATAGAAGATATACAAAGATACACAAAGATATAAACCTGAAAGAAAGAAACCCAGAGAAACAGAAAGTCACAAAATTAATTTTCCATTTATATGAATTTATGTCTATTAGTACCAATGCAACTTTCAGTTAATTTCTAAGTGACTGAGATTATAATAACTTTTATCTAAATAACTCCTGTTTCATTGTAAGGTTTGGTCAGTGCAACTAAGTAGCAATTGTGGCTTCATGAAAGAGGAATGTCAGAGTGAATATCACCATAAATTTCCCTTTCTCCTTCTGTTATTTCAATTTTTGTTTTCACTTTAAAGCTGATGATACTTGCTGTGACAAAAGAGTGAGGTGGTATGGTACACATATTTTCTTACTTTCAACTTCTTCCACAACAGATCAGACTTCATTTCCCTGAGCAACCTGAGCACAGCAGTTTTGAAACTGAGCCCTGCTTGCTGTACTGAACTTCATGGCTTTGGGTACAGAGACTCTAGGGGAAAAGAGGAGCCTCCAGAGTCTGGAGTCTGTAAGGGGTGAGTGCCAAAGGCAGACTGGAAAGCAAAGCAAAGGCTGACTGAATTACTTTGACAAACATCTGTGGCAATAGGGAGTAATCTGATAGGCTACAAGGATGGATGAGGAGGAAAGGAAGAACAAAAGGAAATGATACCTCTTTATATCTAACTTTAAGAAATGTCTAAGTCTTGTCATAATGTTATTTAGCCTTATGTAGAACTACTGTAGATTTAACAGGGATGGACAAAGAAAAGGCCTCTACCTAGTCACATGGAACAGGATATTAGAGAGTCAGCTTTAGGCTGTAGCCTATGTGACAAAAATAGGAGAAACTGCAAAGTAAAATTTTTTGCACTGTCAGCAAGCCAATTTGTTTTTATTCCTAAAAGATATAAACTTTTAGTCTTGAAATGTCTGGTGGCTTTCAGGGCAGAAATAGGACCTTCAGACAATGTTTATTAGAGAAGCCCTCCCAGTTGCATTCTAAACTCTGAAAGGAGTCTAAGTGTGGCTGAATTGAATATTAGATTCAAATTTTTTCAACATTTTATGTCTAAAGAAGTGTATAGGATAGTATAGATATAATTTGCCCCTTATACAACTTAGTCCTTCAGGATTAAGGATGACAAACCAGATATATTTCTGTAAAAATAAATTATGTATTATGGTAATGACTGAAAGATCATAACTAGAATTATTTGCTGCACAGCATAAGAGGCTATAACTACTAGATGTAGTACTAGCATAGTACACTCTTTTTTTAAGTTACATTGATGCAATTGTATTAGAGCTAGAAAATCCAATCAGTAAGCAGAGATTGATTCTATTCACCCATACTGACAACCATAGGAAAATCTCTTTCACTTAGAGAAAGGAGCATTAGCCTTGAGGAGCATCCCCACGCAAGGGAAGAATCTCCACGCACACTCCCAGAAGGGATGTATTAGAAGACCATTAAAAAGTGGGAAAGGACTTTCATAGTAAAAAGTGATTGACTGTCAGTCATGTCTCTCTGGGCCAGCTGTGTTAGCTCAGCATTTTCAGATGGGTTATCAATAGAATCAATTTTTGGTTCCTTTATCAGGAACTTCACCACTTCTGCCACATCTTTCCCTCACTGTCAGGGTGTTTAACTTTGGAATTGAATCAGACTTATTCAGCATCAGAAGCAGCAAGACTACCCTTTCCACATTCACCACTGACAGCTTTACAAATAGAGTGTGGTTTGAGTGGCTTTTCCCCCATTCCCAGCAAAGCATACTGCTACAGTGGCTTATAGTTTAATTGCTTTAATTTGCACATTTAATTCTGAAAGAGTGATTCATTGCAAATTTATATCTCTCTAGGGCTATCAGTTTTGCTCCTCCACTTAATGAATATACAATATTTATATAGCTACAACTTTCTCTGTTCTTATGAGATTTCAGTAGATTATGTAAGTATTTTTGTGTATATTTGCTTTTATAGGAAGTTCTAAATCACTGTTTAAATCTAGACGATTAATACCCACTGATTATGGTTTTTATTATGGTATTTAAACTTCTGTTAAACATATGGATCCTGGGCTGCAATTTTCTCAAGCATTCACTGTCAAAACCAGTCATGCAGAAGCTGAAATGAGTGTATATATTCTGTGCTTGTATCAGATAGCCAAAATGCTGGTTTGTAGATATACTACATAGATATACACTTGAACTTCTATTTTCTTTGGATGTGTATTTCCAGTATTCATGTTCATAGGTTTGAAGGCTTTGTTTTTTGTATGTGCTCCAGCCAAACCTTCTCAGCTGAGGCCCTAATATTCAGTCTAGAAGGTTATATTGCTAATGATGTTCAGAGAGAATGAAAAAGCAGCCAGAGCACAACAAAAGTATGGTCCTTAACACACCCACCAGTATTCTTACAGCGCCTCCTTTGACCTCTGCTGCTTTGATCAATGGCCAAACCATATACTGGGCAAATGTTTAGAGGCTTAAGGCTTGCATCTTTTTTCTTTCCTAAATTGTCTAATTTACAGCACTAGAAATCCAAAAGAATTTCAAAGTTTCAGCACAGTTTTTTTATATCCACATCTGGATAATACACAGAAACCTGAGAATCTTGTCTCTACATGCAAAAGTTACGAACTTGCTCATAATGAAGGTAGCCCCAAAAGCTATTGTCACCATTAGTAAATATGATCTTGATTAAAAATAACTTACTCTCTAAATGTTAGTGCACATTTTCACTAAATCTAAATAATTAGAAAGGATTATTTTTTTAAATTTAAATTCAAGTTCTCTCAACACATTGATTTGGCTGTGCTACAGTCTCTTAGAAATTTATGCATAGTGATTTTGTATGAGACAGGCTATGAAAGAGCTGAAGACCCTCACTCAGATGCCAAGTATCTGAATCCAGGACTGGATCCTTCATTTTTCAGTAGTCTTTTGAACAGTATTTGCCACTTTGAAAAAGGCTCTTTCCATCTTGTATCTATAGATCTAGGCACATAGTGAAAAGCTCCATGTGTGTGAAAAACAAGCACTTAGAATAAGCCTGATTTCAAAGTATGCACATTGTATTTTCATGATGTTCACTGTGTCCCCAGCTTCTCTGTTAATAGAAATATTTTGTAATAACTAGATGAATATGTACAGTCTGAAAATGTTGTTACCTAAATCTAAAAAAAACAAACCAAAGTCTGTTTGTCTGTTTTCTGTTGTTTTTGAGAGGAAACACTTAAACTTTAGCCAGGATTATTGCCATTCTGTTTAAGTTTTCCATTCTTGCTCCAAGGACCCAGGTGAAAATGCAGAAAACTCAGCCTGGTTGCCTTGTATCTGTTTAATTCCCTGTATCTTGTCATATCATTATTTAAGGGCTCACTTATTTCCTGGCTCATTATTTCCTGGCTCACTTAGTATGAGGTTTAAAAGGCAGCGACATATACAACAGCCCTCTCTTGGAACTGCATCTAAGCTTCTGAGAGATCTCTTTTCATTAGACTATTAAAACAGTATAGCACTGTGATGGTAAGAAATTTCTCAAGCTATCTCCTTTGCAATGTACTTTTTCAAATTTTTGTGCTACAGTTCTGAAACTTAATGTCATTCATATCAGTCAGGCATCTTGGAGAATTTATTTTATTTCATTCCTTTGTTAAAATGAACTTTTTTTTTTTCTGTGATTGGTGTAAAAACACATCAGGATAGCTAAAAATAGGTATTTTAAATATAGAGGGAAGGCAGAGGTATTTTTCAGGTTAAGTGACTACTGTGCTTTTCTGGACTGACTCCTCATTCACCTTATAACACAGATATTCCACAGAAATGCTTTATAATTTGAGTCTCCTGTATTCCTCCAAAAATATTACTTTGCTACAGCAAACCCAATAAGATGTGCCAGAGGATATGACAAGATTTGTGATGGCTGAACTGAATGCTGAGGCAGGTATTTGGTGATAAATGAGGATGAAATAAAGGCAACATACAAATAGATTTGCAGGTGATACTGTGAGGACTGACTGAATGCAATGGATTGGATTAGCAGAGAGAGTAGAGGACAGCAAACTTCTCAAAATGTGAAAAGACAAATAAATTACTGTTCATTAACAAAGCTGTTTTACAGCATCCAACTACATTACCAGAGAAAAGAACCCACAGGTGACCTGGTGACCTGGTCATGACAAGGAGATGTGGAATGGGAAGTTATTTATTTTCTTCATGAAAACTATAATATGCTGTGGCTCCATGAGGGGGATGTGAAAAAACGCAAAATTCAAGGAAAAACTAATGTTTAATGTTCATTCACTTTAGCTTTAAATATAGAAGCTAGTGATACTAGAAAAAGTAGGAGAAATGGAGTAGCAGAAAGCTGGGGAATACAAAGGAATTGTAATTCCAAAAATGAAAAACTAAATTAAAAATCTTCATTTTTATTCCAAATTCAGTGTGACATGTGGGGAAGGTTCAGGCCATCCTGGGACTGCAGTGTGGGTTCAGCATGCCCTATAACAACCATCATATGTCCTTGAACCCACGTTCACGTTTGGCAAAGTTTGCATCAGGCAGAGCAGCACCACCACTGACAGCTCACCAGATTTATGCTACATATGTGACATCTGCCATCTTGGGCCCTTTTTAATTGTTGGACATCATATTGGAGTTTTTTAAGCAGTTTCCCCAAGGAGTTTTCCAATTATTTATACACTGTCTGATAAAAAGGCCTGTTCTTACAGCATCTTTCATATGTGGCTGATTCTTGTTGAATATTCATTTTCTATCTGCAGTAGAAGTTTCCCTGCCTGTTCCACTGAACTGCATGGCACCCCCTGAATAAGCTGTCAGCTTGACTACTACAAGCACTAAAGTCAACTTAGGTATGCATGTTACTCAAATATTTCACTGAACATCATGTTCCTTGTAGTATTTAAGATGTCTCATTTAGAAGAGGATTAGGTACCTCTGCACAGTTATATATAACTCTGCCATATAGACAATTTGTCAGTACTAATGGGAAGTGTCAATATTATCTATTAAACACAGGTACTTCTAATATTTGTCTTTTTAGGGGTGACAAGAGACCACAGCTATGTCATTAAATACAGAGATAGGAAGGTAGTTATTTTGTCATTCAGGATAATTATTGTTTTAGTCTCTGCTGCTCCATAGAAGCAGGTTGGCTGCACAATCACTGCACCATGGTGATAGCTGGTTGCATGTGGTAGGCTGGAATCATGAAAGCAATAAGACTACTGATAATGCAAATGGAAACTGTACTCAGCTCCTTCAAAAGTGAAATTAATTACAGCTGAGAGAATTTTTGCAGAAGATGACAAATCTGCAATCAATTTTTTGATGTAGAAATAGATGTGGCTCACTGACATTTCACAGAACCATAAAGAAGTTGAGGTTGAAAGATACCTTTAAATATCTTCTAGTCCAACACCCTTGCAATGTGCTGGGACACCTTCAACTGCATTTGTTTGATCAGAGCCTCATCCAACATGACTTTGAATGTTTTCAAGGATGAGGCATCCACCCCCAGTTATGGTAAACCCATTCCAGTGTTTCACTACTCCCATTGTAAAAAATATTTCTTTATAACTAGTTTAAGTCTACCCCTTTTTAGCTTAAAATCATTACTCCTTGTCCTTTTGCAACAGGTTCTGCTAAAATGTTTGTCCCCACCTCCTTATAAGCCCCCTTTAAGTACCAAAAGGCTGCAATAAGGTCACCCTGCAGCCTTCCCTTCTCCAGACTGAGCAGCCCCAACCCTGTCAGCCTTTCCTCATACAAGAGGTGATCCATCCTTCTCATCATCTGTGTGACCCTCCTTTGGACTTGCTCCCACAGGTGCATGTCCTTCCTGTGCTGGGACCCCAGAGCTGGATGCAGCACTGCAGGTGGGGTCTCACCAGAGCAGAGTGCAGGAGCAGAATCACCTCCCTCGACTGCTGGCCATGTATCTTTTACTGCTGACCAGGAGGTGGCTGGCTTTCTGGGCTTTGAGCACATCTATGGTGTTCAGCTATAATTTGGCTTTTAGTATAGGTTTTAATAATAGCTCTTAATAATAGCTTTTAATTTAAATTAAAATGTTTTTTCTAGAATAAGTTTTGTGGTATAAGCCAGATACATACACAAAAATCCAGGCAGAATGTTGTATCTCTTCTGCTCATGACACACACTCTGGTCCATAAAAGTATTTTGAAATGAAGCTTCTTCCAAAGAAGTGCAGATTTGGATAGACATGCTCCAATTCTTTCAGTTTCTGAAAGAAGTGGCTTGAAACTTGATGTGAAGAGGGCTTGGGTTAGTGTGGTTTAGAAGTCAATGATTTTCATTAAATGGAATTTCTTATCCAGACAATGTATAATAAATTTTATGTTAAATATTTTAAAGGGTTTCAGAGGTTTTCCCTGGCATCAAATGCTCAGAAATGTGCATAATTATAACTGTGTATAATATCATCAGATAGTCCTTTCAGAATCTCAGGTTCATTTCAGGCTAGATCAGGTCCCTAGGTCTTAACTTTTGTATGGGACTATTTTCAACAAAAACATTTCCAGGAATGGTTTCTTCACAACAGTTTTTTTAACCTGAAGTTTCACTCCTTCTGGTATCTGACCTTGTGCTGTCTATCTCCTAAAAAATCCCCAAACTAAACCCTTCAGATTGATAGCTAAGCTCTGGTAATCAGAGATGGCATATGACAAATTTAATTGTGTTGTAGTATTACTAGCATGGTTTTCTGTAAGAGGGATTGCACATAGTGAAGCACACAAAAGAAGAATACTAAGCAAAATGAGATAAGTATTTGATTGTTCTACACAGCTAAGAACTAATCTACCCCTGCTGAAATTAATAGAATTGCTGCCACAGACTAACAGATGTGAAGAGTCTGTCTGATCTAAATGAAGGGGGGTAAAACCACATTGCCTGAGAGGGCCTGAGACTCTCACAGAACCTTTTCTGTCTATGCTGGTGATAACACAGACCCTCTCTTACTGTACTGGCATGCTCTTTTTTTTTCTTTTTAGAGTAAAGGAGATTAATAAATGTATAAACGATTGCATTAAGGGGAAAAGAACAGAACCATGAGGTAGAGGAACAATAGACATCACTGGACAGCTGATACAGGCATACAAGTGTGTTGAAAGAGCCTGGTCTTCAAAATGGCAACGAGTTTTTTTGGCAGAAGCTTTACTTCTACTTTCCACTGCACTGTCCTTCTTCTCCAACTATACATCAAAGTAAACCCAGCAGTTTTAGTCATTTCTTTTGCTGTTACTTATACCCAAAGTCTTTGCTGTTTTCAGCAAAGAAAGGATGGGTGCTCCCTTTCTGTCCTCCCACCACAGCCACAGGCTTAATCAACAGCAGAGCTCCCAACCCAAATTCATCTGCCACTGCTGGAGAGCCAGCGGGTCCCACTGATCTCTGCAAGACTGGCCACTTCCCTGTGCTGAGAACAGGCCTGGAGCTGCAAGCCTGCTGTCCCCAAAAAACAGGGCAAGGTATATGTGCAAATGGTGTTTATTTTCACCTCCTATCGGAATGCCGCAGATGTCATCTCCAAGAGCAACCTGTGATGCAGAAAGAAAGAAAGGTGAGGTTCTCAATTCAAGGGGTTTTGCAAAGTGAATTTTAAGGGAGCACTAAATCCAAGCTCATGGTGAGGTACATAACTATATTGATTAATGTATAGCTACCAATCTTTCCAAAACCAGGCATTTATCTAGGCATTCAGCAAAGAATTCCTCCTTTCAGAGGAGCCTATTACTCACTGTATCTCTCAGGACAGTATCAGCACTTCTATAATCACATTTGCACTCATTGTTTTTGAAGAAATTAACTATTTATTATTGAAAAGGAGAAATGTGTTTGGGCACATCCAGTGAAAATTGAATTTTTATCATCTGTTACAGTGAAGTGAGACTGCCTTCAGGCACTGGTGACACATGACCAGTAAATACACAGTGAACATGCTGATAAGACTATCTGCCATGGTCAGGTATGCAGAAGCTGAAGAGAGGCTACAGATCATATTTACTTCTATTTTATTTTACTGTAGAGAGTAAAAAGCCAGATTCTTAATATTCTGTAGTATCATTTTTAAAATTAGATAAATATTCTGTTGAGCTTGCTGCCCAATTTTGATCAGAAGAGGTAGAATTCTCAATGATAATTAAGTGCCTACAAAATGTATAAAAGGGAGCAGACAAAAGGCCATGGTGCAAATATTTGGAAATTCATTCCACCACATTTTAGGTGTTGAGACTGTTATTTTGCTGCCCAGTCTCCTGTGACTGCAGCAGCCTGTGCTCTGTGGAAAGATGGTACAGGAGCACAGAGCATAGCCAAGGGCTTCTGACCAGTGCTCCCACCAGATCTTTCATCAAGGAACAAGCCATTACCAGGCCTCATTAGGCTTCTGGTACTCGGGATGCTAATTTTTTCCAGGCACAATTCTTCGGAATTCTTTCAGAGCTCTAGGAGCAAGAAAGGGCTCTGAATGAACTTTGACCTAAAGGTCCCAGGATGGGATAAAGGGTTCCCATAGCAGCTGGCTATAGCTTTGCCTTCACTGGAGAGCCTTTGGACAATCTCAAAATAAATGTTATCTGACATAGCTACGCTATTTATCACGGAAGTTCCCTTTCCTAAGGACTGCTTTCTGCAGCTCTATAGATAACTTCCTATTTTGGTAGTATGGTTTCCTTATTACCCAGGTTCTACTACTTTGCATAGTCTTGGAACATTTGGTAAACCTGTCTTGAAAATAATGGGTCACTGCATAGTTTATAAAGGTCTTCTATTAACAAATATTTAAATAACTAAGAGCGAAAAATAGATTTTAAAATATTTTTCCTCTTTGAGTGAAAACAAAATGTATTTATTATTGCATCTGTGAAAAGACAGCCCTTCCTAAAAGCAGGAATATCTCCTTGATTATGTTATAGTGAGAAAGCACTGTGCAATCTTTTAACATAGATACGTATTTTGAGTTATTATCCTTGCCTGTTTTCTTTTCTGTTCTTATTTTCCTCTTCCTCCCACCACTCCCCCATTATTTTATTATCTTAATTGTTTGGATATTTTTGTCATTGAGTGAATAAAGAAACACAGCCTGCCAAGAATCACAGATACAAAAGTAATGGTAGCAGCAATAGAACTTCAGTATGTCCAGAATACCTGACGTTTTAGTGCCCTCAGAATTTACTGCATGCACGGAAATAGCTGTGATCTCTTCAGAATATTTGCAATGGATATAAAAGCTTAATGATGTTCATAAAACTGCTTAAAATCAAGGAAGAAAAATTTGATTACTAGATTTCTTTTATTTTTATAGGATTTCTGCTAGTCCTAGAATTATCCTGTCAAATTTTTTCTTCTTGGTTGTTTCAAAGTAAAAAAAAGTTGATTGATTAAGGAATAAAGTCTTGCATTGTAAAGACAGATACCAGTTATTACTATTTGAATATTCTGAGTACTCATCTTTGCATAATTAACAGAAGAGATTATAAGAAACTGGTTGGGGAGAAAATGTATCTCTCCTTCACACCCTGGTTTTGAGAGGAGGAAGCTTTTCTAGACACTGATTTAGCTTAGTGGTACATGAAAAAAATGAAATGAAAACAACATAATAACAAGATCAAGATACTCTATAAGGCATGGCTATCAAGTGTAACCTCTGAACAACATAACAACCACAGAAAATAAAAGCTTGACAAAACTCTTAAAACCTTTGAATATTAAATTTTTTGTGGCAATTGATTTTGGTCTGAAATCTCTTGTATTTATGAATGACCAATGAACCATATTGCCCTTCCAGCATAAAGAATACTACCTGGTGTTACTTCACTAGGATAAAGGATTGATGGGCTTCTTTCGTGTCTCTTTATACAGTTACAGCTTAATGGTTCTGTCTGACCTACTGACACATTTTTGGGTCTGTTTCCTTCTGCCATTCTGAGCACCTCAAAGCAAACAGAGGAGAAATGAAAAATGAAGCTGAGAAGCAGAATTCTTGACAACAGGAATTCCCCACAGAGAACTCAAGGCAGAATCTGCACCCCCACCAGCTGTGTCTATTGTGACACAATAGACACAAAAATTACAAAACTCATTTGAAGTTTGGATGTAGTCAGCCACCCACAGATAACATGGAGTACCAAAACCAGCTGAAAACAAGCCCAAGATTGTGTATGTGGGTACATCTTTTACATGACATTTTAATACATTATGTGTATTTGTACGAAAAATAGCCTTGCTTCTTTCATTTTAACTAATAGCCAAGAAAAGTATATTTATTAAGAGCAGGGCATAAGTGATTACTAGCTACAGATATTTTACTCAATAATTTTTAGTCCTTTTCCCAGTGATGGATAGATCTAGAATTTTCTCAATGTGTAACAAATCTCTGAATGGTATTACAGGCAATTTAATAATTTGAGAGGCTCTTGAACCTCATCCGCCTCATATCTATGTGCATGACACAGTTTTTCCTCTGACACAACTATTAACTTTAATAAACTGGAGTATAGCTTTTGCCTAATTGGAATATGAAAGATTTTCTACTGCCTGTTTATGACTTATCAGATGAAAATCTGAAGTTCCTAAGATTTCTAGCATAGGTTTTCTTTTAAAAATCTGAATGCTCATGCACATTTATTCTTACATCATGTTTTTTACATGAATACTTTAGAAGCAGACTGATCTTAGAGCAAGACTATCATCAAATATTTTTCTGTTCTGTCTAATCTGGTCTAGACCACAACAAGAAAAAAATCAAGGACTCAAGGAGAAATTACCACAGCTCCATGCTAAGGAATCAGAATGCTCTATATATGTGATGTAAAGGACTTTCCTTAGTATGAAAGAAGTTTAGAAGATAATCTGAGAATTCTATGAGACACTTTATGTGCTCTTTTTCACCAGCTTTTTGGGAACTGTTGTACAATTAGCCTTTTTTTCATCACAGAATTTTTCACCCATTCCTAACATTTATGTACTGGCAAAAGACAAACAGAAGTGCTAGACAATGAATCATGACACAGAGGCAACCTACACAAATAGCACTATGAACCTTCTGTAATGGGAGGCTGATGAATGATAACATCATAGAAAAAAATAAACTTGTTGATTTATTCCTTACATTAAGGTAACACCTGTGAGCTGTAAAAACATGACCCCACTGTGCTCAGCATGTAGTAAAGACTACCATCTCTGGCCCAGAATGCCTTGTATCAGTATTATCTCATAAGGGCTACAATGCTTTCAGTAAACCTGGCTTGCATCGCCCCAGGTGTCTTACTACCTATCTTTCATCTCTTTTTTTTCAGCAGTCATGCTGAAACTGTTCAGCAACAGGTAACAGGGTTCAAAAATGCTCTAGGTGTTACCAATTATATTACCTGTAATCTATGTAAATTACTTGTAATAGGTATTATAGGGATGAGTAACACCTAACATCCTCACTACAGCAGTAATTTGACATTGAAAGGCATCATAATGAATGTATAAAATACATTCACATCCTCATGTGTGTCTCCTCACGTAACATCCCTTCTGAAAGCTGTCACACAGGGAACTGTAGAATTGTGGACTAAGATAGATATTTAAAATTGAGCTCTGAAGAGACAGCAAAAACACATAAGTTCTGATTCCATGACACTTGTCAGGGAGAAAAAAACCCAAGCACCAAAAATCAAGCAGAGGACTGTGTAAATGAAGAACACTTCTCAAATTAAAAGGTAAACACTGATCCTCAAAGTTTCACCTAAGAGACTGGCTCAGCTAGTTCTGAAAAGAAGCCTCTCAGCCCAAATGGAGACAAACAGGAAAGGGATTGGAAAATATAAAATCTAACTCTCCTGAAGCATTAGGGACCAGCTTCTATTTATTCTTTGAGGAACATTCTGACATTCAGGATTCTTGTAGTAAGAAGTTACTGACCTGCAACACTTAACTACTGTGCCTGAAGCTCTCCATGGGACACTGAGGAAATGAGAAGCAGACAGCTGGAGAGCTGCAGTCACTGCCGGAGCGCAAAGGGGAACTCAGCATAAATCAGATGTCAGAAAAAATAAAGCCAGAAGTACAATTTCAGAATGGAAAGACTTCCTGGAAAAGCTGGAATAGAAAACCCAGTTGGGCATTAAAAGTGCTGCTGCAAAATTGTGAAAGTTAGCTGTTCACAAAAGACACTTCACTCGTTTTGAGTAATGCAGTTTGAAATGTAATGTCACTGATTCTCATCTCATGGGCTCCAGCATAAAGAAAACAGCCTGATGGAGAAATTTCATAATTTTCAACATAAGGTTTAATAATTCAAGTGAAAGGAATTACCTAGAAGGACACCATTTAATTTTTTTTTCCTCATAATTAAAAATGAACAGGTGTAGGGGCAGTCAGGAAAACACCAGTCTGCTACAATCGGGAAAATCCCCATTTACAGTTCTTATGTAGTATCAGTTCTAGAGGGTGAGGCTATTTTCAAGTCACTCAAGACAAAAAAGATAACTCAGGCAATCAAGAGAATACTAATGATAAGCTATTTAAAAATTTCCAATAGAAGATGAAGGCAATGAGAAGGAAAACAAGAGAAAAAATACTCAATGTGTTGGTAAGTGGAAAATTGCAAAGATTAGAAATGAGTGTGGGTTTATTCGAGATAAGGATACATGAGTAGGCTACATGAGTTTATTTGATTCAAGGTAGGGTACATAAGGCTTTTTTCTCTAGAGAAATAGAGGTATAACAAGCAGACCAATATCAGGAGTAACAGAGATGGAAGTAAATGGAAGAGAAAACCATTGGTTCTTCCCAAGGCACCCCCAGTTACCAGAAGTGTCCATGAAGGGAAGAATTAGACCTCCAAGACAGAGGATGTACTTGTCTTGGACTGCAGTATAATGAGCCCAGGCTGTGACAGTGAAAAATAGGTTCAAAAATTGTGCTCTGGGAATTTGCAAAGAGAGATCATACCTGGGACAGGTGACCCAAGCTGACCAAAGGGATATTCCAAAGCATAGAAAGTCATGCCCAGTATATAAACTCGGGGGAGTTGTCTGGAAGGGTGGCTGATCTGGATTTGGGAAGGGGTGTCTGGCATTTGTCAGTGGGTGGTGAGCGATTGTGTTGTGCATCGCTTGTTTTTAACTTTTTCATTATCATCAGTATAATAATTTACAATTGTTACTGTACTTTAATTATTGGACAGAGTATGGTGCTTAATTTCCATCTGGGCTTAAATCCCAACAAATGCTCATAAGTTGCCTGGGAACACCATTCTATCTTAAGCAAGAACAAATCTGTCAGACATTTTTCCACTATTGCAAGGAGTTAATGCTGATTAGTCCTATGACTGTTGTTACATGGAAGGTTAAAGTGTTCTGCTTATAATATAACAAAGTTTTAAATTGACATACCAAGGGTGGCAGACAACTTAAAGACCATCATACCTCTCATTATGTTCTGTTCCAAGTTTTCTTAATTGTCTCATAAAATGCCCAATACTTGTGTAACAAGAAAAAAGAAATTGTCCTCCTAATGAAAATTAAATGGAATAGCAGTTCTTGTCAGATACAGGTGGAGGCAGAGTAGTTATAACAATACACCAAGGACATTATACAAGGCTATATAATAAATTAAGGCATTCATAGGCTGCAAAATAAAACTGAATTAAGTAATAACTGACTCATGACAAAGCTACCCAAGATGTCTTAGGGAATGTGGAGGAGAGTATTTCAGCTTAAACATTTCAGTCAAGAGCACAGGAATACACTTGTTTTATACATTTGACTCTTGTCAGAACCTTCATTCTGGGTCCAGTGAATCTCCTGACATCCTGTTGATGTGCTCAGGCCATGATCTGTGGGTATGTGTCAGAGAGCTGGCAGAGCTATTTGTGTGCAGCTCATCGGTCTCACAGCACACACCAGGGAGAGCTAAATATCCCTCTCCCTTGTCACACCTCTCACAGCAGGGTGGGCTGTTTTTGCTAATATCCTGTCCTTTAGACATCAGGCTTTTCAGGCATAATCTTACAGAATGACAGAGGACAGCAGCCTAAGGTAGGACAGTCAGCTATTTCAATGTGTCATTAATTAGAGCGTTAACTTGGCCATGAGGGTGGGTCTAACTGTACTTGGTGGCAAAAATGAGGCAGTAATTAATTGGACTACATTAACCTGAGCCTAAAACACATCAGGAAGTGGAGCAGAGAGTCCAATCTCCTTACTAGAGCGTCAGGCTCAACTTTTCTCATCTCATAGTAGGTGCTGAAAGAGTTTACCTAATTGTCTTGACTATAAACTGAGCATGATTAGCTTAGGTGGAAAGTGGTATATCTGAAGTTGACCAAGATGAAAGCCACTCCTAGTTTCAGAGCTCAAGTAACTTGGTGGCTGATATGTGCTTAACACAATAGTGTTTGATTCAAACCCATGTGCCTTCCCCTTCTCTACAGCCATGCACACTTACATTATTTGCTGAGAGGACATCCTCAGCTCCATCTGAGTTCTCAAAAACATCCAATTTTTTTTCCCTGGAACGTATTCAAAATACTCCAATTACCCTTCATAATAACAAAACCCCCAAAGACAAGAAAGGGTGGAAATTCTGACAGTGCCTCAAGAAGCAGAGAAAACCCTTGAATGTTCTAACAGCTGTTAGAAATGTTAAAAGCAAAATAGACAAGGAGATACTTTAAGCTGTAAGAACAAACCCATGACTACTATGCAGTTCTTCACATTGAAGATATCAAAGACCCAACAGCCTGAAAAAGAGATGTCTTCCCAACATTTAAGCTGAATAAACTTTTATTCAAAAAATCCCTGATGAATCTTGTCAGTAAATAAACCACAATTTACCTTGTTACACTATGTAGGTTTGTCTTTGCATAAACTGCCATTTAAGATGACTGTGAACATCATTCTGCCAATCTCCTGCTCCATCCTCTAATGCATCTTGCTCTTTAACAGCCAAATTTTTTTTAAGTTAATTTTGCATTTCATCATCAGTCTAATGCTAGCATATTCCTGTAGCAATGCTGCAGTCATTATTGCAAAGTATATTTTAATAAGAATATTTGCTAAATACATAATTATATACTCCACCACCATTTAAATGATTTATATTATTATGTAGGCTGTGCCCTTATGATTTGTTTTCCTCACCATGCTTTGCTTCCACTGCAACTTCTTGAACTGTTGCCAGAGTTTTGTGAAAAGCTAAAACAAATATGTATTCCAAAGCCCTACTGGTGAAGGATTTCTAACATTTTGTACCATGTAACACTCAAAGCAGAAAGTTCTGTCAGTGTTTCTTTTTCCATGTCTGTTTTTTTGAGAATTGGTCTGTGACTTTGTCTTGCAGTACAAACAGTATGAGGAGGTTAGGAATTCCTTTGTACATTCCAAACTCACTCCACACACTGGTTCTCATCCTGATCCATGTAAGTTATCACTCAAAATTCAGCATATTTTTAAGCATGATTGCTGTACTGGGATAGCAATCTGTACTCTGTACACCTGTGTAATACTTCCCACACTTTTTAAGCCTTTTAATTTTTTTTTTTTTAAATCTACTCTCAGATAAAAGACAATGGAAGTTTTCTCATCATGCCATAAAAATATTTTCTTTAAAGACAGTGAAAAAGAGGATTCAGTCACAAACTTTTTAGTTCCTAAGTTAAAAATGAATTAAAGAAAATATGTTGCTTGTTTTAAAGATTTCACTTTCCAAAAGTAGGATTAAAAAAAAGAGAAAAAGATTTCCAAGTTCTGACTTCAGCTTAACCATACAGCATGCAATATATTCATGAACTACCTTATCACTTGAGACCTAGGTTATGCTTCCCTAGCTAGTTTTAAAAGCAGCAATTCTCAATGTCATAATTCTTTCATATTTTATATTCATTTTGAATTGATGTCTATAAGTAGAGCTTGCTGCTCTGATTCTTTATAATTATTGGACCTGCTCCCAGACATCTGAATGTATTCAGCTGTAACTTTGGCTTGCCATAGGTCTTTAAAAAGATATGATAATTAACATTTATAAATTGAGATATTAGTGAGATGCTGATGTTGAAAAATGCAAATATAGAGCATAATTAAAATATATCCAAATACAGTGGCTTTCAAATGCATGAATGCTCCTTGCTTCTAGCAGAAATTTGTGGGGTTATTTGCCATAATGGGTACTCAGTGACAGCAGAGTAGCACAGTGTACTCTGAGAGCTGATGTAAGGTCAGGAGTGACCCCATTGAAGCTGAAGAAAGCAAGGATTACACCCTGCCCCTTTGAAGAAAGAGCATTCCAGACACACAGACTCTTGTTTGTCTAAGTCACTTATTAGCAAATTAAAAGTCCCCATTCCTACTAGAAAACCCAGTAGAAAAGAGCAAGTGGTTTGTAAGTCCAAGGCAATCCAGTTCAAGAATCATCACTGACTAATCCATTTATTAAAAGTTTTATAGCAAAAGGTAGGTAGCCTTTTAAAAGTGGCAGTGTCAAGGGTTGTATACCTGTCATAACAGAAAGCAGTGACAATAGCTGCTGGTCTTTATTGCTGGCTATGTCCTATGTTTCCTGGGAGCTTTTAGAAAAGCTAAAGACACTGATAATGCCTCCACCCCTCTGTGTGTTAGGAAAAGAGGAGGGTTGGCTGGAATAAACAAGTCTGAGATTTCAGAAGAAAAAAATAAGAGTTTTTAATCAGAAAGACTGTTGCAAACTGTCATTACAGAAAGAGGCTTGAAAAGATTAATTTCAGCCATTCAAAATTACAGTGACCTTTCTTTCCTGGAGACTGCCTTTGGTTTCCTTCCACACAGCCAAGAACACTTGCAGCCTTGGCAGCCTTGTTCAAATCCTCTTGAGCTGCCACTTTAGACTTTTTGTTTTGGGGAAGGGCTATGTCTTGAATGCTAAGTCTGGCTCTGTACCATATAGCAGCCTTCTCCCTGAAGCCTCCCTGAGCTCTTGGGGCAAAGTAAAAGGAACCATCATAATGCTGCAGAATATGCATAATACAATAGAAAATAATTTAATTGGAACATTCTTAGTCAGCTTTAATTACAAATCCCTAGAGTACATCACAACACAACCATAAAGCTAATTTTATTAAACCCTTGGTATTTCTGGGTAAAATGTTCTATTACAAGGCTATACTAATTGAAGCTTAGACAAAAGATCTTGAAATCACTACAGAAACATCCAGAGGAATATCTAATTCCTCTGTATGAAATGTGGCTTTAACCACATTCTTACCTTATCCTGCACTGGCTTTTACTACTGAATGAAAGCCACTGGCAAAAATAGAGGACAGTGACATGTGAGATGTGATAGGAAGCCAGGTATGCCTCAAAGCAGAGGGAATTCAACCCTTCTCTGAGCATCTGGCCCAGTAGGAACAGCAGATTTGTATTCTCTCTTTACCTCCAGTCACATCCCCAGTCAGCCTTCACATCTCTTCTGCTTGTAGAGGCCCCATGGTTTTGAGGAAATGCTAATTTTGTTCACTCTTCATAATTGCTTTGTTCCTGAGGAGCTTCATTCACAGTGATCTGCTGCTGCAACATGCCCAGCAGTGAAACTCAAACACAGGACTTTAGGACTCTTTTATTGTAGTGTGTGTCTGTGTGTACCTGTGCAGTAAAAACAGGCATATAGAACCTGGAGATGCTTTAAAAAGCAGATAAAGAGAAATGGGCACAAATTTCCACAGCATCAGATTCTGCAGTTTTGCTTCTCACACTGTTTTCCCTAGGTCTTCAGCTCATACCAGTTGCTCTCTGCCCTTTTCACTCTACCTGTGGGCAATCAGCAATGCTACTATTGCAGAAAGAGACATCTCTAAGTTTCTGTGAAAAGTATCCTAGGAAACAGCAGGATATTTCTCAGGGCATGAAAACTACCTTTCTTTTTGTATGGGAAATGGAGCCACAGTAATCGTGGTAAACATAGGAACTCATCGGAATGGCAGAATTCAATTTATGCTGGAAAATGGAAAGAAAACTGATAAACTGGACTCTTCCAGTAAGTATTGTCAGAAAACTAATTACAGCACATAAATGTGGAAATGAGATTTGATTGAATAGCCCCACATTCTGTGGAGGTGCTCAGTAACCTGTCTCCTTGCCAGATATTCCAAACAAAACTCAAGTCTTCAGCTAAAATAAGCATTTGAATGTAGAAAAACCAGGCATAAAGGGAAGTAGGAAAGCCAAAAAACACAAAAAACCAGATCATTAGCTGTCCAGAGGGAAAGAGCTGTTTTTTCATATTAAATTGTGTTGGCTTCCTTCTTTCAGGTTAGGGGCTCATGCAGTACTGTGGAGAGATAGGGAGCTAAAGAGTAGTTGCAATGAATGTTTTAAGTCCAGTTCTTCTAGACCTGCCTAAGAGCAGCCCTCTTGTACTCATTTTGAGTCTTTGGCTGTAGGTTTATTTAGCCTCTGGGGAAACAAAGAGATTGCATTAAATATAATTAAATGAAGCATAGCAGAGTCAGTACTGCAGCAAGGTCCCGATCCAGAGCTAATGAAAATCTAACTGAATTAAACCAATTAAGTTTGGAAACAATACTCATAACAGGATTATTGCATTTTCAATATTTAACTGCATCATGGGGAAGGGATTATAGCACTAGTAGTGAATGCAATAAGATTTAAGGCAATGGTACCTGCTAAACCATTGGATCTTGGATTACTGTTCATATCATCCATATTTGCAATAATACCACAAGGCAATATTTCACAAGATAGCCCAAGATCCAAGTGGGACTGTTTTCAGGCAGCCTGAACACATGGAGAAAACACATAGACATTTTATTAATACAAGAAAGAAGAAAAGAGCATGGTGTGGTCTCCTCACATCAGGTATAACATGGGCTGCTGCTGCTGTGGGCCTGATGACATCTCAGTTTACAAACTTTATGTAAACATAAAGTTTACAGCTTTAAGAATGATAAAACTAGAATTTTTCCCCATCCCCAGTGCTTTGTTAGTGAGATCTGCTATTTAACCATTTTCAGATAGAGCAGGCATAAAATTCTAATCAGCTGTACACCAAACCAAGTTAGTCTGTGTTACTAAACTTGACTTTAATTTACTGATGAATTGCATGTGTTTTGTTCCAGCACTGAAGGGGTGGTGAAAGCATCATCTGGCAGCTACTGAAAAACTCAAAACTTTGCTATATAAAGACCAGACTAACAGTTTGTGGTGCTATTAACAGCAAGGGAAAATCAGACACTACCTTCAGCTTCCACTAAAAAGCAGATTTTTCTCTTCAGCTGAACTTTAATTAGAAGCAGATGTCACACTTCACAGAGGCCTAAGTGGGAGGTTTTTCTTGCAGTCAGGATTACCAGTAGTAGAATTGTGTTTCAAATGAAACTAAGTACTGGAGGACAAAGAAGATAAAATCCAGAAAACCAGCACAGTTATACTCTATGTTTTATCACATAGTGCAAGTTTGGATGTCAAGGAAAACAAAGAATTCAATTCCAGTATAGACATAATTCTAAATTCCACTGTGCTCAAATGATAGCCACAGCAGATGTGTTACTGGCCAAAATATTAGAAGATACATTGCAGTCTGCTCTCCAGCTAGATGTTTCTTTTGCAAAACAGAACAAAGAATGCCACATGGCAGAAGGAAATTTTATTACAGTGGGGAAGTTGTTACAGGTTTGTTTGGGATAGTTCAATGCAATGAACATCCAAGGAAATTAAGAATCTAATACTCAAGCTATATTTGACAACTGTACAAACTTATTTTGATGCAATATATGTAAATACTTTTTAAACTACTGAACTGAACTTTTTTGAAAAGTGTTTTCTTGTTGTCTGTCAGAAGAGTGGCTCACTTCAAGACTTTCTCCACTGACATAAATCCTCCTTTTCCACCTACATAGTCATCACTATTAACTTGCTCTTCTTGGAGTCAAGGAAATGAAATCAAACACTGGAACAATTCATTTTACTGGGATGCAAAATATGAAGTGCCACTCTCTAGTATTCAAGTGCTATTGGTGTGGTGCATTAAAACAAAGTGCTTGGGAGAGAGAGAGGAATTCTAGTCTCAAGTCCTCATGCATTTTCAAGCAGAAAATTCAGAGAGCAGTCCCCAGGTTTCTGGCACGCCGGGACGCAAAGTGGGTTGCTGAGAAGCCAGCAGCAGCCTCCTGGCTCGCTCTGCCACCTCTGGACATTTCAGCATATACATTTCTGTGATGTTCACATTCCAGCTGTGCACCCATTCCAGGCCTGCTATAACGATTTAGGGTTTGATCTTGAATTGTTAGAAGGAAATGTTTTCCACTGGATGGAGACTTCATAGGGCAGCAATGAAACATTAATATAAAGGTTAAAAATGATCCTTAGAACTTTACGTGCTGTTAACTTCAAGTGAAGCTGGATAAAACTTAGGGGAAAATATAAACATCAAGTAGGAAGCATGTTTAAAATAAGGCACAGTAACAAGTCAAACACAGTGTCTAAAATATGAACAAGTTCAATTCAGATGTTTCTCTCCATTAAATCTATGCTATTTCAACTTTCCAGTTAGATACTTTTATATCTTGGCATCATAGAAAGGCCAATATTTTTGTATTCCCTAGAGCTGCACAGAATCTGGATGGATAAAGCAAAGGCTATATGGTTCCAAATTACAAATTCATGCTTCCTAAGATAAATAGTATGAGACTGCTGCAGGAATATAATCATTCACTTCTCTGAGATTTATTGTAAGCCGTCAGAAATAGTATCTCAAAGTCAAAGAACACTTATACCTACTCCAAGTCTTCATGTAAAAAAACTTCTATCAAGTCTACTGGTTCTTAGCATTGTGAATGGACAAAAATTGCATTTCAGAGATCCCAGTGTTTTGTAATCATTAGATAAATTAGGCAACAGAAGAACCTGTCCTGTCAAAGACAGAAAGGCATCTGGAAGTTGTCCTGCTTCAGAGCCAATAGGAGCTCTTTTCAGTGTGTTCCTCCTCTTCCCCATCCAAAGTGACATCAGATACCCCTCAGTGTCAGGCCCCCAAAACTAACTTTCCAAGAACCTCCTAAATAGCCCAGAAATTGTTTTACTAACCTAGGACTGATTCAAGTCACCAATGCCCTTCAGCTACAGAATTAAGCCTGAATCTCCTATGAATGCCAGGTTGTCAGTTACAAATAGCTTTTTTATCAAGCTTCTTGGAGGCTGTATAAAGGGGGAAAAATTATATTAAAACTGTAATTATTTCTACACTTGTTTTGAAACATAAAGTTAAGAGATTCCTAATTAAAATATAGCTGTCAATTACCTTTGTAGGCATTACATAATCATTTGATGTAGCAGTACTTTAAGATAAATACTCTTGAAAACATTCCTGAGAACATAAAGATTAACTGCTCCTGTTAAACACATTAAACACATCCAACATGCATATCACCAGGAGGTTTCTCTGGATAGCTGTAAAATGATAAGCATTGTAAGACTTTATTTATTCTGAGGCAGTTCACTCTGTACTGTGTACTAGTTGGCTGTACTATGAAGCACCTGGGAAGATGAAACACTGAAATAGAACCCGGCGCATAGGCCTGTATTACCTTTCTCTGCAGATGTCTTCTGGAAGGAAATGGTTCTTGCAGTGAGAACAGCTGTCCCTTTCTTGGAGAAGCACACCTTGAAATTCTCTAACACGTGACAGAAGACAGCCTCCACATGTCTTTGTAGTAGCTAGTTTCCCTCCAAATTCGGCTTTCCTAGAGTGATGCAGTGGAGGAGGCCAGTGCAATTTCATACAGCTAAGGTCCTCTCTGCAGTGCAAAACAGCTCAATGTACTGGCACCAAGCCACAGTCAACATTCAGATTAAAGAGAATTTCTCTGCAAGACAGAAGAATCCCTTTTTTGCTTACTCATTTCCTTCAGCTCAGCTTTGCAGCTCAAGCCAGATGTGGAAGCATTAAAATTCAAGTACAGTTTCTGGGTAAATGCTCATGCTTTGTAATGCTCTCTTCCTAGAAATTATGCTGAATCACAGGAAGTGTTGTAGGAACAGAGCAATATTCCACCAGGAGGCACACACTGGACCCAGAGCTTCCTTAGAAAGCTTACAAGAGCAGGATTTAACATGTGAAAAGAGGCGCAAATATCACTAAGATGAGAGAGAGGCAGGGAGAGGGAGATAGGTCTATACACCTGGACACCACTGGCCCCCTTGGCTACAAGGGCACTGCTGGATCATGGATGGACAGCTTCTTCTTCACCAGGACTCCCAGCTCCTTCTCCACAGAGCTGAAGTACCACAACACAACACAATTAGTTCAACCCTTTGACTGAAGTAGGTTTGGCCTATTATGAAAGAAAAGGTTTAAAAGCATGGGAGTTAGCACCTACTGCTCACTATCAGATGTTACTTTATGCAACAGGAGAATTATCTGTTTCTTTATGGAACAGGTGGGCACCATACCTGCTCACTCCCTACTTTTCTCCTGCTCTGTATGTGTTATGACTTGTTTGAGGGCTTCTTACTTGAGTTGATTTCACTTGAAACTATGTGTTGAGAAGCATTAAAATTAGCATTATTAAATTTTTTTCTTCAAATGAGAGAAATTCAGTACAGATCAACTTTGGATCTGTTTCATGACTAAGAACCTGTACTTTATTGTGTGCAAGGGATACATTCCATGGACTAGTATTATTCCAGAGCATCTAGGCAGTCCATGTGTAATGGAATACTACAGCAAGAGCTCTTCAATCAAAATATTTGTTGAAGCTCTCATTGCTCATTGTTCACAAACAATAGTAGGCTGGAGAGGAGCATTTATTAAAGCAGGACTACAATGTAGATGCAGGCCTGGGAGGGTAATGCTGTCCTGAGTGGGGACAGAAGATCCTTACAGGGACTCCCCAGTGCTTTGTAGAACCTGCACCTCTGATTCTTCATTTTGCCTTTTCTCTACTTCCTAATAAAAACTGAAAAAAAGCCTCTTTAGAAAGGCTGCTACAGAAAGTATTGAAAAATGGGAACTTTGTTATCAAAAACAGGCAAATTTAATCAGATGGGCAAAAACTGCAGAGTACCAGGCACCCAATGACATGAGGTGAATTAGCCTTCTCCCATGAGCTGAGAGAAACCTCAGGAAAGTCCTTTGCAGAGGTTACACAAATATGCTCCTATACAAAAAGCACATACTCATGCAAGATACATGGTTTGGTAGATAACAAGACATTACCATACATAATTATCACTTGCATGCTCAAGTGCCTATTTGTTTAGGCAGTAATTACACACCCAGAAATAATTTGCTTACATGCAACTAAAATCCTGTTATCTTAGCTCTTATTTGTGGAGCATTTCAGAAATTTATTTGGTTAAATTTCTGTGAGGAATCTTAAACAGTCACTATTTTGTAAGATTCATAAGATTAAAATACCAATTTTCTTTTGAATTATTTCCACATAAGACTCTGAATGACTTATAATTTCTAAGATGCCTTAGCTGGTACATGTCAGAAAGCATAAAAAAACCCCAAACCAAACCAAACAAACAGAACAACAGCCTCCTCCCCCCATTATTCTGTCACCTGTAGCACATAACTGAGGGGATGAAGGAGCATGACTTTACTATTAACTGATCAGGAACTTACTACAAGAGCATGTAGTGGAAATTCACAAGCAGGAATGACTTTAAACTGAGAGAAGGTAGATTTACAAAAGATATTAGGCAGAAATTCTTCACTGTGAGGGTGGTAAGATCCTGGAACAGGTTGTCCAGGGAAGTTTTGGACCCCACATCCATGGAAGTGCTCAAGGACAGTTTTGATGGGGCTCTGAGCAATCTGGTCTAGTGAAATGTGTCAGTGCTCATCATTCTATGACTATTAAGAAAGAACTTCTCCAGGATGTGACTGAAGTAGAGTGTGTGGGATTTTGGACTAGAGCTGTCTATTTAGTATGTTCTGCTGAGTTTACAAATACAATAGTGCTCCAGTATAAAAAAACTACTTCAGGTAGTCTTTAAATCTGGCATCACAACTATTTTGTTGTTCTACAGTGCAGCTAGGAAGAAAACATCTATTTAAATTCAAGGAGGAGTTGAACCAGTAAAGCAAGGCAAGTTTGACATCTTTTTAGCCACTAGCAGAGTGACACTTGATATCCTTCTAGCTCCTGATGGGGTCAAAACTTCCACACAAGAGCCCACTGCACTTGCATAAGGTCCACAGCTCACGCTGCTCTTAGCCAAAAATGGGAATTAGTATTTTTGCTTAGAGCAGCCAAGGAACATTGTCTGCTCCATGGCCTCTGCCAGCCTTGCTTACACCATTAGTACTTGTATAAAGCAGTTCTAGATTTAGAAATACTGGAATGGCTTTCATGGGCAGTGAACACCTAAGGTTTAAGAATTTGGTGAGGAAATAGTGCACTGCTTTTGTACACACAGGTCTGGAGTATGATTTTTCTTTATGGGGGATTTATTTTGCTGCATGACTACACTGATCAGCCCTGTTGCCCATCCCCTTTTTGTCTTTTGATTGATCTATTAGATCTGGAGTACTTTTAAACTTTTTTGGAGAAGCAAGTTTTGTGACTACCTTCTCTTCATGTCCGACACTTTGCAATCAATAGAACACATCTATTGTATGGAAGAAGTAATTTTACCATAAAATGGTGTTCACTGACTCAAAGTAAGTCATCAATGATTCTGCACACTCCTAATGAGCCTGCCTAGCCAAAATGTTGAGCACCTTAATCTGTTAGCTATGCTTTTAGTGCTTTGCATTTAAAAACCAAAATAACCCAGCTGTTTCTACTCTAAATAGAAATTAACAGCTTTGTCAGCCATCAATGAATCTCAAGGGGGCTTTATCCTGATATTTTCTCAAGTGGCAGTAAAATTGAGGACTATCTGGTGAAATAGGCTTGGGCCATTGTTTTGAAAGCTTATTGAAACAGACAGCAACAAGGGACTATTTCCCAGAGACATTCAAATTGTTTATCTTGAATAGTTTGGAGGAAACTTTTAATCTCAGTAGAGATTTTTTCCATTGCTGGCCACAGTGCGATCATGAACTCTGCAAATAATCAGTTACAATTGGCTTGCCAAAATATGTTTTGACATTTGAACTGCTTCATTGCTTGAACTTCTCTCTTCTTTGTCTCACAGGTGATAGAATGAACCTGAGAGTGACCTCTGGGACAGCACAGTTCAGATGAAACAGCTGCTGAGAGCACAATCAACCTAATGCTTTCAGTCAAGGTTGCATTTGTTACAGGGTGGTGAGCACAATGAAAAATCATTTCTTCATGTAGGTTTCAAGCAAGGCACCTTTAGAAAGCTAGAAAACCCAGATGATGACTTACAGCAATCCATGCTATAGAAGGGGGAAGCACTGAAAAAAGCATGTGGTATCACAGCCCATGCTGATAAACAAGCAAGAAGTTATTTGCTCAAGAAGAGGGTTGTCTATAAGATTGTTATTGAGAAGTAGGTAAGTACAAGATGATGAAGTTTGCTCTCACAGGGGCCTGTGGGAAGTCTTGAATTTGGATTTGTAGTTTCTGTTATTTACTGGACTGAACTGTGAATTGCAGCTGTAACTGTGTTAACTGTAAAACTTTTCAAGGTGAGACTTTTCCATATTTGACAGAACACCAAATATGAAAATTTGTATCTTTTGAAGTAGGAATTCTTAAATTATACTTTTCCATTGATGCGTGCTGAGAAGAAATTACAGCAGAAGAAACAGCAAAGTTGTTTACATGAACAGTTGAGATAAATACTACTAAAAATTACTATGGAAGTGCAAAATATTGCATCCTTCATATGAACTCAGTACATATCATTATTCAGAAAAATAAAAACATTCTATTTACCAGCTCTGCAAGATCAGCAGCAGCCCATAGTGTCCAATACTGGCACAAAACCTACAACAATTAATTTTAAGCACAGTGCATAAATGAGCTGATCTAAGTACATGCTGATTTCAAGTAGTCCAGTTTGAACATTAGCCTCTGTGATCCTTTGGTTTGAAAAACCCAAAGTGGTGTTTTGTTACGAGCTCTGTAGCAAAAGAATACACATGGTCTTTCATGTGTTGAATATACTCCAACACACTTAGAAATCTTAAAAAAAAAATCTATTTCTTTCCAACTCTAAGCATTTTTAAAATGAATAATGCACCCATGAAAGCTGATGCACTTTGCCAGAAGTATTTAATTCTAGTAAAATAATAAAAACATTGAAATAGATGTTTTAAGGTTATCAAATACATAATTTCTGACATTTCTGTAAACCAGAATTCAGCTATTTTATGTTTCAAACAGTATTTTCCTCTCTAAGTCAGACTATAATTAAAACTTAGGAAGAAGGTAGAAAGGTCAGGGATTACATAAGGCAACAGTTTTTTGATCTCAACTCATTTTTTTTCCAGACTTTCAGTTCTGAAAACCTTTATGCATACCTGCCTCCAAAATGAGAAAAGGAATAAAAAAATAGAAAAATTCCCTCTTTAAGACATAGTCTGTTATGCTTCCTTAAATGTCACTGTGGAAATGCTTACCCTAAACCAGTCTGTGTCCAGGGGTGGCTCAAGAACCATTTTCTACTTGCACCAATGGCTCTGCTCCTCTAATTTATCCCTTCTTCTATCCAGGTTCACGGTCAATACAAGCTTCTGCCACACCTCCTGGATTTCCCATAGCCTTAATTTACTTAGATTTAGTTCCTCCTGGCTTACAAAGTATCCAGTACTTTATAATTACTCTCAGGTTTAACGAGAGCCTGAGTCTACATGTTTTCTAGCTGATGGCTGGCATGGTAAGCACAAAGCAGTTGTTGAAGGAGATGATGGTAGAGGAAAGTGAAAACTTGCAGTATACCAGGAGCATCAAATCAAAGTAAGACCACATGTATTGTTCTGTCCTGACTAACTACAGGGGAAATCACTTTCCCCTTGAGTTCTCCCCAGAATAATTCATCAGCTTCTTGCTTTGCTAATGTGTTTATAGACACCACATAGAGCTGAGTCAGCCATGGTCCCACTGCTAATCTTGAGGATTGCTCATGGGTTTTGAAATCAGCAACAGAAGATTCTCTTATGTATCACAAACTTTTCCTTAATACATTAAGCAATTAACAATCATCTAATTAGGCCCCAAACCACAGTGGATTCACAGCCATCGTTGATTAGAGCAAATGAAATCAGATCTTTGCTTACTGACAGCATGTGTCTCTCACTGCAGGCACACTGCAGCACGCCTGGATTATCATGAGGTGTACATTTCTAAGCCATGGAGTTTTTTTATTAATATCTACTTGAGATTAAAAAAGGAAGATTGTTGGCAAAAAAGAACAGAGAAAGACTTTATGAAAAGGCAGCTAACAGAATGTCCTGAATGAAGCCTCATTAGCAAGCTTTCAGTTGAACTCTTCACTCTATAATCAGTATTCACCTTTATCATTTTTACTGCAATCTTAAGATATGAAAGCATCCAGAATTAACATATTTCAGTTTTAATAGAGAATGCACAAATTATGCTTAAGCAGTCCAGAAAAAATATCTGGTTTGAGAGTAGTCTTTCTTCCCTAATCACAGATAATTCCACTTATTTGGTAAAATATGGGAACTCCCTGTTTCTGAAGTTTATTCTATTTTCTCCCTGTGACATTTTAAATGGCCCTGAACCAGTGATTTGTACATTATGTGCCTTAACTTACTGCATCCATAGAACTCATACCAGATACTGTCAATAATATTCCACCACACTACTTGGGCATACTGTAGACACTAATCAGGTTGTAGAGCTGTAAACCACTCTTCAGTTCAGGCTACAACAGAACTTTGTGAACACTGAAAGAGTGAGTCCAGATTTTGTACAACTTTTGCTTACAACAGACTCTAGAGTCAGAATTGACATCAGCTACTAGTCAGCTGAATCTAGTCCAGACTGCAAGTTACGAAATTTGGCAACAACTCATTTGCTCTATATCCCATACTGTTTTCTGCTAACAGAGAGGGAAGCAGTACACCCAGGAGGGGAAAAAAAATATAGAAACAAAAACCAAAATAAGACAGGTTTAAGGCTTCACCTTCAGTCCTGGAAAATCCCACCCACAACCTCAGCTAACTCAGTTTTAGGCATTTGGAAATGGTCAGGAGACTAACCACTTCTCACACATTGCTGTGGCAAAAGAAGTGCAATCAGATCACAGTTCCCAGATAATCACATGCCTGTGATCCCTGAATGATGCACATGCTGCCTATGATCACTGAACAGGTAAGGCTGGAAGGGACCAAATCACAGAGCTTGTGAGGAACCCAAACACAAGTTTGGTAACACAGTAAATTTAGCACTTCTAGACTTACACAGTGTGAGTTCTTCAAGCCTTGCATTTTTCCTCTCTCCAGCAACTGTTCCAAGTAAATGCAGAGCCATGAGGCTCTTTACACGTATTTAATTTACCTGCTGTTAGCTCCTAATGACTTGCTAATAGCCCCACCTCAGAAATCATAAGCACATAGATGAGAAAGCAAATAAGCTCAGTAATCACAAGCATGCACCATATTACTCAAAGGAAAAGCACAGGCTATTTTATGGATTCATAAAACATAAACACAGACAAAATCCCTAACTCCCAAAAGCTGGACTATATTTTAATGGTTTCTCATTTGAATTAAATAACAATTTTTTTTCCTTAAAAATAAAAATCAGCTCCTATTGCCATCTGGTATTTCTACGACATTTTAAATCTACAGGAGGACATTTCTATAATAGTACTATCCATTTAGAGTCAGTCATCTGACAGAAAACAAAAGCACTATCTCTAGAAGGTTCTCCAATGCCTCTGTTTCCAAAAACAAGACATCTCTTTTGAAAGTAAAGGCTACCCATATGGTAGCTTAAACAGCAGATTTTTTTTTTTTTTTAACATAGTTACGTGAAGAATGATTTTTAATAGCTATTTTCACATTTTTCTTCACAAGTGTCATACCTTTATAACTTTCCTTACCCAAAGGCACATTTATCAGAGAAACAAAACTTCTGATTCAGACTTCACTTAAAATTTATTATACACACACAGATTTTATATTATGATTCAAGATCATAATATAGAGAGCTGTCAAATTTGAAATATATTATTTGGTTAGAAGGAAGTGGAAAAAAGTGGTGGATTCAACCAAATTAGTAAATGTTATTTTCTTTCAGTGTGACAGCAATATGTATTGTTTTTGTTGAGTATATTTTTGACTTTGTGAGAAGATCCAGTGTTCTTCATCTTAATTAGGATTTTATTTTCATTCAGACTTTGAGGTATTGTTATGTATAATCTTCAAAACATCTATTTTTTTTCTTTTTAAATGGGATCTCAAGCCCTGAGACATTTGAGACAGCCCAATTTCATATCACAGTGAGTTGCTGTTATGTACCCCAAACTGGAATGAAGACTGTGTACAAAGGGATTTCTACTCTAGAGGATTTCTTCTGTGTGACTAAGATTTCACCCTTCCAGCAACTCACTTATTCTTAACTGAAATCTGCTGTCTTCATAATGATTACTCCAAATGTTTTATTCAGCTTATTAAAACTCAGAATTCCAAAAATGATGCCTAAAGTCCATGAGCAAAAACTTTGACAATATCAACAAGAATTGCTAAGAAAAGAAGTGTGAGGAAGGAACATTCTTGTGAGCTCATATACTAGCTAATATTTTCAAACTACTGAAGAAACAATGACATTTTGTGTATTTGAAAGAAAACACATTTATTCATAATCATCTCCAGAAATCATTCCAAGCATGAAAACACACAAAGGCGGAAAAAAAAAGTAGTTAAATTAGATTTGCTGTAAAACCTTAGAGTGGGTAATATGAGATTAAGTATTCTATATAGCAATCAAAAGAATCTATATAGCCACATCAGGCTGCAAGTCACCAAAAGTCTCACGTATCTGATCTCTAAATTGAAAATCCTGAGGAGGTCAGCCTTGTCCAAGCTTCTGAGTCTGAGTAGAAGGACAAGTTTAGAGGACTGTGGGCTTAGGAGTTGAAGTGTGTGCATTATGAGACAGAAGCTGTGAGGAGGTTCCTGAAATTGCAATTTGGGATTTGAAAGCTAGGTATTGCCTAAATCCCTCTTTCAGAGACACACTTTATTTTATTTTTTTTTAATATCCCTAATTAAACTTTCGGTTTTTTATTTTCCACCACAATGCAGAAATACCAGAGTTTCTTGCATGATTCACACAATGTGAAGGAAATTATTAGGATTACAAGATGTTTCAGACACAGCTACAACCTGCCCTGTGTAAGGACTGAAGATGAACCAATTCACCCCATAGCATCTCCAGCCTCCCAAGCATCTGCAGACTTCAATCTTCACACTTCAATGTGTGATAATGCATAAGCAATCCTGCGTGCAGTAAATCTGAAGGCCACTCTGAGCAGACGTTTAACACTCTACAAAATATTTGGAAAAGGCCTCAAAAGTAGTGAACCCTAGAGAAATAAGGTATAATTTATATTTACAGTCGTGAAAAGCAGTGATCTTTCCGACAAAATAATTTGTAAACACTTACTTAGAGACTCATATATGATACATATATCCTTCTGCATTATTCATATGTTCTGAGATTGTTTCAGTGCAGATTAATTCCCCTTGCATGTGGAAGCCTGACAACAGGAAGCACACTGCAATAGTTCTGTAAACCACAGCAGAGAGATTTGCAGCTAGGGCCCTGAGCAGATACAAATAATAAATCAGCTGTGATTCCTGAATTTACTGGACAAATATTGAACAGACACTGAAAAGCCACACAATGTAAATGAACACAAACCCCCAATATTTAGTGGACTCTAACAACACATCTATGCATATCTCTGATGTGTAAAATAGTGAGATATTAAATATTAACAGAGTAAACAATGTATTTTCATTTTGACCTAGTAGTAGTAAAAAAAAAAATCTTTATTCAGCATAGGTGAAAAGATTAACTTTTTCAATCCTCTGTCTTAGGTACTACATTCTAGGTTTATAATTACTTCTGTCTGTAGTTTTTTAGGACTCTGTAGTACATTTGTAGTTCCACATCCTTTCAACTGTCCATAGATAAATATATCACCTTTGAGATGCTCATTTTCATAAGCAATTATTGTTGCCTTTTCCTTTTGGAATACTGACCCAAAAGAGATTTTTCATGGTTTTTGTTAATTCTCTTGTAAACATTCATAAAACTACTTCAGAATATTATTAATAAAATTCAACTATTACTTATGCAAGTGTCAGTTTGGGGCTTTTTCCTCATTTTAAGTGTATTTGTCAAACTAAATTATATCCATTAGTTTTTTTGTCAGTGACCTGACAACTGCCCTAGAAACATTTTTCACCTGCTGGACATACAGCCATACATATGTTGGTTTGCAGACTGCTTGAATGTATAGGTCACAGATATAAAAGCAACCTTTTTTTTCTGAGCACAGAAACCTCCCAGAGCCTCCTTTGTGGTTCCTGTGCAGCCACTGTTGCACTCTCACTGCTGCTGGGTCCAGCATTAGCATCTCCTGCTTTGTGTGAGTTATTCTGCAGCACTCAGCTACCACTTTCAGACTGTGTGTGCTGGCTCAAGAGATTACACTTGTGCAAACTCAGAGACCTCAAAGTGTATACACTCAAAACTAACAGAGAACATGGCCCTTCATGAGTTAAACTAGATGGTCAGTGCTGACACAACCACAGGATACTCCTCCTCATCCCCTAATCTTTGGACTGGGGTACTGCACCAGTTCTGCCAGTTTATTTCATAGAAGGCATGTGAAAAAATGTGATGGTAAGTTTTCAGCAGGTCTTCAACTTCTAACACTTCCATTGACCATGTGGAACTTTGTAATCCATGGATCCTTGAGACTTAGCAGATGGCAATTAAACAATTGTTTAAGGGAGATGTAACAGACACGTCCCTGCTAGGATACTATACACACACTATAAAAGGCCCAAATCTGTCAAATGAAAGAAAACGTGCTCTAATTCTGTGCTAAGAAACAAACAGCCCAACAGTCTGATTTCCCCTCTCAATGTGCCATTATTAAATGACAAACCCAACTAAAATAGTTTAAGAAAAGCAGAAAATAAACTACATACAATAGAATTGTATATTAAGGGCTATTTATTTCTTCACATTGAAGAAATCCTCTGCCCTGCAATCAGTGTTATTTCTTGATGCTATCAGAAATTGCTGCTAAATAAGTTTTTGATTGCCATTTGTCTGGTGTAATAGATGTGTGCAAGCTTTCTATTTGTTGCCATATTGACTAATACATACTCAGTATTAAGAAAGCTGCTTGGTATCTCAGATTAAGTGTTTTCTAAAAAATAGATAAAGCATCCAGCAGAAGCAGGTGATAAGTGGAGCATTTGAAATGCAGTGAATTCTGTCAGCAAACTGCTGTGGGTTTGATAAAAGGCTGGACTGGAAATAAAATTGAAAACTCAAAAAATAGAACAGCTTATGAAATTCCTCAGCAGATTTCTCCCAGTGAAACATAAAACACAGTAGGAGGCAAATACTAAACTTAAGACATAACTGAACCACTCCAGTGTGTTCACTTGAGATTCCAGGAATCTCAGCCCAGACTCCCAGGTAACCCCTCTGTACAGCAGTGTAATCACTGTGTATGTCACAGCCCTGAAGTGGCCAAAAGTGTCCTTGAGGTTTCCTCAAAAATGCTAAGCCTGCTTTCAGAGTGCTTGTAAGAGTCATTAAGAGACACAAGATAATCAACATTATCCCTATCCTTGGAGACACTGTCCTGGAAGCCTTCTGGCTGTGAGTCTGTTTGAGCATGGGCTTGGACCAGTTGACCCCCAGAGGTCCCTTCCAATTTTGATACTTAGTGAAATTTAACATTACACACAATTTGTAGTACTTGATGCAATATCTCAGTTTATCTGGAAACTTTTCATATTGAAGCTAAGGAATGCATCAACATGACATATTTGAACAGTGAACAGACAACTTCTTTAAAATGCTAATTATGAAACAAAAATTATTAAGCAGCACTGGCCTAACAAGGCTTCTAACAAGGTAATTGTCAGCTTCTAAAATAGCTACAGTTTGCTATTTTTATGTATCTTGACAGAAACTATAATTAATTTAACAAAGTTCTCAGCTTTTCTGAATCAGTAATTTAAAAGAATGTGTAAATCTTTCAGGACAGCAGGTAGGACAGGGTCACTCTTCCTCACAGAAGAGAAATGTGCCTGTTAGAATTGAGGAAGGCGTATATTTTAATCTATACTATTACAAATGTACAAGCTAAAACCTAACACCTGAATCTGCTTCACATCAGACATCTTTCTGGATCCTCTTTCAGCTATTTGTTTCCATTTCAGGATCAAAATTCTGTGCTCTTTCACATCACTAATACTAATTTATTTTGGGTCAGAGATTCCACCCAAGTTGTATGAACACAGGCTAAATAAAAAACTGTCCAAGGAGCAGCAATTGCAGATTTTACTGAGTTAAACCTACTGAAAGACATTGAGTAGTAACATCTCACATGACAGTACGTGAGAAATTAGTAATCAACAACTAAAGCAAATTCAGAGCAGAAGCTCATGGTAAGTCTTTAATATAATAGATAAAAGAGTGAATATTAGCAAATATTCAGGACTTTTGAAGGAAGGAAAAAGATTTTCATTTCTTTTTGCCAGTCTACCAGCTTTCAAATAATTCAAAGTGAAAGGTTTCAAAGATTTTTATATTTCTTTCCAAATCTTTACAAGAGCCAGCTACCACTAAGGAGTGTGAAACATTAATATCTTAATTTTAAATCTATTTCCATTTGTAGTAGGGTTTTTCCAGTTGGTGAGGATATATTTAAAATTATAATTCTTTTTACATGAGAGGAAACAGTCTGAGAATGAAAAAAAATACTTTACAAGGAAAGAGGGTGAGCAGAAGAGATGTCCTTCTCCATCCTTGGCACTACTGAAAATGTTAGCAAGGTCTCCTTTCCTGCCTCTGGTGGAACTCAGCTGATTCTCCAAGTCATACATTTTAATGCTTCCCAACACCACTGAGTTATTTCTTATACCTCCAATCTTGTACACTGTGGTTCAGGTTAATTTGCAAAAGCCATTTCCATTTTTAGGACATATTTATAAAGTCATTTGCATAGCTGACAACTGCATTTCTGTGAAAGACTCAGAGCGTGGCTTCTGATCTCCTGCTAATTGAGGTTGGAAAGTCATTACTGATGTAAAAATAATAATGATACCCTGCAACTCAGTACAAACCTACTAATAATTCAGCTGTGGAAAGAAAATAATCTTTTCAAATCCATTAAATGTCATTTAAAATCCTTGTTAGTACTCCATTAAATAAAATCTTAACTGTCGGTGCTTTATGGTCTCCCAGAAAGAGGTTTAATTGTTTTGCTGATCGTTCACAGTATGTGTAAACAGTTTTATTTGACTTCAAGGTGGTATTCTCCAGAGCTTTAGGGAAAAAAACCCAAACTCTTAAATGATTGAAGGCAGTGAGTTGGACTATTGTAACAGCCTTGGCTAGAACTGATTACTATCAAGGTTTTTACAAGAATTGCCTCAAAACTGGTTTTGTACAAAAGAGTTCACCGAAGAACATCAAAGTTAAGATGTAACCATTCTTCTAATTAACCTCTTAGCAAAAGTCACCCCTAAAGGAACATACTTTAATTTTCAGTTGCCAGCAATATTCACATCCCTTACATGTGAGTGTCCAGAAGGATTTGACATCTTTTGAGAATTCTGCTGGGTAGGGGCTGTTGAATATCTCAGCTCTCTCAGCACATCTTCTACACAGCGTAACTTCCTTGCTTTTGCATTTGTACTGACCATGCACAAGCCTTTAAGTAATTTCTACCCCTCCACATATTTTCTTCCAGTCTAAGGAGGTCTTTCTCCCTTCTTATTACTTCTCCAGGAGAGGGGTCTTGTCCCAGAAGTCTCCCAGTGACACTGCATTCTGTCCCTGAATCCATTTTAGCACAAGCCCTGGCTAATTGCTGTCAAATTTGAAAAGGCTTCTGACCTTATTGGTGTTGAATTGCCACAAGTGTCCTGCAGACACCTGACTAGTGAAAATAACCCTAATAACACATCAGTGGAGTGAAAGGTATTTTGCAAGTTCTTCAATCTTTTAGGCTACACAAAAAAAAAACCCAAAAAACAAACAAGTGAAAGATTTCATTGCCTTCATTGCTCACAGGAAAACTTGGAGTAGACTCCACATCAGGCAGCTCCCAAGGTCCCTCTTTTTCCTCTTCCTTGTCTCTCTGCTGCTTGGGACCAGCACCAAGGCTGTCTGACTTGGCCAGAAGTGGAGACAACAGCTGTGCTCATCCCAGCACCCTCCCCATGGGCACCTGAGCAGCTGATGCTGAAGGTGCTCAACCTGAAACAGCAGAGAAATGTGCAGCTCTTCTGTTTTCAGTTCTCCTCCTGTGCCTGTGAGCACATCAGGGTGCAGGGATCCTTCTGAATGCTGCTGGCTGCTTCCCTCCCTGCTGGCAGTGCCATAAGGGAGAGATGAATTTCCTCTTTGTGACAATCAGTGGCTGGGGGATGCAGGGAAGGTCAGGAGGAAGCTTTGAAAGAATCAATTCATACTATACAATAGAACAAATCTGCTTTTTTTAACTGTCTGCATCTAAATTTTCAGAAATTGCTATGAATGTGTTAAAGGGTGATTGATATCAAATATTTCTTTATAATTCCTAAAATGAGCTTTTGCTCCACAAATTATGTGATTCCTAAGAATAGATTCTTGTTACCACTAAGGGCACACACAGAATTTGTATCTATTCCATAATAAAACACGACCTTGAAGAGCCTCACACAAAAGCTCCTTGTATATAACTGGTGTTGTATGTGAACATGATTTTTCAAACTTGTCTGCATATTCTGTGTTTTTTTCATAAAACTGGAAATTCCAGTGTAACAACATCAAAACAAAGCATATAGCTTCTTTTATCAAATGTACATTATTTAAAGCAAAAAAAAATCTATTATAAAGACGTATATAGAATATATATTTTATATACTGTTATATTCATGTATTTCTATTCAGTTTGCACTTCTATATATTTTTTCCTTCAAATGGTTTCCTTATTGCTAAAATGAGGCATAAATTTAATGCCCACAGTAGGATAACATACTACAGGAGTCATAAGAGTTATAAGGCATCTAGGAGAGCTGTTGTGCCTTTCTATAAAACATACAAGATAAACTGTATCATCTGACTCTATTATAATGCAAAAAAAGGATCGTTCCTCTCCCACTGACTCTGAGGAAGGAATCATGCCTCCCTATGTAATCTGCATGATAGATCAGGTCATTCGTTTCTACTGCAACACAAATAGTGGACATTATTCTTTCACTGACTATGAATAACACTTTCCTTTCCTAAGCCACATTTCAAGGCATTAGAGTGTGTTAGTAAAAATGATTAAATAAACCTCTTAACATACTTGGCAAGAAATTAATGTTTTAGTGACAGGGAAAAAGAGGAACAGAGATGTCTTTGGCTCCATGCCAGAATTTAATTTCAAAGTTTAGAATCCAATCCTGCCTCTCCATCCTGCATATCACTTTCTAGGAACAGTTTCTGAGCTGTAATTTGCACTTTGTGCTACAAGAGAAATGAGTAAATACTGTCCCTTTTCCAGCAGCAGCATGTGAGCACACACTGAGTCTCACTTTTCCTGTACCTCCATGTTATCAGGCTCAAATCTAGAATTAGAGCCAGACCTGCTCTCCTGGCAGATCACCAAGATTTTCTCTGAGACTTGACCCAGGATATTTCATGTTTCCTATGATTAATAAAGGCAGTGAGTCATATCTGAGAGAGGTGGGTTCAGTGCCATGTGCACACGTACGTCGACTTGCACACACATGGCACACGCTGGAGATGTTACACTTACACAAACCAGCTGCACACCAGCAGTGGCTCCAGTCTGACATCTGGCACAGCATGAGCTGACCTGGATGTGCCAAGCAAATGCCAAGCACAAGAACCAGGTGCATCAGACCTGCCTTTTTTTGCTGTCTGGTTTTGCTGGTTTTTCCAGCAAAAATTTTCTTTCTGTTACTAATTTCTTAAGAACTGTAGTCTCTGGAAAAAGCCTGAAGCAATTTGGACAATGCATCTGGACAATGTTCTCAGGCATATGGTGTAATTCTTGGGGCTATCCTGTGGGACCCTTTTAACTCAGGATATTCTGTGATTAATATACAGTCAGTCACATTGTAGTTGGTCATGATTTGTCAAGATACAGAAAACTGCATCTTGTAAAACATGATCATGTGGCCAGAATCATCCCTACATTTGCTGTGGTCTGTGATCCATGCTGACCTATGAAGGAGGAATGTGGTTAAAGTTCATACTGCTGACACCACTGAGCAGGAAGCCATCAGAGGAGCTTTTGAAGCCAGATCCATGACCATGTATCTTGTCAGGAAATAGGGATTCTAACTGGGGTACTAGTACACTTCATTTAGTAATTCCTAAAGCACAACTAAACCCCTAAAGGTTTCCTAACCCCTAAAGCATAGCATTTACACATATATGGAATACATAACTTAAAAGACAGTCATATTGAATAACAACTTTTATTTTAATGAATGAGGATATCCCAGTAATATTGTTTAAAGAAAAATTATCTTTATAACTAAAGATTCATGAATATGAAATTCAGATATGCTGTCTGCATTTTCTTTTACACCAGTGGAATATATGGGCAGTCAGCACTGCTCTAGTAAACTAACATTTGTATTTCAATTTTGTGAATTTCCAACAGAAGTACAAGTAATTAGCATTTGGATTCAACTCAGAAACATCACTCTGAGTAAAGTTTGTTGTGTCTAGTGAAATCTCCACCTTACTTGAACCCTTTCAGGAAAAGATATTCTCTAGAAACCACCAGCCTGACTCTTTCCCCTGATTAAGGAATTCAGGGAAGAGATTTGGATAAGAGGGTTCAGTTAAATCATTAGATTCTAGGTAAAAGGATTCAAAAATACCAACCCATATGTACTTGGCTATGAAGAACTAGTGATTATTCCAGACTTATCTGAGCTGCAGGGGTATCGAATGGTATTGACAAGGATGAACAAACTTAATGAGGTCTCCTTAGCAAAGCATAGAAGGGAAAGAAAAAGTATTTCAGAGACATGTTTAATTTGTCACACATCAAACAGCAGGGAATGGAGTTCCTGGAGGCCAAGGCCAGCTCTGAGAGTAAAAGACAGAAGAGGAGTCCAGCAGACTTGAGCAGTCAGCCAGGACCCAATCCACCACATAGCACCAACTGGTGGACCTTGAACCAAGGAGCAACTCCCCACTGGACATGGGCTGGTGGACGTGAAGCCATCCACAACAGGATGCAGGTTTTGTGCCCTTGGACTGGGGTTAAATGGGGTAGAAATCTTTAACCCTATCTCCAGACCTTTTGCCTAACACGGTCTTTAAGGTGATAGAGGATAGAAGTTATTGTCTAAGTGTGGGTTTCCAAGTACAGTTTGTGTCAATGTAGATGATTTGTGTGTGGTGGCACAGATGTGTAGAATATTATTTAATTTGAACTCATAAATCATGTCCTTTTTGACCACACAAGTGACAATGACAAGTGACAAGTTATTTTCAAGTAAATATTACTTCTGTTGGTGACTGGTCTGCATGGCATAGAATAAAATACAATAAATTTTTTTTTAGCTACATTTACAGAAAACCATGAAGAGAACCTATGACTTTTAATTCTGAAACATAGTGATTCTTTCTACACTGTAATTACTTCAGTCTTTGATCCCATGCCATAAAAAACGATGTAGTTTTGTTATTAGTTTCATTACAAGTCAGATATTGTGCTCAGTAGGTTAAAATAGCTTTTCCTTAGAAGGTCATTGAGGCATCTTTGTGGAGAACAATGTTACACTTTCTTCCAGTTTGTTACACTGCATCAAGCAAATAATATAAATACAGAAATTATATATGAATTCTTGTGGCCCAGTGTAGTGCTATTCAGAAACACATAAGAAAACTCAGAATGAGCCACCACAGGACAGGAAGTCACATCTTCCCATTAGCACTGTGCTCTGTCCAGCACAGGTAATTAACCCAGCTGCTGCAGTCCATGCAGCAGTCTAAGAAAATTATCTTTGTAAAGGTGCTTTGAATGGGAAATTTGCTTATAATGGTCTTTCTGGAAAACAGGTGGCTTGCAAGAGCTTTTGCAGATTTATGTTCAGGCATTAGCTTCTCTAATGAGTCATCAAATAAATTGGTTTGTGTGCAATTTGTTGACTTGTGAGAAAACTAGAGAAGTTAGTTTTTCTAACTTTCTAACTAAGTCTTCTCTTAGGAAGAAAGTACATGATGGTTTGGTTTTTTCTTCTTAAGTAATTCTCCAGTGGCCAAGCACAAATGTAGAACAAAGCTAGCTCAAATATCCAGGAATCTTGACTGACATTCTCCGTTTTGCCTTGCTGGACAAAGAAACAAGCATGATGTCCGCTCCATTTGTCTCAAAGAATATCCTGTAGGAAAATGCTCTGCAAGTCTGAAAATAGTCCTCCCTTCACTGAAATTCATCATGCTCAAAGTCTCTGTTTTTATTGAACTGTCTGCTTTAACTGGTGAAAGCCTTTCTCACATATTTGAAAGGTCAAAACAAACATAACACAAATCATCAAATTACTATTTAATTACATCTTATGGAGCATTGGGACTGTATGCTCCATTCATCCCATGCATTTTTTCTACTGAAATGAAAAATTACTTTGACTTCCACTTTTTATTTTAAATGTATTAGTCCTCCTCTTTAGACATTACAGTTATTAACTCTCAGGCTGCTGCCATGGCTCTGAATTCTTATCACTCACTCAGCTGATATTATTACCCAGTCAAAGCTGACATCAGAAATGGTACCTTAATATTAGAGAAAGAAATCATGACTGGAATTATTCATAGATTACACAGCATACACTACTTGGGAGACAAAGAACCAGCAGAGGTGGTTTTTTAATAAAAATTTATAGCCTGATCCAAAGTCAATACAAAAATTCTCCATGACTTCAGTAAATTTTGATTCTAACCCTACATAATGAAATTTAGGAGGGAGACAGAAGTTGTGTCCCTAACCTCTCTTCTCTATTTTGATGTAATTTAACAGCACTGACAAGAAATTTATAAAAATACAGCAGAGATTTCTGGGTGTTTTCCTTGCAGAATCAAACAGGAGCCAGAGCAACTTATGATACTAAAAAGCAGCTGAAGGAGAGGGTGAGAATAATCACAGTATTTTGAAATTAGGTAAATAATAATTAAAATATATTGTGAATCAGCTAATATAAAGCTCAATACTTCCCTAATACAACTTATATCAAAGAGAAAAAAATGATGCTTTCACTGTTAACAAATTTTAAAAATGTTGTAAAGGTGAAAAAGACCACACTTTCTCACTAGACACTTTGCTGCTGATGCAACTACAGATATTGTTTCTCTTTCCCCCAGGTGATTCTTCGCTGCTGATGTGTGTCTGACAAACCAAACTTCCTGAGGGACCTCTACTATGACTGTAAAATAGAGATGATACTGAAATCAGGAACAAGAAAATAGTGTGGAATGTGCTCTGCCACAGCTTTATATAAATACAAACTGGAAATTTTGCTCTAAGCTTATTTACTGAGTTGTAAAACCTTATGATAATGTGATTTTTCAACCTGTAATCATACACATATGCAAAGCTATGAGATAGGAAGTTTTTATAGCTACAAAGTGTTAATGATCCTTTGAAGGCTTAGGATGACTAGGCAGGGATAAATATGATTATATATATTCAAGGAAGCTCCTCTGATTCCCTGCAACGTGGTTTTATAAAAGATTACAGGAGTTCTCAAAATTTTGTCCAGGTGGATATCTTGGTTATCTTCTAAAACAAATAAAAGGCTATTTTGGCAGATACTTGATAACTGTCTTATTAAAATAGCATAATTAAAAAAAAAATTAGAATACAGAATGAGATTAAATGAGTCCAAACCTTATTCCAGAAGGAAGGTACCAGCTATGATGGAAGTGCTTTAAGACCAGAAACAGTCATGGCTCTCTTTGGCAGCATTTACTAAAGTTTTGAGTCATCATGATGGGTGACACCAACAGGTTTGTTGGTACTTGCAGTGATTTACATACGGTCTCATCATTAAAGAATTTGAATGATGACTGCACATACTATTCCTCTGGTGACTTGGATGGTTAATTCTGTGCTTGACAATCTGCATGGCAATGAGCAGAAGCCTCCTTCAGCCATTTAAAGTCTTACAGAAGGTGTGGTTTTACACAGTATTTGGTTTTCTTGACGGCATTCTTTGATGAATACAACCAGGAAGAACAAGGCTGATGACATGCTAAGCCCACTATCAGTTTTGTCAGCTTAACAACATGGGAGGAAAGTCCTAAATGATTTGACTGGGTTTGTTGGAGCAGAAGCATTTTGAGAGTCCTCAATTACTAAATAGTCTTAGGACAAACTAAGACATTAATTGACAAGGATCCTGATGAAAGATACTGACGTTACTCCTGTTTGAAGATATCGAGGCTAATTAAAATAGTCTGTTGTTTTGTGCTGCTTCTCTGTCAATGTTTTAGTTTTATTTAGAAATGTCAGCTGTTACTTAATTGCACAATGGATCAAGATTTAATTAGCAAGAGGGTTTTTTCAATATTTGAAGCTTACTGCTTAACAAAACAGTGATTGAAATATTTGATACTAAACATTATATCATGTGATATCTGCTTTTCAACTGGCTAATGATGCCTGTGGCTAGTCAGGCTGTTTTCACAATCCATAATTTTTGAAAGCAGCAAGTTTATAATGAAGACTGTAAAAATATATCTTTTAAGCATATAAAACCACTTAAATTCTTGTTACTTATTTAATAATTTGATTAAAATCATGTCATTATTATACCATGTTAGTAAGTGTCATGGGTTTTCAGCTGTGTATTGGAAGACTGATTTTGCAGGATGTTTAAATCAGATTCCCTGTGGTATTTTTTTTCCCTTTTTATTGCTTTTGCAGTGGAGTCATGGAGTAATCCACTAATAAAATCTATGGGCTGTTTGCTATATAAATGTATTCATCTAGTTTAATTTGAGTCAGTAAAGAGAACCAGTAGAAGTCAGTAAAAATGGTAGCACTGATAGGACAGTTGGTAGGACATGTGGAATTCTGTTCTTATAAAAGATGTAATTTTTGGTTTTTTAAGCAGTAAATTGTTCACTAATATTTTGGGGAAAGGAGAATGACATGCACATTACCTTAGCAGGGTCTCTGACAATGACACACACCTGTAGCAGGCTACTATTAAAAGATTGTAAAAACATTGGCAAGACAAGTAAGCTTGCAGGCTTTATTTCTTTTTTTGAACTTGCTTTTTCTTCCTGTATGTTGTCACTGGTAAATTAAACCTTGATGAGTCACTTGTTTAAAAACACTTGCTGACTACTCATTTAGGCTTCCTGGCAGGAAGAAGTGCAGATGCTACAGAACAGCTGCAGCCACACCTGCTAGCTGCCCATGCACAGCTGGTTTGCAAGGCTGAGGAGTTCAGGGCACGGTCTCCATGCAGGGAGCTGCCAGGGAATGGGCCAGAAAGCCAACAGCAGTACAGAAAAATTGTATTTATTTCATGGACTTGTTCTGTGAAATCATTAACATGAATGCAAGCCGTTCCATGGAAATATAACATAAACATAGTTTAAAAAATGAATTTAAAAATTAATGACACCCAGTTGATCTCTGTGTCCAGCCTCTGCTGTGAGACGGAATTGTGATTTCCTTATTGTAATGCCAGGATATCTACAGAATTAACTTTCCTATGAGGTACTTCCAGTGTATGAAAGAACCATAAATTCAGTGTGACTAAAATGGATTTGAAACATGAATCATGTCAGGATCATTTTCATGCTTTGCTGTAAGAAACTGTAGAATTAAATGTGATATTATAAGTTGCATATAGACTCAAGATGTTATTTCACATCATAAGATTATATTATATATATTATATATCTAAGATTATATAGATCATAGATCTATATAGATCTATATAGATATATATCTTTAGATTTTTATGTATATACATATATAGGTATTGATATATAGATATAAATATAGATATAGAGATAGATATATAGATATCTATAACTATAGATCTATATCTATATCTATATCTATATCTATATCTATATCTATATCTATATCTATATCTATCTACACACTATGAGTTGTGAACACCTTACATGTGGTTAATTGGGATTTTATTTTGCAGATAATGTAAGTAAAAAGGAAAAATGAGCCCCTTAACATGAATTTTAACTACAATCCTGAGATAATTGAGAGATATACATTTTACCTAGTTATGTATAAATCCTCATTTAGTGAAAAGTGGAAGATGAGTCATGTGGGAAAGAAAAAGGTGACATATAATATGCAAATAGTGTAAAGGCAAATGTTTTCATATAGAAATGTCACCAAATGCAATCATTTTCTTGTATGAAGACAAAAATGTAAATAAAATTACACCTTACAAAGAGAGAGAGAGAGAGAGAGAGAGTCAGGCCATCTCTTATGAAAAGACATTTCCTACTGCCTCCTAAAACTTCATTTTTAACTCTCTGATTACTTGTTGCATAAACTGTCACATTAGCTCTCCTTCAAAAATTGTGGTGATGAGGTCATTGCTTCTGACAGAGCTCTAGTTCAAAACACTCAGGAAGGTTTTCTCAGAATCTGTTCATTTTCTGTAATTTTTGCAACATCTAAATTTTACTGCTCTATGCATGTAATCCTTTAAGAGACCTCTGTGCCCCAGCAAGGTAAGAAATAGGCCTTTCTGTGAACTTCAGATGGATTTACCCCAAAGGGCTAAATCTTTGAGCTTTGATCTGGTGACAGCACTTTTCCCTTCATTGAAAAAACTGATGCATTTCCCTGAACTGCTGTAAAGTCTCAGGTTATCAATAATGGCAGCTAGCAAATTCCTGTAAGAATTGCTGAGTTCCAGACAGAATCCCACAGAGATGAGCTTCACTGTGAGCACTACAGGGGACAGCTCTGCAGCTCATTTCTTCTCCTTGACCTTCTCTTCTGTTTTAGATGTGCAAATTATGCTGTTCTTGAAATTTTAGATAAACTGCTTAAATTATCAAAAATTAAATAGGTATTTTTTGCGTTAGCTAACTTCACTTTTTGTAATGTTGTTTGAGACATAGGCATCCAGAGGTGACAGAGAGGTAAATAAAGCAGCAGCTTCTCAGCGTCTGTCCTGAAGCTGGACAGATACAAGACTAAGGTCTCAAATGCAGTTCCACAAATGGAGAGAAAAGAAATGCTGCAATTATTTTTGGGTTTTTTCACTGCAAAAGGAGACTTGGGGTGTCTTACAGCAATTACACAGGAAGACAGCAGGATGCCAGCAGGATGCCATGGGCCTTCTTTTTGACCAGGACTAATTTATTCTTCCTTCTAACAACTCTACCTGCCTAGGTGAAGACTCCTGGTGTACTGCAAGCTCACTGAAGAAGGACCTGTGGTCCGTGTTTATACACCTTGTACAACACAAGCAGGTGCTGGTCCAGTACTGAGGATCCCAGCTCCTACCAGAACTCAAACACTAATGAAATTAATGAAAAGGCAGCCTCTTGTAGTTGGAAAGGCAGTTCAGCTTCATTAGTGCAGTGGGTACCACACTTGAAATAGCAAAGTAACTCTGAATGGACTCAGTGGTGTTTGCTTTACATGAGAGAGTACTGATAAATCCTTCTGGTATCATTCTAGCAAATAAATTCAATTCACTGGTGTAGTGTGAGTCACATTTTTCATATAAGCAGACAAAACCCATATGTGCTAAAGCATCACAAGGGGTTAAAGAATGAAGGAGAAATTATCTTCAAAAACAAAATTTAAATCATTCAATAATAATGTAATCTTCAAGTTTCCAGTCTAAGTTTCTGTATGCTGCAGTGGCATGCCTGTTACTTCTAAATCAACGGTGGAGGGGAAAAAAGGAGTGAGAAGCTCCTCTCAGCGCTTAATTTTAATTTTTTTGGCAGTCCGTTAAGGCCCTCGGCCGGGACTACAGCCCCCAGCAGCCCCCGCGCGGCCCCGGCGCGCCCCGGGCGCGCACCCAGCGGGCCGCGCGCGTAGCGCTGTCGTGGCGCTCGCGGGTGAAGGGTCCGCGGCCGCCGCGCCAAGCCCCGCCGTGTCCCTGCGGCGCTCCCGGCCTCCTCCTCGTCCTCCCCTTGTTCTTCTTCCTCCTTCTCCTCGTCCCGCTCCTCCCGCGGCAACTTAGGGCAGAGCCATGAGGCGCGCGGGGCTGGGTAAGCGCGGCGGCGAGGCCGGGCCGAGCCGCGACACGGGCGGGGCCCGGCCCCTGTCAGGGCTGGGGACGCGGGAGGCGTGAGGGGCTGTGAGGGGCTGTGCCGGTGGGTGCAGGGTTGTGGCAGGGCTCGGGAGCTTGGGCGGGGAAAGGCACCCCTGCCTCTGCCTCCCCTTCTGGCCCAGATGGACTTACGGAGCAGCTCTAGGGTTTGTGTTTTATCATAGAATCATAGGATTTGGTGTGGAAGTGACTTCAGAGACCATCTGGGTCCGCCCCACTCCCATGCCTTACTCAGGTTGCTCTGAGGCCCATCCACCCTGGCCTTGAACCCTTCCAGCGATGGGGCATGCACAGCTTCTTTGGGCAGCCTGTTCCAGTGCCTCACCACTGTTGCAGTAAAGCATTCTTCTCTAATGTATTTAAACCTACTGTCTTTCAATTTGAACCTATTCCCTTTCCCCTGTCACTACATGCTCTTGTAAATAGTCTTGCCCCATTTAGTTGTTTAGTTGTTCTAACACCTAAATGTTAGTTTGAGCTGTATTCCCATGGATAGGCAGATTTGTTGTCCTTTCCAAATTCAGAAATTTTTCATTTGTTTAGTTTTTTTAAGTACTTCTGCATGTTTTCCTACCATGTTTAGGGAGTAAACAACCAAGAATCACAACTATTATAAATTTATTACAGATATAATCTGGTGCAAATTGGGAAGTCCTTGCAGAGTTCCTGCTGAGTTTTTTGAGCAGCTGAGGCCTCATTTTTCAGCCAGCAGTCATGATGATGACTAGAAGGAAACTTTGAACTCCCACGTCATGTTCTACAACCATGTGGGTGCTGTGACGGCACTGTAAAGCTTAGGAGATGTTTACACTTCTGAAATGTATGACTGAGTTCTGGGGCTTCCTCCTAGAAAGGATACAGGGCTAAACCAGTTGTGTCTGACACTGCCCTAGATTTACTCGACCCTTCAGATTTGTATTGTGCAGTAGTATTTTTGTGAAATAAAACAAGTCTTGGGAACGCTTTTTAGTGAATCAAGAGAGGTGTTAGGATGTTTATCATCCAAAAGTGAGCATTTGATAGTGCTTAGGTCTTCAGTCCTTTCCTTTGTCAGACTGACAGCTCTCTTGGTTGGAGTGCAGCACCCAGCTGTGTGCTGTTTCTGAAGAGGGGATGGGTGTTTATGCAAGGAGTTCTGAGGAAAAAGCATGCCTGCTTTTAGTCTGACTCTAGCAAACAATGCTTTAAGGGTCATCCTGAAGCCTTTTTGAAAAAAAAACCAACTTCTGGAAGGTTAAACAGAACACTTAAACATCTGGTACCAGCTGCAGCAAAATTTTCTGCTTCATCTTGACATTCCAGCTGTCACTTCAGAACTACTTTTTATTTAATAGGCTGGAAATAGAAGCTGGGTACCAGCACTTCTGCAGTTGTCACCAGCTACCTGGTACCTCTCTCTTAGCCTGCAATTATATTCAGTCATGTCCCTGTTACATGTCAATGAGCAGTGTAGCAGGACAGCCCATAGAACTGCCACGCTAAAGTTTCTGTGCTTCCCAAGTAGCTTCTTCCTTGTGCTTCCTGTGACAGATTCCAACAAAAAGAAGCAGCTGTACCTGTTGAGAAGCTTTGGGGAACTTGTTCATGTCTGCATTGTCACAGGCCATTTAAGACAGCCAGTTTCAGTGTTTTGGCATGAAGCTGCATGGTATATTAACTTACAATCAAAATCATCTTCACTTGGTAGGAAGCAGTGTAGTTAGATGCACTTGTAAAATCAGACACAGTGGGAACAACCCTGACTCTACAAATTATAACATTTTAGGTACATTTCTGTGTTAAGTATTGGTACTTTTAATTTAGGTCAGGGTAAAAAGGCTTCTTGACTCACTGTGATGAAATAAAAACATGTATTTCATTGCAGTCTACAATTTCCTGGTAAGGGGAAGAGGAGGGGCAGGCACTGGTCTTTTCTCTTTGGTGACAGGACCCAAGGGAGTGGCCTGAAGTTGTGTCATTGGAGGTTTAGGTTGGATATTAGGGAAAGGTTCATCACCCAGAGGGTGGTTGGGCACTGGAACAGGCTCCCCAGGGAAGTGTCACAGCACGAAGCCTGACAGAGTTGCAGAGGCATTTGGACAACACTGTCAGGCACATGGTGTGCCTTGTAAAGATGGTTCTGTGCAGTGCCAGGAGTTGGACTTGGATGATCCTTGTGGGTCTCTTCTAACTCAGAAGATTCTGTGATTCAGTCTTGTTGAAGATCTGTCTAGCTTATCTTACAGAGTAACAATTTACAAGTGTGAATGAAAAAAATCTTCATTACTTAGGTCTAAAGGATGGCTTAATGGGTAAATATAAAATATCAAAATAGCATTGTAATGCTCTATTTTAAAATACTAATATTATGTATGCCAAGCATACAGTGAAATTTTCTGAGACAGAGCTCTCAATGTGAATGTGCTTGGTGTCTCTTCTGTACTTTTTTCCTCAAAATCAAAAAATCCACCCAAACACAAAAGTCTTTAAAGTGTATTTAAAAGGCATTCAATTTTAGTGTGCCATTCTGACTAGGCAAGAAAATATGTTTCTATTTAAAAAATATTTATTAATGTAACTGGATTATTAGTTGAATTAATCTAGTGGGATCTAAGGATCCCATCCATAAAGCTTATAGTAGTTCTTTTCTGATTGCCTTTCTTATTCTTGATCTCTCATCATTGTTTTAAATTTTTAGATTGGAGGTCTGAAACTGATTTTTGTCTTGACTGGACATGACTAATTCTCCTGTGTCCATGCTGCCGTCCAGCTGCTGTCTGTAGGGACAGACAGATCTTTATTAGATGTTGGAGGCAGTGAATGTGTGGGGCTGAGCAGCTTTCATTCCCCTCTGCCCCTCATACTGTGCTGACTCAGTTGTCTGGAGGACAGCCCTAAACGTCCATCACCCACAAAAAAAGGCAGGAGCGAGAACAGAACTGCAGAATGGTGACTGAAGCAGCAGTGCTCTGCTCAGAGGCCTGGCTTCTGCTCTAAGGTCTTGTTTATAAAGAAACTCGTGTGATCATAGTACAGTTTCTTCTTTCAATGTGTGATCAAGTGATATTTTTCTTTGTTAGAGAATGGTCTCAACTTTCCTATTTTCAGTTTGATTTACCACACGTAATGGCCTCAATGTTTTCTTCAAATCTCCATGAAATGCCTGGATTGATTTCCAAAGAACTCATCTACAAATATTATCAAGGAAAAAAAATTACAGCCATTCCTTAGTTTCTCTTGTTTTATTTGCATATTGAAGGGTAACTTGTGCATTTAGAAGAAGGTTGAGTCCCTGTTCCAGGAGCACTTGCTGCAGTGGTGTTGTCTGTCCCTGGCTACTGTTGTGTTTACAGGTGATGGAGCAGCTGCAGGGAGCTATGGCTATACCAACAGTGGCTACAGTGTTTATGAAGAAGAGAATGACAGGTTAACAGAAAGCCTGCGTACAAAAGTCAGTGCCATCAAATCGGTACGTATTTAACTACAGTGCTATCACCACATTCAGTACACTCAATTATATGAATCAGGGAAGCAGCAGACTTAGTTTAAAACCCAAATTTACAACTATGGTGTGTTAACCTGGTTGGATGTCAGGTGACCACCAAAGCTGCTCTATACCTCCTCAGGTGGATGGAAAAGGGAAGAAAAGGTACAATAAAAAGTTCATGCATCACTGTAAGGGCAGGGAGAGATCACTCACCAATTATCATCATGGGCAAAACAGGCTCAATTTGGGGAAATAAATTTATTGACAATCAAATCAGTACGGTAATGAGAAATAAAAGACTTAAAATGCTTTGCCACTACCTTTCCATTTTTCCTGGGTTCAGCTTCACTCCCAATTTTCTCTACTTCTTAACCCTCAGTGTTGCAGGGGAATGGGGAATGGGAGTTACAGTCAAAAAAATATGTAATGTGAAAACAGCTCTTAGAAATAGCATGCTAATATCCTCTGAAGGAAAAGTTTGGTAAAGTTTGGTGTTCTGATGTTTCTGATTCCTTTCAGAGATTGAGGACTTCTTTCAAACAAGTCTAACTGAAAGACAGCTCTGAGATTAAAGTTTTGTGGATTTCTTGTTCTTAAAGTTAATAAATAAATTCTTATTAATAAATATTAAATAAATTATTAAAGTTTTATGAAGAACATTCCATTGAATTTTTTAGACCTGAACTCACTCAAAATCTTACTGCTGATCCTGTTGCTCAAAATTAGTTTAGTCTCAAAGAGAAATTTAACAGGTTTAGAATAAGAATTTGGAGCAAGTTAAGGGGTAAAAAAAACAACTTTGACCTTTGTTATCAAATTTAATTTCTTGTCTCCTGCTATGGTATGTTACATTTCAAAATCTGTGTATGTCAACAGAGCAGTTCATGGTGCCCCAAAGAGCTCCTTCTGGAGTTGCATCTTTTAGTGCAATGAGATAATTTTGGCATTTGGAATAACCTTCACATAATCTTCCAAGAAGCCTCATGTAAAATCAGTTTCACTGTTAATTGAAATGCATCAGTATGAGATAATGAGATTCAAGTTTTGACATGTGAAAACAAACGGGTTTTGGCTAATCCAAAGCATGGAGGCCTGGAGTGCGTTTCCCTCCATCCCAGGAGTTGTGCAGGTTGTTCAAGGCCAGTGTGCTGATAATAGAGGAATAGCTGCAAAGAGTCAGGCTCAGTGCCAGTTCTCTCCTGTTTAACTCCAGAGCTGCTTTAAGCCAAGGCTTCTCTGGCTGGCTCCCACCTTTGTGATGCAGCAGCTGTGTTGCAGCTCCAGCTGTGCCTGGTCTCATACCTCCCTGATTCCAACCCTAACCTGAGTTCATTTTCTGGCTCTGTCTCAGGCTTCTGCCCAGGCCATTGCTGGCCCTGGTCACTGTCTCAGGACTGGCTTTACCTGGTCTGTGCAGCTTTCCTCCTTGTCCTGCAGTGCCCTTCTATTCTGTGACACAAAGCAGAGAAGGGCTACACAAATCCACTGAAGAAAGTCCCGTTTATAGCACAGCAGCAGCTTGTCAAAAGAGATGTGTTAGCAGGTTACAAGCATCTACTGCAGCAACACTTAGAGTCAAACCAGTGCTCATGGTTCTCTCTGCTGTGTGCCAGCAGTTTTAACAGTTGTTCCAGGAAATGGGTGATTGCTACTTCAGACTTGACTAGATCTTGAGTTTTTAAAAGTCCATGCAATAATTGAAGTAAAATATTATCTGGAAAAGGGGAAGAGGAGCATTGAGTACTTTCTGTGACTCTTCAGACTTATCTAGTCAGATGAAAAAATCTTTATTTCCTTAAAGGTTATTGATAGAATACTGTGCATGTTATTTTGTTTTTTGAAAATATGAGGTGTTACTTTCACTGGGGAAATGCTAGTCATGTCATGTATTTTCGGTTCTCTAATCGATGTGTTAACTGATCATTCGTATTTAATACTTCTTGGTTTTCAGTTGTTCGTTGTTTTTTTTTTTTTTTTAGCTTTCCATTGAAATTGGAACAGAAGTTAAAAACCAGAATAAAATGTTATCAGAAATGGTAAGTGTTGAGTAGCTAGCTTTCATTAAATATGGGTCAGGATTAGAAGTTAATAATGTAAAGCATCCTGTCATTTAGTATGAACATTGGTATTATAAAAAATAATAAAGTTTTTGTTCAGGTTATTGTTTACTGTGACATGTGATTTGTCAGCAGTATCAGTATTTCTGTTCAAAAAGATAAGATGTGCTCTTAAGGCACAGCCAAGATCTTTACGCCTCAGTTATGAGTATAGGTTTTCAATTAGAAAATGTCTAGTATCATTAAAAATGCACTTCTGTATTTAATTGTATTCAAGAATAGAAGAAGGAAGCAAAAAATAAGGGAGTCAGAAATGCTTTTTTTGCTTGCACTTTGCTTTGGCTTGGGGTAAAAATAGCACTGAATAAATGGGTGAAAGTTTTTCCTGGTTAATTTTTGCCTCTAAAATAATTTTAATTTTGGGAACTTTGAAGAAAGCTGTATTTAGTAAGGGTATTTCTTTTCTCAAAGTAAGATGTTTTTTGTTCTTTTGTTTGCTTGTTTTTTGTTTTTTTTTTTTTTAAATGTAGGAGAATGATTTTGACTCTACGGGTGGACTTCTAGGTGCAACTATGGGCAGGCTGAGAACACTCTCCAGAGGAAGCCAGACAAAGCTATTATGCTACATGATGCTCTTTTCATTATTTGTTTTTTTTGTAATATACTGGATTATTAAACTGAGGTGATGCATGTTACCTCTGGTTTACACTGACTAATTTCAACTGTAGTCTTGGTTACTGAAGACATTGATTTAAAGTGGCACATTTTGTGGATAAAACAGTGAAATTGTTGTAAATTGCATTAACAATTAATGCGAAGTTATATATAGTTTTCTTAATGTATCAGACTTTTTCCATCACCCCTTTTTTGGGGAGATTATTTGTAAATATGCAGAAACTGATAGAGTAGAGTAGTGGGATGGATTTTTTTAGGGGAAGATAGTTTTTTTAGAATTGATTGAAAAAATTCAAAGAACAATGGTTATTTGAAAAAAGTAATTGCAGAATTTCAAGGCTTTGTTTTTCATTCTTGTTTTCATTCTGGGACATGCTCTAAATTAGAGCTCCAGTTTCAAGCATATAGTAATTTCAGTTGCAAAAGCACAAAGAATATGTTGATCTTTCTAAATAAATCTTACCTGTGGATTTTTAAAAGGCTGGCCTGAAGCTAGCAAATGTAATAGTGGTATCCCCAAAAATTACTTCCTGATAATATTTAAGTAGTTTAAACTGCATGTTTTGGCAAGAAGTTACTTAAAACTGGATTTTTATTTTTTAATTTAAATGTGATGGATTGTGTTTACACATCTACTCTTCTAAGCAAATGCCTTTCATCATTGGGACCAACCAATATGGACGCAGTACAAATATTTTCTTTATATTTAAAGTATTTAAAATTGAAATGATTCTATTGAATCACTTGAACTTTTACCATTAGTATGTTTACTTTTTAATTAATGATAGTCCCTAAATCTACAGTGCGTGATGTCTGAAATACAATGGCAGATATTTGGAATTTTATATTAAAGTATATTATGATGCATTTGTTGGAGGTGCAGTCACATTAATTCACTTTATTTTGAAATCTTTGGCTCACCAAGTAGTTTCTAATCATCGAGGCTATTATATTGCTGAGTTTAACATTCAAAAAATATTAAGTTTCCTAGATATTGAAATTGTATCTATGATTTTTGAAAAACTTTTCTAGAAATACTGTATGATGTGTTACCATTAATAACCAATTAATAACTTACAAATAAAGTGTCCTGTAGTGTTATCCTAGCTAGTGTTGTTTATATACATTTTTTTCTACTGTAGAATAGTATCTTTTTTAAATGGTGCTGTATTTAAGGGGCAATTTTTATTTTTTTAATCAATAATACAGGCTGCATCTTCCAGCTTAAATGGCTGTTTTAGGAAGACTTTAAGTAATTATGCACAGTTTTCATATTAATGTGTTTATTTTTAATATTTTTCTTAATAATTACACACAAAACATGGTACATTGCTGCTGAAGTTCAGGCCTCCACAACACTTAAACAATTGTTTGTGGAAGTCTGCAAATAAAAATTTAACACTACTCCCATCACCTAAAGTCCATGACAGAGTGGAGTACAAATTGGTAGGGATTTGACAAAGATGACAGCACATTTTGATGATTGCTTGCTAAAAGTGAAAGATAGGGAAGGTACCTGTAATTGAGAGGAAAGGCACTGTTCTGGGGTTTGATTATGGCAGGGATTCGTTTGTGCCGTAATTGTTCACTTTGCAAGTAAAGCCATACTGAAATGAGATCAAGCTACATAGCTTCCATTCATATGGAAGTTCTGTTTCGTAATTGTTAGCTTAGATGCTCTAAAGTGTAGATAAAGCTTGATTAAAGAACACATTTTTTTCTGTGTGCTTAGCATGGGTCATTGGAAAACTTAACCCACTGAAAAAACGGAATGCAGGAGGCTACAAACTTTGAGTGCTTCATATCAACAAAAATTTGACACAAGAAAATAGAGTGGTAATGGTGAAAGACCTTGATTTGCATTTTGATGGCAAAATTACTGATCTATTTTCCACTCAAAGCATACTGCCTGCTCATCACCTTCAGTGTGCAGCACAAGTCATGCTCTTGCTTTCTTAATTTTCAAGGAAGAGTGGAGATGCGTCACTTTCTTGGAAGTATATCCATATATTTGCATATGATGGAAAGCATGGTTTCGTCTGTGCCCCCTCCTATTGACATCAATCTCAAGTCCCTGCAGAAATATAAAGGGTGCATTTAAACATTTGCATGCTGTTCTGATGGTGACAGCTGGACAGCTTGCCCAGAATGACGTACACATTGCATATGGACGCCACGTGCCTGCAGAACCCTCATCCACTGGCTCCTGGGCAGGTGGTCTGTGGTGCTTCCCACAGCAGCCCTGCTGCTCCTGTCCTAAACCTGTAGGTGCCTAAGCCTGCAGTTGAACTGTAGGAGGGGAGGGAGCTGTTCCAGGGCCAGCAGCAAAAAGTGTTGCAGCACTTAAATTTGCTTAACTGTCATAAAAGAGTTGACCAACACTTGAGGTATTGGAGAATTGCATGAAAACAGTACAATTTCCATACATTCCATTCATTGGTTTTTAACCAATCCAGGTTTTCCTAATGGCTATGTAAGATCTCATAAACGCCTTATTAGTATTATATAGTACCTTAATGTTACATAGTTTTAGTATTCTAGTATGTACATAGTGTAGTATTCTATATATATATATATATATATTCTATATTATATAGTTTTATATAATCTATAGAGCTTCTGTGCCACTAAATGATCCCTAACAGTATTGCCCAAGTTCCTTGTGCTAGCCAGAGTGCTAACTACTGCAGCCTTGAGCAATTTTACTCACAAATTTTGACCTCCTTTGGGGAGAAGAAAAAACCACTATCAATAAAACTACCAGAACAATTCAAAACTACCACTGCTTAGTAAGCTGAAGATTCCCCACCTTCCTATGGGCCTTGCTGAAGGCAGCAGACGTGGAACACTGTTAGGTTGCTTGTTTTTAGTGCTGCAGTGCTGTCTGCTTTGTCAAGCTGCCGAAAGACCCTGCCAATGCCCAGCATTTGGCATCTTCACTGTAGCAACAGCAAGTAAGTAATCCACAGAACTCCCTTGTGATGTCAGTAGAAATCCTCGCTCTGCTGCACACATGGGGCTTGTTCATACGAAGTTAGAAATAGGCAGTGTAAGATCTGGCTTTGGTGGTGTGTGTGACAGACAAGTCAGGCTGTCACATATAAAGACACATCTCAAAAAAACAGAACAGCTTTTGTATGTTTTGTGCTTGTGTGTATCTTTACAAATTTGCCAATAATTATATTTTTGTCTCTGGGTGAGATAAGGAATATTTCTTACAGAGTCTGTAGCCAGGTGACTATTGCTGATATCTCCTCTAGGGAGACAGTACAGAAGGTTTCCCCTAATTTAAGTGGACTATGACAAAAACCTCAAATTATTTTAATCTAGCAGCCCTCTTCTGGGAAAGAAACTTGCTTTTATCATAAGAAAACAAAACCATGGGATTAACTATCCTACTAGAAACTCTATAAGGAAGCTGGGGAAGAGGACACAGTAAAGTCAGCTTGTGTATCAGTTATTTAATGTATGCTTGTGGTTTGATAGTTTATATTATATAAACTATATATATATATATATATATATATATATCAAGAATGCATTATTAATACAGCACAAAAATATTTCAATATATATAAATACTGGAAGTAAATCGCTTTTTTAACAAGGGCATTGTTAGGCTACTGTTGTAAAGGCTTTTGATCTGGCACAGTAACATTTTGCTTTTGATTTCTGCATCACCTTTTTGTTGCCACATGGCAGAGCACCACATCCTGAACTGCCTGCAGCCCTGCTGAAGTGAGCACCAACCTGTGGTGGCTTCCCCCTGACCAAGGGCCACGAAGAACCAGCCAGCAACACATCAGGCAGTTTGTAAAGGTGTCATTTTGAGGGCCCAAACTTGTAGCTACTTGTTGAATGTCATTAAATGCTGTTTTCTTTAGATAGAGTGGGAGTTAACTTGAGGAAGGAGAGAAATCCAACTACTGTGTTCTATCCCTCTAAAATATTCCCTGTGAAGAGTTTCCTTACATTTGGGAAATCCCATGTGTCTGAAATACTCACTGTAGATTATAAGACTTCACTCAACCAAATCAAGAGATATAAATGGTAAAAATTAATGCATGTCTTAATGAATAAAAGCAAAATATTCTTCAATGTCAAGTTAAAAAACTGCACTTAGGAGGGAGGGTAAGGAACTATTCCCACCCACCAAACTCATTCCAGGTTATCAATAACTTGTAGTTAGGTAGCAACAGGGAAAAAAAGCCCTCCAACTAGAAAATCATGTTTCCTCTCTCCATAGAAGCCATGTCAAACAGCCTTCAGAAATGTGTCAAGCATTGCTTGAAGGAGAAACAAGAAGCCCCCTTTAACCTTGGACTACCCTAATTTGAAGGTTATGAAATAACAATGTTGTTCTAATGATTAAGAACCCTCTAATTTACAGCCTGAAAATGTATTTCTGAATAGTGTCATCCAAAAGAGTCTGCAGTTTAACATTCCTCTCTTGGCTCATGCTGACCCCTCTGCACCCTGAGTGACACTTGGACCTTGTTTTGCATAAGGTAAGCCATATCTATTACCTGCCCCTAAAACTCCTGGTCCCAGTTTTCCTGAAAATTTGGTCTAGTCCTTATCCCACTCTGAGGTCTCCTTTGTGTGTGATTTCCCTAAGCATAAAGCAGGGACAGGTACCCATTCACAGCACAAGTAAAATTTTACACCTTGTAATGTGCTAAATGCAGCTCATGGCACCTAAATCTGTAGCTTCAAGCTGGTAAAATGTGGTTGTGTTTGCAGTTGTGCCTTCTTCCAGAACCATTTATTACCTACCTGTACATTTATTGCCTACCTAGCTGAGCCTACTCTGGGAGCTGCTCTACACTACATTTTCATCTGGAAAACCATATGGAATTGGACTGAAGCCCCTTCTGTTCCCAAACCATCTGAGAGGAGCCTGCTCCACTATCCATGGTGCAGGTGTCTTCAAGAAACTTCAAACTGCTGCCAAAACAAACCAAGAAATTTTCTTTCCCTTTTCTGGAAGTGATCAGGGCCAGTCAGACACGGGGAAAAAAAGCGAGTTTTGGTTACTTAAACCTGGTTTCCCCTAATAGCCTGGCTTTATGGCAGCAGTCCCTCAGAGATGCTGCTCTCCACTTCCCTGGTTAGAAGGCCTTTGGTTAATCCTTACCAAGGTTTGCAAGGCTCAGAGTAGCACTGCTTGCCAGGCCATTTATTCACTGCTTCTTTTCAGCACAAACTGCACTTGAGAACCTTTACCCTTTTTTCCTCATAACTAACGATTTTTAGGTTTTAACTGTTTTAAGGTTTTATTACTGGCAAGAATTTTCTCCAAAAAATTTACTGATGAACCCTCAAGCCTAATATTTTGTGACATATGTCTTCAGACTCAGCTAGATTACCTATAGGCTGCCCAAATTAAACAGAATCTGAAAGAGGCTTTTTTCTAGAAAGAAGAGTTTGAGCTGGTGCCACTCAGTGCAGCAGGCCTCTGACCAGGCTGGCACTGCCCACAGCTGTGCCTGCCAGATCCCATGATCCAGTCCCTTCCCCCTCAGGGACACTCTGAAGGCCAGGATGAGGGAATGAGCATCACCTTGGCCTGCTCTGAGCATAATGCAGAGAGTAGAGCATAGCTCTACTTTAAAGTCATCACCTGCTTTGATTTGCTGTCTTTAAGTCAGATGTCATGTGCTTCATCTCCTAAATTCCTTCTCAAGGTACTCGTACAAGTCAAACAAAGTGGTAGACGGGCATCTCTCTCAATGTCTCTGCAGAAAAAGGTGGAAACTGCAGATTTTGTTTCACAGATGACAGGAACTGGTATTAAGTCTTGTCTCAGAAGCTAGCTACAGGCTTCAAAGCAAATTGCTTTTGTCAGCAGAAATTGATAGGTTTAATTTTGTTTGGTACAACTATAAATTGCTATAATGAAAAAACACTCATTAAAACTCCCAGTTGTCTGGACTCACTCAAGTTTAGACATGTTTTGTGAAGAATGAAAGACTACAAACAATGAAATAAAAAATGAAACAGAATGAAGTATTTGAACTAACTTTAAATTTGTGAAGGAAAAAAACTAGATGGAAATACATTCCTAATAAAAAAAAAATCCACTTAAAATTATACAGAAGTTTGTTTTTTAACTATCCTCAATTACAAATAGACCTTCATATTGCAATAACTATGTGACAGTTGAGGAGAAAAATAAAAACGTGTTTCTTCTGCAGCTATGCATTTGCAATGCTGCTTAGAGTTCTATTTCACATGAGTAGTCAGTATTTTTCACTATTGCTTTCTTGAGTCTTTCACAAAGTAGCCAATAAAGAAATGTTCACTTCTCCCTATCACAGCCCACAAGAGAGAAACTTCTAAGAATTCAAAGCAGTTAAACATGGTGTTTAGAAGTTGGTAACAATCTTAATTAAAAAAAACCCGAACAAACTAAACTCTTCTAAGAAGACCATGTAAGTTCTTCCTATAACAATTGAAGTGCACATCATTACTATTAAAATATATGGATCACCACCTGAAATATTTTAGAACTCATGAAATCTGAAAAATTGCAATAAACTTGATACTCAAAGTTTTCTTTCCTCTGATCTCTCTTAACCTGGGTTTTTCATACCGATCATGGGTTTGTTCAGTCACGATGTCTTTAAGGCCTTTCAGACAGAGGAGAGAAAAATAAACAAGCATGACTCCAGGCTAGTGCTTTCCTTCTCCAGAATCCTGCTATGACATGGTAAAATTTGGAAAGTCCATTCTTTATGGGTTTTATATTGGCTTGTTTTTTTCTATGAACCTTGTGATATTTGGGCTCTAAGCTTCTTTTTTTTCTTTTTTTTTTTAATTAACCTAATATTAGAATCTTTACAAGTAAGACATTTACATATGTAAAATCAACCCTGTATAGAAATCTACATGGTGAAGCAGCTCTCTTCATGTTTTCTAGAGAAAAGGTGCTTAAGAAGTACCAGTTATTCTACAATGTTTAAAATGTTAATGATTAAATGTCAAATATGAATAAAGTAAGTTGGCAAACAGTTTTGTGCCGTTTCTGTTTATGATCTTTAGCTGACACTAATAACTAAAATTCAGAGACTTCATGCACTAACCGTGCTGTGTGTTCTTTGAGGAGTAACAGCCCGATGTGTCAAAGACTAACCAACATTTCTTTGGGAACTTCATAAATTATGCTACAAAAATGTTTGTACATTAGGACTAGATGTTCTGCTGTGCAATTATACTGCTCCTACTGGACAAACATCACAGTGACGTGAATGGTTACTCAGATTGCTGTACTAAAAAGAACGGCTTTAGGGAAGTTGCTGCTTTACGTATTGTTACAGATTAACAAGATTCTGACCTGAACATATAATTGTTTATTTAGGTAAAACTCTCCTTGTCCCTTCCTGGACCTTTGGTTACTCAGTGATGGAATTTTACTGATTCATAGAAAATTTCAGAGTATAAATATCACACTCTCTTTAGAGTAATTTATAATAGTGTTTGTTTTAGAGGAAGAAAGATACATTTCTTTAGCCAGCTGACTGTACATCAACAGGAAACACTCTGGATTTTTTCTAAGGAAAAATGTGACTGTGCTGGTATACTTGGAAATCACTCTGGAATCTACAGAGAAAAGCCCTGCTCACAGCACTACTATACTGGGCTAGGAAATCTTAAAACAAAGCTATGTAAAAGCATGTACACATTAACAGACTACAAGATTTACAGTAAGTGCTGCAAGACAGGGATTCATGTTATTCAGAATGCCTACTGCAGCAGCTCTTAACACCTCCATCACCAGTGACCATTAGTTGTAAAAATAAGGCTGTGAAAAAATAATTAAGGAAAGCCATCATATTGACAGCTGGCTTAAAACCACCATCATAAAGCTGTCTGTACCTTTGTAAGAAAATTTCAAGAGTCCACTTGTCAAAAATATTGAGGATTTCTTGACTTACTGCAATGGCATTCTTGTTCATAAAATGCTATTAAAAATAGAAAAAGTAACTCAACCTACCTAAGAAGAAACAAACTTTTTGCAGATTTTCTCAAGTGTTCTGCTCTCACTTTAGACAGACTTGTTTATCAAAACTTTCAACTAACTGAACCACCAATTTGGCTAACTTTGGATTAGGTATTGTCTATGTAAGGGCTGAACAGAAAGCTATTACTGCAAGAGAATCCAAGGTCAATTTTGGTCCTTCTCCAGAATATAAGACACTGAGGCCAGTTACCAAAAAAACTGTTTCCTCAAGGAGAATTTTGTTCTAAGTAGATAGAGACTTAAAATTTGAAGGGACTTCAGCCAATTTGCCAAAAGGCCTCTGTACCATTTTAATGATCTAACGACTTTCTGGAAGCAATTACATCTCTTGTATGTCTCACATGGTATCTGATGTGACTAAGCGGGTGGAGACTGCTATCAGAACAGACTACTGCAGAAGCCAAGTGGTGAACTCCAAGTTCACACATATCCAGGGAAAAAGATGAAGTTGATTTTCATTCATTTTAGAAGAAAGATTCTGGTTTTAGTTCTGTTCTTGTAATCGAGATTACAAGTAAACAAAAAGCAAAGAGAACAATATCACTGGTTGGTAGCTCTCAATTTTTTCCCCTCTTTTTTCTACTCTGCGGTAGATACCAGAGGACCATCAGGGAAAAATACTGAGTTTTTCTCTTTCATTTGACATTTAAGCTAACCTGTGATTAGTTCAAACTTCCCAACTGTAATGCAAAGCCAAGACTTGGCAAAAGAATAGTAAGTTCCAACACGTGTCTACCCAAAGCTAATGGCACTGGGTGTCCTTGCGTCCACAACCCACTTCAGTGACATGCTATGAAGCAGAACAAGACCACTCACACTGGTGAGGAGCTGGTGTTCTTTGCAAGTAGGTGATTCTTTAACAAGACATCTAAGAGGCTAAATTTCAGATAAAGCCATTTTGTATTTTCATCACTCCCTTACCTGTAAAACCTGCTCACGAGAACTTCACTGGTGAATCCCATTCCTCCCCAAAACTGGAGACAGCTATCAGTGACTTCACGGGTCAGACGACCTGTCTTTAGCTTAGCCATGGAAGCAAATTTTGTCACATCGTTGCCTTCTACATAGAGAGCTAATAAAAAAAGAGATAAAAAAGCAGTCACTCTGGAAATCACCTCCCCATGTTCCTTTAGCCTGACAAGGTTCTTTGCACGAAGAGAAGCACATCTGGGGAGCAGATGTGGGAGCTCACCCACAGCACGGTGCAGCAGCGAGCGCAGGAGCTCCACTTCGGTTGCCAGCTCAGCCAGGCGGAAGTGCACGGTTTGGTTGTGCAGGACAGGCTGGCCAAACACCTTCCGCTGCCGGGTGTACTCAATGGTTTCTTGTATAATAGTTTCCATTGGTGTCAGGGCTGGAAGAAACAAAGCACAGAACAAGACAGCATTTTAGCCAGATCTGATTAGCTTCTTGTTGAAAAAGAAGGTTTTTTTCACATTGCACAACCAACACGTTAGGCTTTTTAAAGCAAATTGATACACTCTGTACACTCAGTTTGGGGTGAAGCTTAAATTCTGAGTCCAGTACCTCCTGGTACCTTGAAGACTTCTATCTCAATTGAACCCCTAACTGCCAAAACCTGGAGGAGAGGAGAAGGAATTGGGTAGGCATGAGGAGATTAATAGAAAGTACCAACATGGTGAGGTAAACTTTACGCCTAGTGTCTCATTTGGGGACCCAGCAAAAAACTTGTGGCAGCTCCTACTTTCTATGCTACCTGTGTCCTGAAGGTTTTCCAAAATCCTGGAAAAAAATCTGAAGGCAGACAGTGTAGTGTGCTTGGTGAGGAATGCTGTAGAAATGTAAATTGAAGGAAGCCTTCAGGGAGAAGGCAGAAATCTATTCTGAGATCAAGGAATGCAAATAGACTGCTTATTACATCTGCATTCTGTGATCAGATCCCAGCACAGAGAAGAAAAAATTCACATCCACTTTAAAAAAAAAACATTAAATAATTCTCCTAATGGAAAATAGTTTGAATGAAAAATAGAATGAAAATAGAATGAAAATAGTGTACTGCTGTAAAACAGGTCAGAGAGGCAGCAGACAATGCTTTAAAGCAGAACTAGTTTGCTGCTTCTTTTTCTGCAAACTGAGACATATCCCATTTTAAACAAGAAAAGAAAGGGAAAAGTTTCTTTTCCAAGGCAAACCAGCCTTGAAGTGAATGACTAAGCCATCAGTATATTGAGTATAGCTGTGATAACAGCAGGTACAGAATGTGTGAAGAATTTTCTTTGCAAATGTGGACCCATGTTACTATGACAAGCAGTAGGGCATGATTTCACAAATCTATCTGTATGTGAAGGGTCACATTTTATAGTTTCAAAATATGCATATCCACATCCATTTGCATTTAGAGTCTGAAACACTGAATGTGAAATGCAAAATAAACCTAATGGACAACTATGAAATCCCTTTTCCTACCTGCCAGTTACTCACATGACAGTCCCTTGCAGGAGCCTGGTGTGGTTCCACATACCTCTTTGCTTTGTTTTTGAGATCACTGCTATTTAAACTTCATCTCTCTACTGCTCTCCTGTGTAGACTCTGCATCCCACCAATGCCCCCTGACATGATCATTTACCATCACTTCCACAGATCACCATTTTTCACGTCTCCACATTCCATAGGGTGATCAGCCTTTCTCATTACCTAAATGTATTCCTCTCCTTTCTCATACAACTGACTTCAATGCACATTTTTCAGAAGAGCATATTTATAAGAAGAAATGTCCTCATTTCTTCTGTGTTAACACACTATGTTGTCACCCAAATGCTATCTTTCTGGACAAGAAAATAAATTTCTGTTTTCAGAAACATCTCTTGAATAGAAATACTGTCCTTCCAAAAGACAATGCCAAACAACACTGTAGCATGTGTAACACCAGCAGCTTTTTTACTTGTATGTCTATGGTCTGCAGCTTGAGAAATATAAGGAAAGAGCAAGGAGTATCCAGGCACCTCTTGTCCCTCTCCCTCAGACTGAAATCTGGGAGGAACACAGGGAAGTCTGAGCTGCTGGGTGGGAAACTAAACAGTACATGCCAGTGCTGAGAGAGCAGAAGGGAGGTGGAAGGGATCAGGACAAGGGACTAATCTTGTGCTATTCTGTCAGAGAAAGGTGCTCCAGCACAGCTTGTGTGGTTCCCAGCATCCAGCACGAGGGAAAGAGGGGATGGGAAACTGCAAAGAGGAGGCAGGAGCAAGATCAGGTAGGAAGAAACAGGACAGAAACTGTTTAGGTCCTTCTTGCAAAGGTCTAAAGATCATGAAGGGACTTTGGCCAAACTCTGCTCAGGCTGCCACCACACACCATGGCTCAGACTGGGGTTCTGGGAAAACTGCTCTTATAGTGTCGACCTCTCCAATTCCCTGCCTCCTTCCTGCCCCTGCTGATCCATCCTCCTGTTTCCTTAGCTGCCATTACTGCCCTTTTTCTTATTTCAGGAACTGTCATTTGCACACAGAAACAGAGGAAATCAAAGGACTGTCCTGGGCTGTTTCAAGAGGCCGTCAGGTCAAGGGTCATGATTCTCCCCCTCTATTCTGTTTTCCTGAGACCCCATCTCTAGTACTGCATCCAGCTCTGGAGCCCACAATACAAAACAGACACTGATCTGTTGGAGCAGGTCCTGGAGGAGAGTCCTGAAGAAGATTAAAGGGCTGGAGCACCTCTCCTATGAGGACAGGCTAAGAGTGTTGGGGTTGTTCAGCCTGGAGCAGTGCAGGCTGTGGGGAGGCTTTATTGCAGCCTTTTGATATACAGAGGGAGCTTATAAGAAATATGGGGACAGAGTTTTTACCAGACCCTGTAGAATCAGGACAAGGGGAACTGGTTTTAAACTGAAAGAATGTAGATTTATATTGAACATAAGGAAGAATGTTTTGGAATTGGAATTACATGATCTTTAGGGTGCCTTCCAACCCAAACCAATTCTATCATTCTACAATTCTAAGAAATTCCTTAAGACAGTGGTGAGACACTGGAATATGTTGCCCAGAGAAGTTGTGGGTGCCCCATGACATGTCCATTCGCTGGACATGTTCAAGGACAGGATGGATGAGGCTTTGAGCAACCTGGTTTAGTGAAAGGCATCCCTGCCCATGGTGGAGGGGTTGGACGTTAAAGGTCCCTTCCCAAACCATTCTGTGATGCTGACTAGAGGTATTCAGAGCTCTGAGCACAGCTCTAACATGGCAAAGCTTGGCTGTGTAGCAAACAGCACCAAAATGCAGCACATCATGAATACCATGACAGCCAACAGCTGTGTTCAACAAGATAACAGCACACAATATTTTGCCAGTCATACGAATTCAGAGAAATGCCATTCATGATAAGGAACCCCCCTATTTATTTCTGTGTATTTGTTTCCTTCTTTTATACAATGTTCCCCACATCCTTAGAAAAACTTAGCCCCGTGGGTTTCAACTGACAGCACATGCAGGAAATGTCACTCTAGGTCAGCCTAAGGAATGTGTGGCCTACCACACAGCTGAGAATTGTGAAAGCACTTGAAGTTGCCAAATGGAGAATAATCTTTTCCTTGTATCTCCATCCAACTTATATTACTCCACTTGAAATTTCTGCTCACTGTAAAGACACTTTGTCTTGTTGCTGTGTCTCCTCTCTAAAGAAAAAGAAATTAATATATTTCTCTTAGGTTGTGACTGATCACTCTCTAATGAACAGTGAGCTCTAAGCTGAGCAATATGATTCTTAAGGATGTGCGTTGCCCATGCAAAAGGATCTGTCATCCCACTTACTGGCCGTGACTCAATGGTGCTCATAAAACTGAAGTTGCAGGAGCAAATAGAAGTCATTAGAAAAGTGCCATTCTGCTTTCACACGCACACTGAATTCCCTCTTTGTCTCTGAGTTAAGCAATTCACAAAACAACTGTTTGCTTTTTTTTGCCATAGCAACATTCTTTTCCTGTGATCAATGCAACAGGTCCTCAAATGGACAGTGTTTACCAAGTGTCACAACATGGGAGACACGTGGCACCCTTTTTCTTTCAGTGAAGCAAGAAACACAGTGACTTTGACTAATGCCTTTGATAATATGTCACTCAGAAGAAGAGACCACACCTGGGACCAAATTTTGCAATTCCAGGAAGTTAGTTTTCCATTTATATTTTATACCTGTTTGGCTGAAAATAGATGTTAAAAGGAAAAAAAAAAAAAGGTGAAGAAAGATAAGAAGGATACTGGCCACAAAGAAGATAATTAATAAACAAAAAGAAGCCTAAAGCATGTGATACTTGAAGCTAAAAATACATAAATTCCCCAGCAAACAAAGAGAAACAGAACAAAAAACCCCAAACACAACAAAATAACACCTCAAAAGGAAAAACAGAAAGAATGCAGTCAACTGCCTTTTCCAAGTTAAAGGGAGCAGTGAAAGTGAGGATGCCAGGACTGGTCCCTAAAGCATTTAAAAGCAGATTGATGATTTTCAATGTTACAATCATGAACTGGGAAGGAACAGAAATGTCCTACTGAGGGGCAGAAGTGAAGACCAGGATTAAACATGCAGATCTAATCACAAAACTACTGAAGGCACTTACATCACTTATCACATGTGAGCCTTCAGCAGAGCAGTCATGGTTGAACATAGGTGAAACCATTTGCAGGACTGGAAGTTAACACCTCTTGCTGTTGTGGTACAACAAACTGCAGGACTGGAAGTTAACACCTCTTGATGCTGTGGTACAACAAACTGCACCCATCAAGTACCTTCTGAACGCTGGTTACTCTTTTTCTTGTTTACCACAATTGGTGATCTCTGAAGTTTGCACCTTGGCCCAAACCATGGGTCTTGTCCCTGCTGGCAGTGCTTTTATGCATTTTATATCAGATAGTTGAAAAAAAGCAAACTGGAGGGGTCCAGCAAGGTTTACACAGTAGCTACTGCAAAAGACAGCTCCCTCTCCTAGGTGAGCTCCTAGGCTTTCCCTCCCTGGTGGCCCCTGCCTGGCCATAGCAGGTGAGGAGAGTTGCCCTTCCCAGGCTGCTCATTCAGGGCAAGGGTTCACCTGCTCCTGCTGCGTTGTTTTGGACAAAAAAAAAAAAAAAAGAAAAAATAATTGAAACCTGGTGTTCCAGTTCCTGGAAGAGCAGAGTGACAGCCAGGCAGTTGTGCAAGACTGGACAGTACCAAGCTGCCCGTGGTTTAGCAGGAGTGATCTAACCTGCCATGCTTTGTGTATTGATGCTGTCAGTGCACGTCACTTTTGCCTGGGGCATGACTAATGCTGCCAGCTACTCTGCTGCCTGGGGAGTCTCACTGCTGCCCAGAGCTTCTGATGGTTTGTTTAATTTAGACTTCAAACTGAGCATAAAAATGCACATCCTTACAGTCTGTATACACCTCAATTAAAGCAGAAGCAGTGGTAGGATCACATCTCCTGCTTGCCTGAGTCTGCAGTGACATCCTTGGCAAATGTGACCTCCTGTCCTTTGCTGAAACTACTCTCACATGTACTACTTATCTCAGGCCGAACTAAGAACTTTTTCTCAAAAAACGATTTTTTTTAAAAGGCATTTGAACTCCAAAATATTTGGTCTGGGATGAACCCGTTCACTGAATCAAAACACTACTTCTTAGAATGCTCAATTCTCCAGTCACTCACAGTGACAGACAGGGAATGCACAAGAGCACGAATACAGTAACATTATTTAGTCAACCCTGGAATCTAAAGAGGACCAATCTTCTTACAGTGAACCACATCATATTTAACTTGAAGAAGCAAACACTGAGGGGTAGGGAGGAAGCAAACACTGGGGGGTAGGGAGAAAGTTTGCAGACTGAAAATAGACAATCCAGACTTGGATCTGGTTTCCTGCAATATCCAGAATCCATATAACCCAAATACATGGATTTGAGTACAGCCTGAGTTCTGAGTAACATAAACTCTGTGACAACATAACTTCAGGGAAAGGAATGTGGTGCTGTACCACTTATGTTCAAAGTGTGCAGAGGTAAAACAGATCTGCAAAACAAAACTCTGACATCCTGCAAGAGCCACTTCTTTACGCAGCCAGTAAGTTAATTTTCTAAAATCCATGATAAGAATCAGTAACTCACTGTACTACAGGAAAAGTCACTATCCTTCTTTTCATGCCGGTATTTTGATAGCCTTTGCACCGTATTTGTAATAGACATAACATGATGCCATATTTTCTTATCAGCAGAGAAGCACCAAGAAAAAGAAACAAGGCAAAAAGAGCCTCTGCAATGGCTCACAAAATATTTTCTGCTTCAGGTTTTCCTACACAAAAGGGAATGTTGTCTGTATCCAGGCTATGATGGATTTCAAAAACAGATCCTGAAAGGTCATTGCAACTTACAAGAAAAGAAAAGTGCTGTTAGTCATGCAAAGAGTGACCCCTGTGTCCCAGCCCGACTGCAGAAGCGCGAACCATGACTTACCGACGGCTACTCCCCACAGCCGCTCTTCTTGGAATTGCAACATCTGGTATGTGAAACCCTTTCCTTCCTCACCGATGAGGTTTTTGCAGGGGACCCTTACATCTTCAAAAAAGATCTGAGCTGTGTCTGATGACCTCATACCCAGCTTGTCTATCTTTTTAGCAACATGAATACCTGAAGAGAAAGGTGTATGAGAAAGACCACAAAAAAGAGAAGCACTGTGAACAAGGACAATGTTTTCAGAAAGAAAAGTCTGCAGATCTCAACGTATGTTCCGTGACAACAGTGAAACCTACCTTTAGGAAAAACTTAACAGTATTCTGGAGTAAAATGGCCTAAAGCCTATTTTAAAAGGTTTTTGCAGTTTATTAAATCAGCAAATCAGAAACTTTAAATGTAAAAATTCCACTTTTCATTATGTCCCCAAATAATAAATATTTACTACTCATAATAATCTTACTCCCCACAGGTCTTCAAACAATGCAATATTTATTTGTTTATGTTTGATTTTTATCTAGCATTATAATAAAATGCTGAAATTCCATTTGGCAATATTTGCCAAGTGCCTGCACTGCTATGAAACTGTACACAAATATTCAGTAAGGACAAAAACAGAGCTACATTTTAAGCTGCAGCTATGAGTATTTCTCCTCCTGGAAATCCTCTTCCTACCCTCCCCTTCTTAGCCTATCCTGATTTTTCCTGGTACAGTGATCACTCTGAGTTCTCGTGTGTGTATATTTTTGAGGAGGGTTTGCTTCCCCACAGACCTCTGGACACAGCACTGACTCTGACCCCACGTGCACTGGGCTGTTGAAGATGAACCTGGTTTATTCAGGTCTGGCCACATAAGGGCTCAGCTACCTTGTCACACCGGGCAGGACTCCTTCCTGTTGTTTGTTTTTTCATAGCTACAATTTTTTTCTTGTTGTTGTTCAGATGCAAGCATGGCTTACCACTGTGCCACAAGAGTTTAACAGGCACCCACTGTTTTCCTGCAGCAATTCTCCTGTCTTCACCTTTTATCTCCCTGTTGATCTGGAGCTAATTCAAATACTCAGGGTGAAAGTCAAGAATGTTTCAAAAGCAAAAGGAAGACAACAATCAGGCATAAGGATTCGTGCATAACATGTTAATTACATCTGACAGGTCTGTATATGTAGCAAAACAGTCCTCCAACTCAGCATATGTATCTTTGCCAGAAAACCAAAGCTTTTTACAACTCATGTACATGTTATTCCAACCAGCTTTGTGATGAGGAGGTATTCTGCTGTTATTTTCCTCTTTATTATTTTTCAATCCTCTACTACTCCCTGGCATGGCTCAGTAGAAGCTGGTTGGTCACCATACAGATTGTTGTGGTCCCTCTGTACTTGTTTGTACCTTGCGGTTCTTCACAGTTTTCAGAGAACATCTCTTTCTGAATTAATACAGATGTCTCAGCTTCCACTCATGGGAGGCCTTCAGCCATATGAAAATTACTTTGGTTTTGCAGGCCGAAGAAGTTGGCAGTCGTTTCCTTCAAATCTGCTCTCTCTGGCTGCACTAAATAAGGTTACGGGAATTTTCATCTCTTCACAGAGATGAAATACTGAAAGTATTTACAAATGCCAAGACTGCTCTGAGAAGAAGGTCCACATAGATTTCCCCAAGTTCCACTCATGATTTTTTCTCCACCAACCAAGCTGTAAACAGATTATGTATTAGGAAGACTTGCTTTGATACATGATCAATGCAGGAATAAAATCAGGACAGCTGTATAAAACTTCTTGACTCTTGAACTGAAAATTATCCAGCAATTTGTACTCAGTCAGCCAAAAAAGCATTTGTGATTTGTTTCCATATTAAAAAGGGAGCTAAATAAGCATGCACTGAGCAATTTACAAGCCCAGATGAAATCTGGAACATTGTTTCCCATTGGAATATTGCTATTTGGTCTCTTTGAGAGTTGCAGAGATCATGTATGGTCTAAAGCCAACTGGCTCTATGCAATCAGTGCTCCTCACCCATATGAAGATGCACTTACTGCTCTTGTTAGTGGGTGGTTTAAAAGGACTCTCCTCAAGAAAACCCAACCCCTGCTAGTTCATTATATTGCTAAGTTAATCCTGTTGTTTACTTCCCAGATCCACATACACCAACAACTATTGAAGAGATCTCTTACAGGCTTGGTTAAAGGAGCTAAATGTGCTAATGATTTTTACCTGTAATTCTTCCAGATCAGGTTGAGTGTTCTGGGTCCAGCAGCATCCCCCTCTGTCATGCCCTGCCAGCTTCACTTGCTCTTAAATCATGGTTCTCACCCACAAGGAGACCAAGCTTCATGAGTCTCATGGGATGCCCCTTCTGAGGCTAGCACATGCTTTACATCATGGAAGACAATTGTACATAATCATCTCTTTGGCCACTATGGGGGCATCAAAATCTCCCTTCATTTAATTATCTTCCTTCTCTTCCTAAGAGGTACTACAATTGAAAAATTACCAGTGGCAGTAGAAATTACAGAATAACTCCTGGTATTTGTCTGTATTAAATAAATCACCCACAATAACTCAAAAATCTCAATTTAACAAGGCCAAGTGACTTACTAAAATCACTCTAACAGAGCCATTTGAGCTACTTGCACCAGTATCACTGAGATAGATTTCTATTTCTCTGGCTGGGCAGTTCTTCCCAAGTGTCTTTGATTTTTCATTTTCTCCCATTCCTCCAGCCTTCTGACAATCTCTTTTATTTCCTGTATTCTATCTTGAGAGAAAGGCAGTTGCTCTCTCCTGAAACCATTTAGTGCCATTACAAATGAAAACAGACACATTTTAAATTGCAACCCAAGAAACATGCTCTTTCGCCTTTCCTGGTTGCTCTTCTCTTTATTAACTCCTCCTTGCAATCTCCCCTAGAGCTATCTGAGGACTCAGAGGACAAACCAGAGGACACATAGTTACCAGATCAGGGCTGCAAGCCATTTGTCTACATACTTTACACACAGATGTTTTGCAACTTGTTAGATTCTTTTTCATTATATGAAAAATGCAGTGCTTTTTTAAGACATTGTTATTTTATGAGGAGTATTCACCTAATTTGGATATCTGTTGTGGATCCATGGTGCTGTTACCCAAATTTCCTTTAAGAGAAATGTATTCAGCAATGTCTGTCAATATCTAGACCATGATTTCCTTCAACCCAGATTAGAGAGTATATATACCGAAAATTAGAAGAAACAAATCCTACTTTGTCTATCCAGTAAACTACCGATTTTTGAAATTAATAATTTACTTTTGGACATGGAATCTTTTTTTCTCTCTTTTTTTTTCCCCCACCACACTATCTAAGTGCAAAACAACTTAGATTTTTTGCAGAAATACACCACAGATCCTTCCTTATCCAGCTACATAGGCTGGTGCCTGCAGAGGTGAGTCAGACATAACACATTTGCTCTCCATTGCAGTTGTTTTTGAGCTTTGACACACATACATCCACAGACGTTTGAGAGTGCATCATTTGGTGATGTCCTCCAGACACTTCCCGTACAGCCTTGTCCTGCCACCCTCCATGGAGCACAATCTCTAGCAGACAGACATCCTTAGGATGTACCAAACCAGATGGAGCTTCCTGAAAAATCTCACTTCTGATATGACTCACCCACTGAGCATAATCAACAGTCTTAATACTTCATTTCAAAAGGTCACCAATCTTGGTACTGTGACCACTTTTGAGGTAAATATACATATCACCACAGAAGAATTAAAACATGCATTTTGAGGGGCATAAATTTTGCTCCTAGGAAGACTTCTACACTTCTGCAGATCCGCTTAAGATGTCTCAGGCAATTTTCCCACTCTAAATATCTTTAATGCAGGTAAAGAAGGTCTGTGTGTAGGCTGTGAGATCTAAAATCTCCACTTTCCTAGAGCTATGACAACTTGTGTCTTTTTGGAGCAAGCAAAGTGGCTAAAAACCTCTAAGTCAATTTCTATATATTTTATCTGCCACCAACTGTGAGTCAGCTGCTTTGCTATTTTAGGAAGATTGATCTCAGAGAAGTAATACTGTATTTGCATTCTGACCTTTTCATGAAAAATCACAAGAAGGACTTCATTCATTTATAAGCAGATGGCTGATAAGTGGATTTAACTAGAAATTCAGAAAAATTCTGGTCCTGAGTTACATGTTCATTCATCACTTCTCAAAGTTCACAACTAGTGAAGCAGCTCAGGTCTGTCTTCCGTGAGCTCCCATTCAAAGCTTGTCTTGCAGGAGCAGAGGTAGTAGAAGCTCACAATTCATTCAGAACCTGCTTGATTCCCAACAAAACTCACTTGCTCGACTTACTCCATGCTGAAATTCACCTAGGAGACATTCCCTTTAGAAGCTCTCATTGTCCACCTGTGCAACATTGGAGACCTGGGTTTGTTCTCAGTCTAATCCATTAAATGAACATGCAGACATTCACTTCACTGCTATGGTGGTGTTCCTACATGTGAAATGCCAATAATGGCACATATTTTGTGTGTAAAATACTCTGAATTGAATGAACAAAAGAGCCCCAAGTATAAATATTTTACATATAAATGCATTAATATATACTATTATAGATTTAATAAATATTGTTTTAAATTTTCTTTGCATAAAATAAGCATGAATTTTTAAAATGAAATATTAAATATACAATTATATAGTGCATAAATCAATGTTGCATATTTTTTAAATATTAAAATGTGTTAAAATTGAAAAGGTTTAAAAACTTTTGAACAGGTGTCAAAAACTGCAAAGGATTGCCACCAGCAAACCACGATATTAACTTCACCCTCTCTGGATGATGTTGTTTATGCATATAGCACTTGTGCATTCTGCAAGGTCTGCAGACTACTCAGGAACACTCTGTGGACTGTACCACTGAAACTGGTGCCCGTAGTTCAGGATGTATCTCTTCCATGTCTTCACCTGAATTGCTGGTCTTATTCAAAACCAAATCCGTACTTCCATGATATTAGAATCTTCCAATCCAGCCCACATTTAACTCAGACTATTTTTATAATTTAACTGGTAGTAGTTCCCTGGTGAAAGGATCCCTTTGTACAGCATGGCCATGAAACACTCTGAATATGCCTGCAATTCTCTTCAGCAAGCCCACCAGGCTTGTTTTGAGAGGTATTTCCCAAGTCTGAAATCTCTAAACTCTTTACGCTTTTACTTTCATATGGTTATGAATCATTGCCATGAAAATGTACCTGAACAACTTTTCTAAATATATTTTTGGTTAAATACCTTTCCTTCTTGTATTAGGCATAAAAAAAATCAAATTAAAATCAAATTAGAAGACAAAGAGATCTGTGTTATTACCAGGTAGATTCATTGGCAGACATATGAGAGATTTATTTCGATGGGGAGGTCCTTCGCTGGTGTTTGCCAGGAGGCACATCCAGTCTGCCTGGCTTCCAGATGTAATCCACATCTTACCACCATTTATGACATATTCATTGCCCTTCCTCACAGCCGTTGTCTTGATATCTATTTCAAAACACAGGAAATGAAGAGTTATTCTTTTGAAGGAGGGGTATATTGGTCCAGGTATGACTGGCAGGGTCACTCCATTGCTCTCAGACAAAACTATTTGGTTCTCCCTCATACCCCCCTGGTCCTATAATCCTTCCAGGCCATAAGACAAGCCAGTCTGGACAACTCTTGGAAGTCAAGCCAGGGAAACAGGACTACTTCTCCCTCCTTCCTTTAGATGGAGTCTTCATCCCAATGGATGAGAGCAGAAAACTTCCTAATTAAACGTGTTGGCCAAAAACTTGTGACAGAAGCATTTCACTGTGAGGTGGTCTATTAGAGTTTCTCTGATAGAGAGTTTAGAGACCCTAGTCCTGGGTAGGCCATTAATTCTGGAGTCCTGACTCAAACAAACACAAGCCTTGGTATCTGTGAATGTATAAACATAAACTAACACGCGCTTCCTGCATGCTCTTGGTCAAGATGCTGCAATATGTTCAAAACTATTAAAGGCCAAGTCTGAATGCAATGAGTGTCTGGACATGAAGGAGTTCTAAACACCTGCTATTTAGACACCCTGGCAAAAAAAAAAATCTTATTTTTATCTGCAGCGGTTCACACCATGCTGCAAGCAGCCCTAGCTGCAACAGACAGCCAGAGAGAATCATTAGTTATTATTTACACTCCAGCAGAGTTTCTAAAGGTCTGGCTTCTTTTCCCTGCAATTGAACTTCTTCAACAACAACCCCAGATGATGAAGACTCTCCAACAGATATCCAGATGTAAGTAGGTGGTGGTATAAGAGAACACTAGCACACTCTTAATAGCACCTGTAAATATGTATGAAACCCATAACAGACCATCCACTGAAGGGGGACCATAGACTTGGAGGGTAGGAGTCAGACACCACGTGAAGTGGGCAGGCATGTTTAAGTCATCTGGTTACACTTTCATACACAATCACCTCAGCCAGCACATGCACATTCCTCCCTAGGGATCTAAACATAAACCAAAAGCAAACCCAAATGTCTTCCTAAATGATCTTCATTTAGGAGATAAACTGGGACTGAGGTCAGCCTGGCTGAAAATCAGTCTTGTTAATGAAGGCACAGGAGAAAAACGATGGGAGAAAATTGTGTAACGTATGAAATAAGGAAGTATGGGATATAGCTATGGCTAAAGGAATGTACCAGCTGATAATGATGAACAGCAAGGGAAAGAGATAGTAATGATGTGGATAAAACCAGCAGACACAGAGGAATTCACCCAATGAAAGGACTGTGGCAAATCTGTCCAAGGGACTTGATATGAAATCTGTATAATAATGAATGCCAAGAAGCTTAAGTAATCTAAAGTACTGGCACTCATAAGACATGGACACAGACATTGGACACTCATATACATGGAGACTAAATAATAAATTAAGGACACACAAGAGCTGGAATAAGAAATATGACTGTAGTGAAATGGTGTGACAAGGACTGGAGCATACACAGTGATTTACATCATACGTCCCTTTGCTGTGGAATAGCTACTGAAGAGATTAGATAGAAGTCCCAGAGAAGGTCTGCAAAGGAACAATGAGCACTGTGATGTTACCACAAATGTAAATAGTTCTTGCAGGCATGGCGTCACAGCGGTCTAACCACCCAAATACAGATTAAAGAACAAATGCCTTACTAATGAGAATGTTCAAGTACTCCAGATTCAATTGTTCACAGCTTGCTTCAAACACTTGAGAAACAGCTATTTTAAATGGTCTTGTGAAGAACTGGTTCTCTTTAATTAGAAGAAAGATGATCAAATCAATACATAAGTTTTATGTCTAAAATACAGCAGGCTTTGAAAACCTACTTAACAATTTACTATGGCCAAGTAGACTCAGGAATATGGCTATGAAGATAATTTGGAATATTTGACTATTTATTTTGCCTGATAGAGGATAACTCTGGGATAAGGCTACTTCATTGGGTACTCCATAACTCATATTTGCAGGCCCACACCACTGACCCTCACAACCTCTTACACAGCATGCTCTGAGGCAGAGGTGAATGATACAGCTGTGCCATATAAGCAACCACGGCTTGTCATATCACTGTTCAAATCACAGGTACTGGAGCCTTAATTTTCTTCTCCACTGCACTCAAGTCCAGCCATGCATCTAAACAGATCTGACTAAAGCTAAGGTTGGCTTCAACTTTTAAGGTCAGTACAACAGTCAAAGATAGGCAACACACATCCTTAAAGTCAAATATGAAGAACACATATCTGAAAGTTACACCATAAGCACAGGAAAGAAACCCCAAACCCAAAACTTTAAAGAAATAGCTTCAAGTCTAAATGAATGAAGAATCACTTAAAAAAACAGGAAATTACGTGCAGGAAATGAACCATCATGAAAGTAAGTTACAATTTGGAGGTCAGAAGATAAGTACTGGTTGAACAGGTTGAACTAAGTTAAATCTTGCAGATGAAAACCAACAAAATCCAAGGAGATTGTGGTGGAAAACAAAACTGTTTCAGCCACATAAATGAAAAGATGGTGTCCTGGGGTGACTGCAAAAAAATGAGGCATATAGAGGATACTTAAAAAAAATAAGTATTTCACAGGAGATTACAGACAGATTCACAGTATGGTTGACAAAGCAAAACACCTATAAGAAAGTCTGTACAAAAACTGAAATCAGTGAAAACAGAAGTTGCTATTTTTGGCAATCTGAACAGCTTCAAAATACATTTGGAAAGAAAAGATAATTAAATTTACCCATGATTTGGTAAATTTGGGTTGATTTAAACCCAGCCTCATTTATTATGAAATTGGATTTTCTAGAGAAAAATCCTGTTGGACCCAAGGAAGTTAAATTGACACTACTAGGCTACTGTGAGTTAAAATTTGAAAAGGTAAGTATTAGAACAGAAGTGGAAATGTGCACAAAGAACTTGGCAAAGCAGAAATTGCATCAGGTTACATTAAAAGAGGAAGTTCTGGTGTTCAGGGAGAGTACTAGTTAAGCCCCTCCTTGGATATCAGCCTCTGGGAAAAAAACTACTGAATATTTGCATTAATGATCTTTAAGAGGACAGGAATGCATTAATTAAATTTGTTTGTGACACAAAATTGGGAGACATCACCAAAACAGACAACTGAAGTATGGCCCAGCAGAGAGGAATGATCTTGAGTTTTCAAATTCAACATGGCAAGTACAAGTTCTCAGACACAAAGTAGTAAAAGTGATTGCTAAATCCTGCAATGTTTCAATAGCAAACTGGTAATGAAAATGATCCACAATTATAGGATTCACAAGTCTGCAAGCTGTTGTGTAACAGAGTTGTTATTGGAGAGTAATACTTCTATTAGGGTTGGAAACATATTTGTGGCATTATAGACACCACGTGTAATTCTGGGGGTTTATGCTCAGAAAAGACAACTTCAATCCAGAAAAGCAGAAAGGCTGGATTCCACTGAGACAAAATGAAGCAAGATATTTATGTTGAAGAGGTAGATGTGACCAGTGTTACTAGCTGCAGATACCTGGACATTGCTTGAAGAAAGTAGACATGTTTTCCATGATGTGTTCTTATATATCCCCCCAGACTACATTCTATAAATTGTGGAATCAGAGTGAGATCAAATGAGACAATATCATTCAAACTGACACAAATGTTTATGCTTTGTAGTACCAGAATCCTGAAATTAAAGACCAACCTGTCTGTTCTGTACCAACTGTACTGCTCTGTTTTTCTCCTCAAGCCAACTCTGTGCTAGTTTTGGTGCACATGGTCACTACTATGGACAATATAGAACTACACTTGAACGCAGACTGGTGTTCCTTCAAATCTACATTAATTTTGTATTAGACTAATATACACAGTCCTTTTTGCTCTGTTGAATTCTGAATAAATTAGTTTGAGGCACATTTCAGTTCTCATGTAAATACTGTTTTTGTCTTCTGTGTTCATATCACCTTCAGTAATTTCAGAAATGCAGGGAAAAATGTTAGAGATACCTTATTCTTTGTCATTCTTTAGTTTAAAATGCAGAAACACATCCCCAGCCTTCACATGTGAACAGTTGCTATGTCCCTTTACTTAGGGAGACAAACATCCCAACAGCATGAGCAACAAAAGGAAGCACCAAGTGCAGTTTCACAGAGCTCAGTCCACTTTACAGCTGGGCCATCTGGAGATGGTGCAAATGGTGCAAGTCAGAACAAAAGCTATTGTTGCTCATACCTAAATAGTCTGCTTAATTGACCTTAAGAAGCACTGTAAGCTGGATTTGGTATTTATATCAGGGATCAAATCTTCCAGGACAGGGGAAAAAATATTTTCATTTCATCCTGCAGTGTGTCTCCAAGCTGCAGCATAGATTCATCAGATAATCCTCTTTGATTCCCAATTAGTTTTTAACTGCATTAATTTAAGTGTATCATACCACTTTAACTAGATGATAAATAAAATGCTGCTGAAGGAATATTTATGCTACTTATTATCTGGGACACCGCATAAAAAAAAAAATAAATTCCTATTTAGAATTTTCTGATAATCATCTAATTAAACAAGAGAGGTATTTATTAAAATAAATGATGTTGTATTTCTTACATTAGCAAAAATCAAATTTATAATTACTGTAAAAAGTAAGCTATTAAGTATATTAAAAGATTTATTATTCACATCTTAATAATACTTAAATTACAACAAGTGGTAATGTTAATTTAAATAATATTGAAATTTATTATTTATATATCCATTATTTATAACTATTAAGTATTATTATAAGTACTGTTTAATAAACAAGTCTACTAAAATTATGGAATTTTTCTTATGAACAAATTCAATTAACCCAGAAAGGAAAACAGCATTAGATTATGCAGGAAGATTTAATCCCATTATTTCATTATCCACATTAACATTCTTGAAATCTACCTGCTTCACCCTTGCTCGAGCACTATCTATTTGCCTTGAAAAACAACAGAAGTTTAGTCATGGAGATGCATACAGGATTCCTCAGATAAAAAATGTCTGTCATGCTTGGCAAGTTTGTCTGCAGGAAGATATCTCAGTAATTTACAAGAACATGTGTTCAGCCATGCTCTGTCCAACAACTAAACCTCTAGAAGTGGCCACTTATCATTCCCTTTTCTGTGAAGTCCATGATTCATCATCAGAGGAGACATCTTTTCTTTTTGTATCTGTTTGGATTTAATTTTTCAAATTTTCTACTGCCTCAGGCACTTCAGAATAATAGTTTCATTTGTCCTGGTTTCTAAACATACTCTTCCACTAAACCAAGAAAAACAGTTGCATGCAGAGTAACTAAATCATAAAGATGATATACTTGACATTGCAAGTTCTTCATTAGATCTAAATAAAGCAATCATGAGTTGAGAGACATTTTTGCTTCACAGGAATGACAGAAGGGGCTGAGGTGAGGTAAGGATGAGCAAGAGGAAATCATTGTGAAAGTGATGCTGTCACTGTCAGAACAGAGTGGCTCTGTAGCTTGCTCCATTCAGTGGAGAGGTCTTTGTCAGGGCAGTCCAAGTTCTAGTACAGCTGAACAGGTTATGCTCCCTCTCATGTACACCTAGAGTTGCATTACTGACAGTGGCAGTGTAGCTGATGAGGTGCTGGAGTGCTCCTGACAGTGGTGAGCCTGGACAGAGCAGAACACTAGAAGAATAAAAACTGCATTAACCTGTTGTGCTCAGCCTATACAAGGTTACTCCATTGATTCACCTGACAGATAGGTTTAATTGCTTTTGGATGCATGAGAAGTGTGTGTTTTGTTCCTGGAATGTTAGTTTTTGCCCTCACCACACCAGACTTCACTTCCTTTTGTTTCTTACAAGGCAAAGTGAAGATTCAGGAAAAACAGATTCTTTCCATTAAAAGATCAGGCTGTCTAAAACTGGCAGTTTTCTAGGTTTACTTACTTGCAACATCTGACCCAGCTCCAGCTTCACTGATACCCAAGCAAGCCACAAAATCACCTGCTATAGTTGGTACAAGGAACTGTTTTTTCAACTCATGAGAACCAAACCTGCAACAATATAATGAAAAAGATAGGATATTAAAATATTATTAAGATAAATTTTATTCAGAAATTAGTTGCAAATTTTGTTCTAAACACACAGTGATCAATTTTCCTATGACTAAGTAAAAACTGTCCCAGAGACAAAAGATAGAATAGATACCCTCCAAAGATGTTATTCAGAGTCTTCACCAGAAGTGCAGTCACAATTATTTCAAAGAAGTTTTAAAAAGTATTCAGGCATCTTACTCCCACAGAAACATGTGGTCTAGATGCCCAGAATCTATCTTTATGACTCTTGCTTTAAAAGTTCCAGATCTAAATAAAGATAACCCCTGAGGATTCCCCTCAATGTTCCTCTACCACTGCAGCCAGCCAGGATGGAGGACCTGCTCTCTGTTTACCTTCTGACTTTTGCACCATCTCTTTGCCAGGTTTTAGTGGTGACTGAAAACTTTTGACATGTGATGGCCACCTGCAAACACCTGTATTTAAATTATTTACGTTTCACATCTGCATTTAAATCACAGTAAAATCCATTAATGCTTCTTCTCAGCTGTTCTTTTATCTCCACAAAAATAAAAAGGGAAACAGCAAACTGTTGATGGTATTTCTACACAAAAATTTCACTTGGCTGTATTTAAATTCAGTTCAAAGTCACATGCTATTTTCCCATTGTTTAGAAGATTGTATCCATTCAAAATATGCTACATCTCATTTCATGCTTGATTTTTTTCTAATTTACATTCACCTGACTGGCTTGATTTTTTTCTAATTAACATTCACTGATTTCCTCTTGCAGTGTGAATGGGGAGTTCATGGTCTGGTTCTTGAACCTTTCTCGTGTGACTGAAAAATTCCTTGGGTCATGAAATATCTCATGTGTCCAGGAATCCATAAATTCAATAAATTCAATTCCTCCTCAGCCTCCTCTTTGTTGAGAGGTTTCTAAGGTCATCATCACCACTTGCCTCCTTAGGCTTGCTTCTAAAATATTGTCCCAGTACTTCCAAAGGAGTGGTGCCATTCAAGCTAAGACTGAGTCATCCCCTCCAACCCACCCTGGCACAAAGGACATAGGACAGCCAGAGAACAGGTTGGGATCTGGCAGACACTTCCCCGTGGTGCACACAAGGAGCTCAATTCCTAGTCCTGTCCCTGCTGAAAATCACAGCAGCAATCCCAAATAAATACAAGAAGCAAGTTTGGAGTGCCTACTCCTTCCTCTAGCATACTGGAAGTTCCTATGTCTGTTAGGCAGCATACTTTGTTTTTTAATTTTCTACAAGGCAAGATCAAATGTGGATAGCTTCACATTCATTTGTCAAAAAAACCTCAAAAAATCCCAAACAACAACATGAAAAATCAGATTATGAGAGCAGATAGTGGTGATTATTGGCAATGCCTTCTGATACTTGAAACTTTGGTAACCTTTAGCATTTCAACAGAGGATTTTTCACAGCAAGAGCTTTGCTTAGAATAATATTTTTGTTTTGATGTCTTTCTTTGTTTTGATTTCCAGAAAATAGTTCAGTTCTTTCCAAAAATGTGGCTATAAATGATGTTATTTTGCAACAAAAAAAAGTGTTGGGCAACACTATCTTCAGAAGATGGTGGGTCTCTGCCTTGCAGGAGACAGCTAGCTTCTTGTTCAGCTGCTAGCTTTTGTGTTAGAAATATGTCACTTCTGTAAAATTCTACCTCTTAAAGGCATCCCGGAAAAATCTCAGGTTTGCACAAATGCAACACATTCCCAGTTTAACAGCTCCAGAATTAGAAAACTGTTTTCAAATGTTCATGCTCTGGCTCAAGACAGACTGGACCATATCGGCTTTCTGGCTGGGGCCATACCCCAGAGGATAGTTTCCCATGAGATTAACTGTGCAGCCTTAGCATCACTATGAAATACATTTCTATGCATTTGCCTATCCACACACACACACAAGTGTACAATGAATCTACTTGATCCTGTGTAACACAGAAGTCCCACGTGTGAGCTTCTGACACACTGACTTGCATGAAAGTGGTTCATCCTTTCTTGCTCCATACTTTGTAACTAACATTAGTGGAATGCCATGAAAAAAAAGCAAAAATTCCAGTGCTATACAATCTTGTAATTAGAGGGTAAAAAGAAAGTAAAACCATGGTAAAATACATATGTAACACTTCTGTGATCCACACAGTTTTGTTTATATGTTCTAATTGTCAGCTGCAGCTTCTCTCTTTATAGCAAACAATAAATCAGATAGGAAAACTAACTTTTTTGATAATTCCCAGGGGTTAATAAGGGTGGAGAAAGAATCAGTGATGAAATAGAAAAGCATTCTCTTCCTAGTAAATAACCATCATTATCCTTACTATTTGCCTATAAACAACAGGAAAAAAATATAAAAAGGTAAAGTTCACTGCCTACTGCTGAGATAAGCAGCTCCAAATTGATCTGGTATCAGTACAGATGTGATACCCTACAGGTTTGTCTATAAACCCTGGGAAATGCATATCATTCACTGCCTCAGCTAGGAGCTGCTTTCTCCACTCTATTTGTAAGTGGAAGTATTATATCTGAATGCATTTGAAAGACCTGACAGAAAGTTGACTGTACCATCCAAAGTAAGATCACTGCTGACAAATCATTTTGCATTTAGTTCTTAAATTTAGAAAGTCCTACTGCTTCACCCTAAGTGAAGGATTCTGGGAATGATAGGAATCACATTCAAGGAGTTAGTTTGTAGGTACACTCAGTACGTGCTGGATAAATGCTGAACAAAGCTTAAAGTTATGAAAGCCAACAAAGAGCTACAGAGGCTTTTTTAGGGGTTGATGGTTGACTCCCACATTATTGGTTGTGACCATCAATATATTGATTTGTGCAATAATGCACAGTCAAGATGCAAAACATGACTTATCTCTACAACCATGTTTAGAATCCCCATAGCACACAGATGGTTGTAAAGAAACCATCCAGGACATGGGTGCCCCTTGAATCCACAATCCAGGACAAGCAGTTGGCCCTCCCACTATACAGCATGAGGAAAAGATGCATGCAGGCAAAATCTCCTGTAGCAACCAGCTTTCTCTTTTCATTACCAAGTTTCACTTTGACATGTGTGGGGGGGGCATTATACTGTATAAAGAGCCAGTGGAATTGGCTCAGCAGTGGAGGAAAAATTGAATAATGCAGATACAAATTCAATTAACAGATTTCATCAAGTTAACAACAATTTCACTCTTATTTTCCAAGAACTTCCACTGTAGGATTTCACTAGCATAAATATACATAAATTCCCTGTTTTGATAGAGCAGAACAGAGTAACAGAAGGCTAAAAAACTGCAAAGGAACAAAATCCCATTTTCTTTTACCCACAGAGTTTCTTTAACCCCCTGAATAAAAGGCTGTCATGGGGGCAAGACAGTACTGTCTGAAGTCTTTTAAAATACTATTCTTATTCTCAGTTGGACTATAGCTAAGCCACTGTTGCAACAGACATACTGAACTCCATGCACTTAGCAAGCTATTGGTGCATTACATACAGGAGAAAAAAACTTTAAGAAAAATTTGCTGTAGATGAGACTTCCAAAGTCACGAATGCAGCAGGATAAGAAGATGTCAAGGGAATAGAGCTTATATTCCAGACTCTACAGCAGATTTGCAGGCATTTTCATTCAGAATGGGAAAAAAAATCAACAAGCCCCTGAAAATTACCAAAAAATCCCTAAAATGTTCTTCTGAGTATAACTTCCTTTCTTGTATATCTGTTTAGTGCAGAGGAATTCCCGATTTCAACATATTCATTAGAATTTTATTCCCACCCTTATATTCCAGAATTTTAGGTCCAGAGGCAAACTGGTCTATCAGCCAGTTGCCCCACTCTAGTTTTAAGAACTGCTGTTATGATTGAATGTCTGTGAAAATACTGCATGAAGAAGTCGGTAACTCACTTTTACTGAGGGAGGATAAAACCCCAACAAATCAGGTTAAGATGATTCAGGAGTCTGAATGATAGTAAGTGATTAAAATGGGAACATTGACATAGCTGATGAGGAAAAGAAAAATGATTCATTGTCTAGAATGGGTGTATTTAGGAGGCATGATATATGTGTGACAACTTTAGGGCTGACCCCTTGCAAAGCTGGAAAAAGAGCAAGTAAATTATAAAGCAGAATTAGATTGATCCTAATCATTACAATTAAATGCATCCTTAGTATTACTTAATTACTTAGTATTATGGACCTGGAATATAAGAAAGAAGACAAACATGAACAAATTGGATTCTGGAATTAATTTTTTTTTTTAATTGGTTGTGACACCAAGATTCTGTGTTTGTAAACGTATCATCTACTACTCAACAAGGTTTATGTTTTAACATATAATTAATATAGATCTAGCATATAAAAAAAAAAAAGAAAAATAATTTTCTCCCCTTAACAAACTGTCTGAGAAAGTAGAGAGTAGTTTCTTTCCTCAGGCATTACTGAATAGCAATCTACACAGTATTGTTTTTTCTACTCATGACAGTCGGGTTTTAGGTTAAACCAAACTTTCTGAAAATTACCTTGTAAGAGCAGGGGTAGCCATGCTAGCTTGCACTCCAATAGCCATGGGAATACCTCCACAACGGATATTTCCCAGCTCTTCTGCTACTGCAATACTGTAGGAGAAGTCCAAACCCATTCCACCATATTCTGAGGAAAAAACAAATCTGTGATTCTCATGTTCTAGACTGACATAAGCAACAAGAAAAACAACAAGATGTTGCTACTTCAAGGATTTGCCAACTGCAGTTTAACTGTTAATTTTTAAGTATTTGACAATTATCTTCCCTTTCAAAAAAGCAATACCACATTATTCTCTAAAATATTGAGAACTGAATTGAGAACGACACCTGCTTTAATTATCTATGTGCACATCACCTCTGAGTATCCTAAGTAGCCTCACTACTTTTACTGGAAACAGCAGGAAGAAGAGACATGCTGTTGAAAATGATACCAGGAGGCAAAATTATTCTTTCCAACAGCACAGTCATATGAACAAATCACACCACAAGGTAATAAGTGCTTTTATTTCCCCATGATAACACCTGACACCTGCTCTCATCACACAATGCAATCATCCTTCTCAGACACAGAAGTCAAGTCAGCACAGAGTGTGACCACATGCAGTTGTGTTTCCATTCTAAATTACTGCTGTAGCTCAAATTTCATGTTAGACACAACTACAGTACTGAACACGCTCATTCCATACCCTGGCACCTGCTCTGTGCAGTGATTAAAGCACTCTTGGTACACAGGGAGCTGACAACCTGGGGTGCTGGCCTGCTGCCAGCACAACCCAATTCTCCCCCCTCACATTCCAATCTGCAAATTCAATTAAAGAAGAAATTATTCTTCACCTCATTCCCATGCCCAGTGCTGATAAACCCACTACATAGTGAAGCAAAGAAAAAGGCTACATTGCTATGATGGATGAGGTAATTTTAAGCTGTATTAAATAGCTTATAGTCCAAAGGAAATATGGTGAGAAAGTGAAGGTTAAGGTTACTACTTGACGTCATTAGTTGGCTGAGCAGCTTTGATTAGATAATGTTGCCTATTTTTTTATTTTTTTAACTCCTTTGAAGACCAGCTAAGAAAATTTCAAATAAATAGATAAAATCCCTCACCCCTCACACACACAATAAGGGGCAGATGACCCTCTTCTGTTTTCACTTGCTGACCTCAAATATTGAGTACACCCCTTCACTGACCTGCTCTGAAGTTTTCAAAAAACACCATTAAATAAAGGTCAAAACACCACAGTGCATACAAACATGGGGCTTTGCATACTATCATCTGTTTCCTAAACCCACAGAAACTATCTTTGTGCATCCTTTCTCTGCTGAAAGGGAAACACAATAGGAAAGGCTAAGCATAAAGTTTGGTTTCCAAAAAACTTTTCTCCTTAGGTCATACTGAATAGTCCAGACTGTCAGAATTAAAAATGGCTACTTTTCCAAACTTTTGCTTGAAAAAAATGTTTCTTAAAAATATACACAAAATTAAAGTCCCTAATGGGAGCTTAAGCAGTACAATGAAACAACAGCAATATGGAAAAATATGGAAAAAAACCCAACAAAAACACAACAGATAATCTAATTTTCTTGCCTCTACACAGCCCCTATCAATAAATAAATGCTCTGAGGAGATTTAAGGAAAGTGTGTGCATGTAAAGGCAAGACTATTTAAAGATATCTGGCATGAAAGAGATTTTGCTAATTTGGTACAGATCTATAGCAGAATTATAATAGATAACCTCAGTTCTGTCACCTCACAAATCCTTTTACATAGATTTTTTTTTTTTTTTTTTTTTTTAAATTTTAAATCAGTTAATACTTTTACTGCCAAACTACTGTTATTACTGATTTTATCTTCAGTTTTGTCTACCAGGAAGTTATATTCCCATTTTTCACTTAAATTTCCCAGATCAAAATCTTATGTTCTTGACCTATCCTAAGTAACTTCCCAGGAGGAATGTTATGCACAAAACTGACCCAAAGAAGGGCTACTTAACCAAGTACACATCTTAGAGACATTTTTGTCCGTACCCCAACCCATTGTATATTACCACATAACAGACTCTTCTTGCTCTCATTTAAGATAAATTGCTAAGCAGTACAATTTAAAAACAAAATACTGCAAAAGGCCAACTTTTAAAGGGATAACAACGAAAGAATTTCTGACTAAAGAGAATAAAGGAGCAGAATGAAGCTCTGGGAACTGGAGGTGGAGATGGAAGCCCTGCCAGGCAAAGAGATGATAAAATCACAAGATTTTATAATCTGGGGATAGATAACACAAGAGACAGCCACAGATGCAGGCAGGAAGGGCAGAAGCAAACCACTAATCAGACCACACCTAAGCCTTCATCAGTTCTGTTCCAGGAGCCAAGAAGCTAAAGTTGTCTGGAGAAATGTGAGTGATTTGATAGACAGTGATAGGGAATGTCTTTCTGAGCCCCAAATACCTGATCAAGGTGGAGATTCAGTCTGTGCTGTTATATCCCTGTTTATCCAGGTAATTCAGGCTGTGGCTAAGCACAGTCGTGTCCCATCTCTTTGGAGAACTGGCCTCCGTAGCAAGCCAGGCTGCCAGTGGTGTCACACACAGCATTAGCAGGCAGTGCTGGCTACAAGCACCAAAGAAATTTCCTTTCTTCCTCAGTTTCTAGTGGCAGCCTGGTGCTCACACCACTGCCAGCACTCCAGCCAGCGATTCTGGGGCTGATCCATGCACATTTGCCTGCATGTCATTGGACTCAGCTCTTAATCGGAGATAAAACCACCAAGCCATTCTTATTTCCATCTCTCATACATGATTTTGTTTGGTTGATCCTAGAAAGATCACAGTCCCCTTCAGTACTTGCTCTCTCATAGATACTACTTCATCCAAAAATTTCAAGACAGGTAAGGACTTATTCTGCTAACCAAACTTTTGGCATCACTCATGATCCAGTAGCCCTTGGAAAAAGGAAAATGTGGATTGGCTTCTCATATACTTTTCAAGCACTCATGGTTAGCAGCACAATTACAATCCCAAGAGCAATTAACAACACAAAATGTGTGTTCCTGCAAAACTCCGTCTGTATTCTGTATTCTATATTCGGTATTCTGTATTATTCTCTACTGTATTCTGTATTCTGCTCCTTCTTGCTACACAATTCATGACAGTTGCCACCACAGAAACCAAATTTACTGAGACAAAAAAGGTGATTGTGTCTGTCTGGGACTGTTCTAGATTAAGACAGATCTACCCTGTAAAATAGAGAAACATCTCACACAGGATAAAAACTCTCCTATAACACCACCACAAAATACCACTGAGCAGATAAATACTGCCACTAAGCAGATAAATGCACCACACAGACCTGGCCTCAGCTAAGGACAGCATGGAGACATTTAAAAAGGGTTCAAAGCTGTATAGGACACTTTAAAAATTCAGAGCATTATATTCTAAATCACCAAGCTGCCAACAGCCACACTTGCTACCCTCTGATTTCTAAAACATCCCTCAAAAATTTGTAAGTTTTCTTCATTTTGTAAGTGGTTATGCAGACTCACCCAGTGACACAGAGTTAGTAATCACATCTGCATAAAATCTGGAACTCAGAAGGTTATGAGAGCTCTAAAAACAGTATCATACAAACCCCCAAAATTCTGTACAAACAATGTTATGGAGAAGGAAAATCTAAGCTGACAGTACAATAGAATAAAATGTCCACATGGCAACGTAAGAAACATTAACAATGTAAAAGTTGCAGTAGCCAAAAAAGAAAAGAAGAAAAAGAAGATCCAAAGTGCACACAGTCCCAGGCACCTGCTATTGCATCAGCTCCAAGTCAATGAAAAACTTTCAGCAATCCCCAGTCATAGACTCCTCAGTTTTGCCTGGTGTTAAATGGAGCTTATTTGCCCTCCACTCAGCTCTGATCCAACATCTGTTCCAAAGAAATTGAAGTTTAATCGAAATAGTTTTTCTTTATAGCTTTTTCTTTAAGGTTAAAGAGCACAGATCTCAATTATTGTACATTTGAAAATTTTGGTCAAACTAAATGCCACAGCATAAAGTAAATGAAATAAACAGCAAACACATAGAAAAATGAAGTCAAGAAGTATAAAGGCTGAATATCACCTTTTCTGAGCTTCAGTGGAAAAGCCATCTTACTTCTCATTGGGCTTCTCTTTGGGCAAGCTCATAAACAAATCATAGAATGCATTTCAAGAATATAACCTTTGCAACCTGCCTGCTGCTTGATATCAGTCAACCAGCAACAACTGCCAGCCTCCTTACCTACATCGAACACGCACATTGCTGCCAGCTCTTGCACAGTCGCCTGCTCTGAGCTTTGCTTGCAGATACTCAAGGAAATTCTCTGAGTCAGATGTACCCAGCAGTGAATGCTGGTCCTCTCCAGTACAAAGGTGGCCACCCTTCTGATGATCAGGCCACCACTGCATCAAATCCTTCAACACTGTGTGTGTCCACTGCAGTCCTCCTGACATAAGTGTAAGTCAGCCCTCAGGGGCACCGAAATCCATCATCATCATCATCTGCAAGCCCCATGTAAAATGTGCTCTTCCTCCCAAGAAAATGTCTGAACAGCTGCTCAGCTATCTGAAATGTATTTGTTTATGTTGAACAGATGATGGTTAGTTACACACCTGTATAAGGAGGAAGCTGGTATGTCACCCTCATGTGCTGCTGGTGCTTCTGTTCAGCTCATCCTCTCACATGAACTGCCACAAACTCTTACAAAAAGTTTATGTTACTCTGCATCACAGCAGATTTTCTTCCAGTAGGATCTTAAGTGTGAATGCACAAATAGATATTATAAGGGATATACAGTAATGTACAGCCATTCAACCATCCATAGGTCAGCAGGGAAAGAAAATGGAAATTGACTTATCAACGAGTAACCAACAGAGATATCCCAAAGAACATTCCCCAGTTTAAGCACAACAGAGAGAAGAGGTACATTTGTAAGGAATTTTTAAAAACTGGATGAAAAGAGTCAGTTTTGTAGCACTCTATGAGCAAAAAGCAGACTTACTGCTTTCATTTCTTTAAGGCATCCAATTATTTTCATTTCTTTAAGGTATCAGGATATACAGCCAATACTAAAAACATCATCCTATTTCTTCTGAGTTCCAAATAAATACATAATTAATCTGAGAAGCAATACTAACTGATTTAAGGATTACAGATTTATTACATTTGCTACTTATTAAAATTTCTATGCTAAGATTTAATACAAAGGCTAAATATTTATCAGCTGAAATCTATGTTTAATTTTCTTCCCGGCAAGATCTTTTATTCCAGTCCAAGATAATAAATAGCTTGTTGGAAATTCACATTTGTCTGATATGAAAAGCTTTAGACACTTAATATGTCACACCCAAAGACATAAATTTTACTAGATCACACTTTTCAAAAATTGCAATCTACAAACGGAATTATAAATTGAGAAGTGAAATTTTGGGCATGGGGGTTGAAACTTGAAAAACATTAATTTTCAATAACTTTAAAAAAAAAAGGATTTCAGCATGTGTGCAGTGAGTATTGAAATAAACTGTGGACATGCCCTGGAGCTAGCCTGGCCAGCACAGGGGTTTTAGTTCAGTGGCACCAAACTTGCAACAGAAGTGCACTGCCGGAGGTTTCCACAGGAATTTCCAATCAGCACAGACTGAAAGGACTAAATGAATTTCCAGTGGCTGACTCCTTAAGTCCTTGAGATGATGGGTCAGATACTGAGAAAAACGTAACATGCCATCCTAGAATGCCTGCCACATTGCAGGTCAGCATGGTCCCAGCACAGCCACAGACAACAGATTATTAAAGAGACATCTATCAAGTAATGCTGCAGCTAGAAGTACAGCCCTCTGTCACTAGGTAATTTCCATATTTACAAATTCTCTTCAGCTGGCATGCTGCCACAGTGTGGGCAGGGCTGGGACCACCAGTTCCACAGCTCCTTGTCTCCGGCAGCTCCCAACCACTCACTCTGCAGATAGGACAGCCCATTGTGCTGCTGCAGCATCTCCAGAGGTTTCAGTTCCCAAGTACAGCAGAAACCAAAGGAGACCATCTTCTGTATTTGTGATTGTTGAGAAACCTGACTGGTTTTGAAGCTGCTTTCTGTTAGCAAAAGCAAAGCAATAAAAGAGTATTTCTAGATCTGAGCAATGGATTGTGGTGAGCTCTTTGAGACAAAACCCAAATTAGCAGTTTTCCAGGAAAGGCAATGGGCTTGATCTCAAACTGGGAACAAATGCCAAATAAAAATGAAAAAATATGAGTATTTTTATAACATTAAATCGTATTGTAATAATGAAAGAGTTTTTGCAATGTCAGAACAATGCCTTCCCCTTCATTTTCTCCAACAAAGTCAATATTTCAGTAAAACTGGTACATTTCCATGCTTTCTCTATCTTGATAAATTTAATGGAGAAAAAATTTCATTAACAACTTTTACTTGGTTTAAGGAGTGTGAACAAATGTATTAAACTGTATTCTAGAGCTGAAAATACCTGGCTGAGTTCTCATTTTTGCCTATGATTCTGCGTGCATCCTTGTCCTGAATATTTGTCAGCCAGACTGTATCACAAAACAGATTATTCCTCTCTGTTTGTAGAAAAGCTGACAGGACAGAATTCTAATCTGAACTGCAATCTCCAGTGTGGAATATGCTACTCTGCTATTTTTATTTATGCTGACATTGGAGGGTGTGACTTGTATGTGCTACCGGCAAAAAACAAAAGGATTTTCAGTATAGTGCAAATACACCACAAATAAAATTCTTCATTCAAGATTATTTTCTGGAAAAGAATCTTCTAATCAGAGTATTATATTATTTCTATTAGCATTTCATCACCCAATGTTGTCTCCTCCAAGAAATGATTATTGATCAGAATTATCTTTTTCTTCCTACAGATTTTTTTTTCTGAAATCAGTAACAAATCAGCTCACAAATCAATGAAAAGCAGGTGGTTCCAAGGGGGAACAACAGTACCCTGCTGCAGACCAGATAAAACTACAATACAGTTTGCAATTAAAATCACATCAAACTGCCTAATACACAATTACCAGTGTGACACACTGAGGTCCATAACATACCTAGAGAATGACCAAGGTCAAAAGGGAACAATGACATGGCTAAAGGTGTCTGCAGAAGACTGAGATGAGTTCAGAAAAATAACAAAACCTCCTCTCCAGAATATTCCTGTCAACTTCCTTGATTCCCAATCCTACCTGAATTATAATTACTGATCCTAAGAATCCATGCACCCAGCAGTATAAGTACCCTTTTACTATACAGTTTAGCTATAATTTTTTGCAACAGAAATAGAAAATAGATTTAGCCATAGCAAATTAAAGTCTGCAGTAAAGTACAGTAAAGTCTACAAGCATTTTCATCACTTGCTATTTAAACATTTAAGTCTCTAGCCAGACTTCTCCCAGTTATGAATATTACCTGTGGTTTACAGACCATTCAGGAACCCAGGAAGGGTTCACTACTCATCTCAGTAATTTCCCTTTTCATAGGCAGCTATACAAAAAAATTATTTCAAATTCTTCTCAAAATATCACTGTAGAGTTACATAGCAATAAATGTGTTTTTCAGGGCAATAACATATTGAATATGTGGCCATATAGTAAATTTGTAAAGGAATTAAATTTCATTGCATTCTCCAAGAAATTCTGAAAGGCAAATTATATTAAATCAACAGATGTATTGTGTTGTTATGGGATGTCCCTGAAACTGAGTTTAAAATATTTATATTTCAAAATAAAAGAAGCAAACCAATTTTTATTGAGTGAAAAAACCTCCACCTTCTTCATTCAGAAATTATTACAGGAGATATTTAAAAATGCTCTGAGAAGTATTGCCAAATACCTAAATTTTAACGGCTCAATAATACACCAATAATAGCCAATAACACGCCTTCCTTTCAAATGTAAAAAAACCCAAAACCAAAACAAACAGACAAAAGAACACCAAACAAACAAACACACAAACAACCAGGGAGGCTGGAGTCCCTTCCACCTCCCAAGGACACAGTCTTTCCAGAGTCATCATGCTTCCCCTATCTCTCTCACACATCTACATGTGAACAAAGTGGGGTAATGGGGGAGGGAAAAGTAGCCTTTTCATGCAGGAAAAAGCTTTTGTCAAAACTACATATTACTAATTTTTTTAATCGGTCTTGTATGATGGACTTTCCATTAGATCCATCTAATTGCAAAGAATCCTTAAAACACTTGTAACCATCCATCAGACACCAGGTGTTTATTACAGTGCTGTGTGTACTGTTTATAAATGAGTAACTGAAACATCTGAAATAAAAAATAAAATCCCATGCAATTCATTGGCAAGTAGTGTAAGCATCTCCAGAAACAAAACACACAATTAGAAAATTATTTTAATATATTAAGGCTCTTTGTCATGTTTTTGAGTCACATAACTTTCCATCTCATAAGAGGCACTATTTTAGAAGGACACTCAGTAGTCACAAACTATTTGCCTAATTTTCGCACGTGTCCATCAATCACTGCAGGCTCCTGTGGCCATGAGACCCCAGTGGGCAGCACAGGCCTGTATGGAAGAGAAGGGAAGAGGTTTTATCACCACAGGCACCTTTTGTCACAGTTAGACATCCCACTGTGCAGCCACTCTAACACTGCTGATGAATCCTTTGTTTTGTCTGGTCTCCTGGACATTTCTGTCCAGAGCAAGAAATATTTTCCACCACCTACTTGTTACTCTTAAACAACATCTCCAAAGAGCTTGCTGATAAACTCTCCAGTATTTCAGAGGCACCCAAAAGAGGTGCTGGGCTAAATTTGTTTCCTCATTTATGGGCAGTGCATGACATGGGAGGTGGCTGGGACTGCAGGAATCATCCTGATGACACACAAAGAGCCCATTGCTGCTGGACCCTTGGACTTCACCTGCAGCTGAGACACTGTGTGCTTTCCATGTTGCACAGCAGATGTGCAGATGTCTGGAATGGTTCTGGCTTAAAACGCATTTCCAGCACATGTCTTGTATCTCACAGCCATGCAAAAATGTAGCACGGTCAACATCTCTGAGTACCCTTAGTCTGGTGGAGACACCAACCTCAGGCGGACTCAGAGTGTGTTTGGAAACTGCCCAAGAGCCAGGTCAGCTGTTCAAGGGTGCAAAGCAGCTTTTTTTTAGCATGATCAAAGTGCAGAGCTAGGTGCTGAAGAAACAAAGTCATGTATAAGCATCTGTAATGTGACCCATTCCAAAGCTTCTGCAATGTCTCAGACAAATTATAATAAATGTGTTACAACTTACAGGCTTCATGATGCTGAGCATACTGCACATGCTTTCAGCACTGCATTATTATAATCCTTTTCCTCCTTAAGAGCTACAACTATTTGTTAACTCATTATGATTGATCCAGTGCACAGCATCTCTCAGCATTAGGTAGTCCCGAACTCAGTGATTCTGGCAACAGCAAATTAACAGAGAGCAAAGCAGCAGTGACTGTGCCTCCTTTTCCCCAACTTCACCATTACACAAAACCATAAAGAATGAGAAAGCCCGCACCAAAGACATCAATTCATGCTCAACTCTCACCCTATGTTTAACATAGTTGAGGAAAGGACAAATATACTGTTCATTGAATACTGAACACTCTAAATTAGCAATAAGGTTTAAGACCATGCTACACATCATTGAAACCAAACCAACCAACCAACCAAACAAGAAAAACCCAACTAAATTAAAGAAGAGAGAAGGGAGTGAGAAAAGTTTTTCGGTCTGGAAAAGATCATAGCATCTTCTAGGCTACAGCCTCATCACTTCAAGTCAGGTGACATAAGTAAAACATGAATTAATGCATATCTTCTATCTCAAAAAAAAAGCCCAACAAAATCAAAGGGAAAAAAGAGCTTATTTATTTTGCTCTCATTTATGCAAACATGGTGTAACTGTAATGACTGAGCTTCTCTTTTTCTTACACCACCAAGCATCAATAAAGAAGTTTTTCTTGTTTGAAATTCATCTCACATTTTGGGTAATCCTGTTTTCTAAATTTTGGAGAAGCACTGATAAAGTACGGACTGAGAGCAATTAACTAAAGAAAGACATGAAAAATGCAGCAATACAAATTCACTTATATAGAATGCTAAAAGATAGACCTGAGCAACTACATTTTCAAACCAAACCATTCCACTATTTTATGCATTTTAAGGAGGTTTACATTAAAGACTAGACACATATTCCTGTTGCACAGATTTTTCTTACGTGTTAGTATTGCCATGGAAAGAAACAGAAAAAACACACAAAAAAACCCTACAACCTTTTACCATTTTAGGGAAATTGCTGTTTGGGAGCTCTGCTGCTGCAGACTGAGGTCACCCACACTAATGTTTTACCCCTGAAAAATGCCTTCCACTTGTGATTTAATTGCAACTCACTCTGTGAGATTTGGCTTGCTCCTGACTTTGTGTTGGAGTGGTTAGTGCTGCTGGAGTTTTGTTTAATCTTGCCCTGCAGTTGAAAAGATGTGTGCAGCCTGTCAGCTTCCAGAAAAGTTTAGGCTAAAACTTTAAGCAAAAGAGAAGAGCTACCAAGATCTACTGTGTTGGAATGAAGCAATATAAGAAACTGGTTACTCTTATTTGAAGATGAATATGTTTGACAATCGAACAACAAACCTTGATATGATTTTTGTTTGTTTTCCATCTCTCAGTGTATCCTTCCATGCCAACTTTCCAGAGCTAAGATGTGCCTTCAGACAAATCCCATTCTCTGGTTTGTGTTTTCCATTCTAACCTGGGGTGAAACTGCTTCCTAATTTGTTCCTCAATGAAAGGTCTTTATCAGCTTTGGATACTATGCTTCACTCAGTCCTGCTTCCTATGCTAATGAAGATTTATCTTTTTTATCCCACATTCAGGATGATTTTGGAATATCTTAGCAAGATGAATGGGCATTATTGATCTGATTGTTTTGTTGATTACAAACACAGAAAAGATGGAAGAATCCAACCCAAATTCATACAGATTTTACAGCTGGATCAGGAGACCTTTTTGTTTAGCCTGCCAGCAATGGAGAATGTGCTGCAACAAGGTTATATAAAAGCTAATCATATTGGAATTTAATTATTCCTAATGTTTCCCTGTTGACTGACTTTATTGTTTTTTTTTTTAACTGACCTCTAGCTAAGTTTCTTAACTGCTGTCAACAACAGCCACAGTGTTGTGCTCTGCCAATTGCTAAGCAAAAAAACTCTCGGCTCCCTGCACTGCCTTGCTGCCTCTCCATTTCTTGATGGTCAGATTTCACTTAGAGATACAAGGCACTACCTGCTATCAGGTCTTTCCTGCTGGGGAAGAAAGGGGCCAAACAGTTGTACTTCTTATTTTTCATTTATCCATTAATCTACCTTCATTTTCTTATCTCCTTGCATAAGCACAGAAGCATTTTATATGTCTTCAAAATAAATGGCCAGTGAGGCAATAAAGCCCTGGTACTGTACTATGAACTTTCTTTTAAAATGCCTTACTACTTACTGAAAAGATGAAATTTTTTTCCCCTTAATGATGACAGCAGGTTTTATAGAACTAGTAGAAGACATGGAGAAGGATGGTGTGGAAGAACAAAGTAATTTAGAAATAGTGCATTGCCTGCAATTTACTATTGTGATGTTTTCGGTCTCTATGACAAAGTAGATGCTGCAAGATAATTAACATTAGTATAATGAGTAAGTCTCTTGATACACAAGTTATGGGATTTTATCACAGTCTTGAAGAAGCCAAAGGAGAAAAAAAACAACAGCCCTGAAACTGAGGATAGCATAATTAATTAACGAGGAACACAACAGAGGAACAATTTCAGGGAAGCGCATGTAAAGGAAGGTGGACATCTGGAGAGAGTGATGCTCACCATTGCAAAAAACAAAGGAGAAGGAAGTTTAAGAATAAAAGTATTTTATTTTTAAACTTAATTCAATGAAGCAAGGGGTGGAAGGAAATATCAACCCTCACAACCAACTTTGTACATGCTTTAACTGGAGATTCCTCCTGGAAAAAGCAAACAGTAAGAAAAAGCTTCTTCGGAGACAGGTAGAGACTGTAGAAATATCCCAGCTCCACTGCTCACAGGAACTCAGCGTTAACAGACTAAGGTTTTTTACTGCCATCCCATAATCATGTCTGGTATAAGAGTGGCCTCCATGGAAATGGGAATGTAAGGAACTAACAGCTAGGTGAGGATTCACAGCTCCACAGAGACTGCAGCCCCAACCAGATAAAGCTAAAGGTTTGGGACTTTGACCAGCTGGGACTCTCACTTTCCTTATCCCACTGTGAGGACTGGTTTGCGGATACCAGACTATCCCTAAGTATGAACCACTGCCCCATCTGCAAGCAGAAATCAGCAGCAGAAGAATTTCTGACCCCTGGAGCAGCCATGGCCACCACACTGCGGTGCTGCCAGCAGCTCTGCTGTTACTCCAGCCTAAGCATAATTTGTCTCTTGCTGTTTGTTTCCCCACTCCTCAGCCACACAGTCACAACCGCCTGAAGCAACAGAAGAGTTACCAAATAACCAGTACTAAAAAGTGGCAGATTGTTTTAAATTATACCACAGTGTACTTCACTGGCTTTTCCATCTCCCTGCACAACACAGTGAGTTCTCACTTTAAATTATTAGAAGGATACTTTATAAAATCAATTTGTAAAATTTACACCAGCTTTTTAAGAGCCTTTGTGGCAGGAAAGTATGCTTCCACTTTAAAACTCCTTTTTTTCTAATTCTAATGGACACTCTTCACACTCTTTAAAAAGTGTCACCAATCCCAACAGGGCTGGTCTGAAAAATGCAAAACCAAACTAGATGCATGAAAAACCTCCTGTCCCATATCCAAACTCTACATAGGAGTTTCATATTTGTCTGTTTAATGCTCTGTCTGGGTCTTTTACATGACAAAATAACGAAAGACATGAACAAAATCACACCAGTTTTGGTGGTTTGTTCCCCAAAATTTGCTTTAGAAGTCTTTCCATGGCATACACTCTCTAACTTCAATGTGACTTAACAAGCTGTCTAGAGGGAGCAGCATGAAAACTGAAGACTGATGGTTTTCTTACTTATCTTTTTCTTTTTACAGCTGAGATTGTTTTCTCATTAGCATGATAAATGACTTAACATTTTTCACTACTTTCAGTGATGACATAAACCAAGTTTATTTTACACAGAAACAGAGCAAAACTTTCTTATAAAATAAATATGTGATTGAAATGTGTATAGCAAATAATTTGCAGACAGAAATGGTCTTTTTGCCTGTTTGCTAATATAAAAGGAACTTATAAATGTGCATGAAATTGTTTAATAAACACTTTTTCTGAACAAATGTATGGAGATTCTGAAGACAAACTGCCTATTAGCAATACCAACCTGATTTTTTTCATTATTCACACTCTTGCACTGTTCATTTATATCTGTCTTATCTATAAAGATGCTCTTAATGATGATTAAAGACTTGAGAACATGAAAAAGAAAGCAAAGAGCCTCTACAGAAGTTCCCAAAAGACTGAGTCCCAGCTGCATATCTTGCACATCAATACAACTGGTATGTCTCCACCAGTAAGGTTTCCAACTTTTGGTGAAAAGTGATAATCTCTGAATTCCACGTGTTGGCAGTTTTTCAGCCTATATTTCTCTTCTTTTTGACCAATGTCCTAAACAGGTCCTCATTTGCTTGTTTATGCCAGACACATTGCAATCACATGACTCTAATCACTCCATAGCTCAACTAGAGAGCTCTTAAAATGTTCCTACAGATCAATCCTTTGAGCTTTCTTAATTTTTTTCTTGACCTCATTAGTTTGCCAAAAACTTTCACGCCCAGACATGCCCAGCTAATAGCTTCCATTCCAAATCTGTTCTCAGATTAGTAAAATATGCAGTTAATTTAGTTTTTGTCCTTAGAGCTGTAGATGAAAATTCCCTGAAACACAGAAAAGATTGATTCCCTCTGTTTTGAGCTTTCACTGGTAATTACAGTGATGACCTCTGCAACACAAGTGGTAAACAGATGCAGAAAGAAAAGCAGCCTTGTAGCAAAGAGAAAAAATAAAACATATTTTTAAAATAAAGAACGGGATCAAATTCTGCTCAAACATAAAGGATAACTGCAAAATCCTGACAGCAGAACATGGTTCAGTGCTGCTTACTGAACTTAGGTCTTTTACTGGCAGAAGCAGTCCAGCACCACAGTGAAGTTATTCCAACAGTCCAACAAGAAGACCTCTCAAAAATGTCTTTCTAGCAGATGAACAGATGGTTAAAAAAAAGTAAATCAAGATCACAGACCAAATTAAATTAGATAAAATACATTACTTGTCTCTAGCAGCATATAAAATGGTAATTTTTCATATTTTGTATCTGGGAAAAGCAAAAGAATCATAGGAAACTAAGGTGAGTTAAAAAATTAAAAACAGATCTAAGTTTATTTTTTATTATTGCCAGTAGACATGGTATGTGCTAGTAAAAGGGCTCTGTTGTTTCTATAGTTTTTAAAAAAGTAACCACAGTTTTCCTAGCCATTAATGTATACTGCATTAACATTAAAAATTATTAACATATAGATAACAGACTAAAAGACACCTTACTTAAGAATATTCTCAATTGCTACTTGGGATTTAGAGCAACCAAGTGCAAGGAGATGAAATTTTCACCCAATTAAGTCATCTTCCTGTCATCCAAACATGAAGGGTGACAGAAACTGCAGTCACCCTTACTACTACAGACTCAAGTTGTTCAGTCTGCAGCTCCTCATGAATATTCTCATGAAAAACAGACACACTTCATCTCCCATGTGTTTCAGGAGAGAGAGCTGCCTCTTTCATTCCCTCCTGCAATGGGAGGTGGGAGACAAGCATGGAAGCAGGCACAGTTTTGATGTCAGCGCAAAGAACGAACACGGAAAATCTCTGTGCATGACTGCGATTTACAGCAGCTGAGGGTCTCAAAATGCAGGGCACCTGCAGCAGCTTGTCTGGAATACCTATGGCCACTGCATCAGGAGCAGTTGTAAACACACAGAAATAAATCTTGCTAGTGTTTTCCTATCAGTTACTGCTGTACTGCCTTTAATAAGGCAGAAGTGGGGCTCATGCTGCCATTTGAACAAATGATGGACAGGAAAGTCTAATTCCCACTTTGTTGCATGGCCAGACCCCACAGCTGCACAGTGGTTTCTCAGACAGGCTCTCTCCTCTGCCATGCACATCTTTTGCTGCCCGGCAGGGTTGCAGGTCTGTGGGAAAACAATTAGCTGGTCAGGATTTGCACAGCACACCGCAGCAATGCTTCTATGCCTGCAAATCCACTGCTAACAAGTCACCTACAGCCACTCAGAAAGATGCAAGACTAAAGTCTCAGGTGAGAACCAAGGTACCAGCAGGGAAAATGGACAGCATTGTTTTGGAAAATTTAAAAAAAGAAGCATAATTTTCCTTTTTATTCTTCTAAGAGTGAGATCTAAGCCTCTGTGTCTTTACTGAAGTAACAAAGAGACTCAGGTGTATATTCCTTACGACAACTTGAGACTTCCTAAGAAATGTTTACACAAAACCACAAGAGTTACAAAGCACGAGCAAGCTTCCTCACTTCAATCAAACTGGCAAGTTTACAAATTTCGGTATGATACATTTATTGCAAGCTTACAGTAATGCCCATCTGCCCAGAAGCAGGAATGGAAAACTTAAGAGTTTGTAATGCTTCATTGAAATTTCATATGCTGATTAACAAATGAGCATCTCCAGCTAGCAGTATGTGTACTTCAGGACACCGAAACTCTGAAAAACAAGATCTCCTGCACAGACTCCCATATCTGTAAATCCAGCCAGGAAAGAGCCTCAGAAAAATACGATGTTCCACAACCAATACAATTATTTCACCCTTAAAAGTTATGGCAAAATAAAAATTACTCATTACTTTAAATGGAAATGGAAAGTACATTTGTGGATGATACTCTTTGCCATGTGGCTCAGTTTTAGATAGTCCTGAGAGGGGCAGGGAGCTGAACCTTATGATACTTGTGGGTCCCTTCCGACTCAAAATGTGTCAGGACACACAAATGCACACATAGACATATACGTACCATGAGACACACACATGCTATGCACATATCCACACCAGCAACACGTCATGCTGCTCTGACTCATGTTTCAGACAACATGACTGAACACCCCTGCTTGGGGCTGACCCGCTTCTCCTTGCAGGACAAATGCCAAGCACAACATTGAGATTGTTATGCCACTCCCCTCTTCCTTCTTTCAAAGGACAAAAGGGGTACAGAGAAAGCTGGAGAGATTTGCCTAAGTCTGTTCAGCCACACCTGAGATTTGGCCTTGATATAAAACTGCACCCAGTGTCTTTCACATGGACTGATCTCCTGCCATTCCTACATCTGCAGGCCTGGGTAATTAATAGTCAGAGAATTGGTCTAATTAGTTTAAAATTAAATCTTTTAAAAACTCACTGAGAATTACAGTGACTAAGCCATGCTAATTAAATATTGAAGGAATAAGTGAAAATAAGCATCGGGAGAGGTGTCTCTGTGCCCCATTCCCAATGCACAAAGGATTTAAGGGCATTTACTAGAACTCATTAATTGGATCTGTGAGCTTCTGCTTGACCCCTGATTATTCTTCAACATATTAAGGCTGCGTAAAATATGTATAAATGCATGAATATGCAAAGCAGAGCTACTGAAAATGGATTTATAAAGATTTTCTTAGAAAAGCCAAACCAGCGAAGGCTTTGATAATATATCCAAAAGAAAAAAAAAAAAATGCACTCAACAATAATAATGTATCATCTCAAACAGAAACACTCTATTACCAGTATGCAAAATATATATAAAAAAGCACTCTTGCAAAAACAGCATAGAAATTCTTGTCACAGATACCTGAATATATGCAACATTACATTAGCCCACAAGTGTAGAGTGAGGAAAAATTAATCAGGTGGGTAACCTGACAACAAACAGAGAAAGGGTGAGGGTAAGTACCTCAGTGAAAGTGGAAGATGGAATGGAATTTTTTTCTATAAATATTTATGGCATCAGTGATGATCACTACTTTGCCTGGTGACCCAGCAAACAAAAAATAATTAGATTGTGGTATTTTTTACCATCATGTAGAGGGCAATCCTGTCTGAGCTCCAGGTGCTCTGTTTTCCGTGCTCAGGCTTTCAGCACCAGCTCCCCACTCCAGGCCCTCAGGCAGCAGCCAGGAAAAGGGCTGGGGTGTACCAGGCAAGCAGCTCTAAATGCGGCTGCCCCAGCTGGGCCAAGGGAGTGGACAGCTTCAGCTTGCACCACATTTCTTTTCTTGGTGGCACACATTCTTGTCTCTCTCCTCTCACCCATTAAGGACTTTCTCAGACACTCAGGAACTGGTTATCTTTGGGACCTCAAATAAATCTTTGTAATATCCCAAAGTATTAAAGGAAACTGAGCACTTAATAAAGTAAGAGTTTTTTTAGGAAACCAACCCAACCCACATCACAGCTTCATAAAAACAGCTTTCAGTTCTGCCCCCCTCCACACTTCCAAAGACCACTGCTGCAGACCAGGTAGCATTGGTGTTATTTCATCACAGGTATCCCTCTGCCCAACCTTTAAAAACTGCTCTGGATAAGAAAGGGGACATGGTGACATCTTCCCATCCCCTGGGTGACACCTCCATGAGCGGCTCAAGGAGATGCCCGTGGCTGCAGGGAGGTTGCATTAGACAGCTGCTGCCCTTTAATCCAGGCCCTATTAAAGTCAGTGAGGATGCTTTAAAATCAGTGCAAGCAGCCCTTGCCACCTGTCTCATCAGTCCCTTGCTCTGCCTTGCAACAGTGTAATCATTCTGGAGACAGGGCAGGTCTGCAGCAGACACACCTAAGGCACACTGACTTATCCGGCTGCATGGTTCCAGGTAGCTTGAAGGCTTTATTAGAAACCAACAAGGAAAGATGTTCTAAGGAGGCAAGCAAAGAGGAAGCATATTTATCACAGCATTTCCTTTCTCTCATTACGAGCTGTTTTCAAAAAACTAAAATTGCAAATATGTCCCCAGTTGTCATTGATGTTCAGTAGAGCCAAAACCCAGTAACTAGCACTCAGCCATTTTATTGCACAGAGGTTATTTAAAGAAAGGTGATATTTGCCCCACAGCTGCTAAAAAGACACAGGCAAGCAACAGGAATGCTATATTCAATTATCCAAGTCTCTGCCAGCAGCCCGAGTGTTGAAAATACCATTGCAAGAAGATACATGTTGACATACGGTTTTAACATAGGATAAATTTAAAAACAATCTTGACTATAATCCCTCCAGTTTCATCCTTTGCAGATGACACACATCTCACACACACAAAAAAAAAAAAAAGCAATGTTTTGGTTGTGCTTTTCATTGATCAGTTTCACAAACACAGCGAGTTCAAAGCCTATGTTGTATGTGGATATTTTCATCTGGCCCTGTGCTTTAGAATGACTTCATATCATGGAGCTATTTTTCACTCTAAATGATGCCCTGATTGGTTGCAATTTGTTAAAATTGCAGATGACCATTAAAAATGCATTTGTGGCATTCTTCAGATTCTCCAGAGTCAGCTGAAATAAACCACCCCTGCCAAGTGGTTTCACAGCCAGATACCTGAATAGCAAGAACATTTTCTATGTTTTTAAAACATTTCCTTTTTTTCCTGAAATTTACCACTCTCACAACAACAGCAACAAAAAAAACCAAACAAACAGCCTTGACTCAAAAACATCACAGACAAGAGTGGGAAGGGTGGTTGAAAGCTGAGCAGGGATGTTGGGAGGTGCTGGAGGTAAACACTTCTCCACAAGGTTCATCTGTTGGGATCTTTCAAGTCTTGGACTACAGTAACTCCCTCAGGATTTTCTGAGAGCAAGCACAAACCATCCTGATCAGGAATCTCCTGTCTCCCACATTCATCACAGCTACCTAGACTCACACATTTAGAGTTCATTTCCTGGCTCTGCTCCAGACTTTGCCATATCTGCATTTCAGTTCCCAGCTGTGAAGCCTGGCTCCAGGTGGGCACCCATCATCCACTCAGCATCATGGCCCTGGTTACACTGGTGGCCTCCAGATACAAGCAAAAAGAATTATGACCATGTCAGGGTTTTGATCTCACTGTAATAACCCTGTAAGTGTAGCTCTTGGAGCAGGTGGTGTTTTTTTTTGGTTTTTAAACCAAATTTGGCAAAAATAAGCTGTCATAATTAGAGATAAAAAGGAAACATGCAAGGGCTTGTACAGCTCCAAAGCCAGGGATAATTGCAAAACACAAGTCTTACCTCATCACTGACTATGTCACATTTTGCAACTTTAGCCACAGACAAATCAGTGCCCATGTTATGATTTTTTTCCTCTTACTTTCTGCCTAATTTTCTTATTTATTTTTAAGCAAGACATCAAATAGATTACACTCCTTTTCTTTGCAAGCTTTTGTTGTTTACATTTGCATGCCTGTGAAATGAACCATGTAGAATCATAGCATGTTTTGGCTTTTACCTTTAAATGCCATCTAGTTCAACTCCTCCTGTGCTGAGCATAAACTCCTTCAGCAAGATCAGACCTCTGTCTAACCTGAGCTTGAATGTTTCCATGGAAGGACATCTACCACCTCTCTGAGCAACCTGTTCCAAAGCTTCAGCACCTTGACTGTAAAAGATGTTTGCCTCGCATCTAATCTGAATCTACCCTCTTTAAATGTGAAACCATTATCCCTGTACTATTGCTACAGGCCTTGCTAAAGAGCTTGTCCCCAGCTTTCTTACAAGCTCCCTTAAGGTGCTGAAAGATGGCAACGAGAAGATGGCAACAAGAAGGCTCTCCTCATAGGAGAGGTGCTCTGTCCTTCTGATCATCTTTATGTCCCTCCTCTGGACTCACTCCAACAGTCTCAAACTTTTCCTGTGCTGAGGATCCCAGAGCTGGATGCAGCACTGCAGGTGGGGTCTCACAAGGGCAGAGGAGAGGGGGACAATCACCTCCCTTGACCTGCTGGCCACACTCCTTTCTCTGCAGCCCAGGATACTTTTGGCTTCCTGGGCTATGAGTGTACATTTGCCAGGTCATGTCAAACTTTTCATCCACAAGTACCCCCAACTGCAGTGTTTTTCTCTGCAAGGCTGCTCTCATATTTTACAGCTCATAGATATTTGGGACTCAGAGAAGAACTCCAGTATTGCTCCATTTCACCTCTTCTCGCCAAGCTCTGTTATGATCAGAAATTATTTCAATTAATCCTTTTATTATTATTCAGCAGAACTTATATTTAAATTTTCTTTTCCCCCAAACGTACTTAGTATGCTTCAACAATTACCTTTAAAGATACTCCCTTACAAGAAATTAAACTCCAAAGCTTTGTGATTATTTTTGAGTGTTGTCTGTTCAAACTTCATATTAAATTAAAAGCTGTTTCATAACGTTAAAAAGAATGTTCTGTATAATAATCTGCCTTCTGATGGTAATTTTGTATAATTAATGCCACCTTTCCATGTAATCTTTTGTGTTCTAAAGTTTATTCTGTACTCCCACATGGAAAATTAGATCCTCCAGCATGTGGAGGCATTTACAGAATACAACTCGCAACTACCCATTGAATAAATAAAATAGTGAAACAAAGGGAAAAATATGTTAAAATATCAATTATTTTTTCTTTCAAGAACTACCAGTGTCTTCATTCAAATGACAGGAAAGGAGATGATGGTAGCCACTGCTAGAGATCACCACCCTTCACATGTGCTCCTTCATCTCTCATCAGGACATAGAAAGTCTCTGCTGGAGATTTTTTCCACATTTCATCACAGACAAGCTGATTACTGTGCTCACTGGAGTGGTAGGAGAGGGAACAGCTTCAAGCCCCAGTCATGTGCACATACCCACTCTCCATTCAGTTTCTCCTGACTAAACCCACCAGTGGAAGACTGTGCACACCACAAACACAGATCTATCCGAATCCAGGCAAAATACTTTCTAAAGCCATGCTGGACAGCCTATCCACAGAGCTCAGCACGAATCCCAGACAGTTTGAAACTATGACAGAAGAGCTGAGGATGCCTCCTGAGTGCCCATCATGCAGGCACAAGGTACAACATAGCATGTGTCCCCCCTCTCCACCCTCCCCACTTTGCTGTGCATTTTTCCTTGCAGAAACAACACTGTGCTATAGCTCTAGATAGTGGTTGCTGCAATGGTAAAAATCTCCTTTAATCTTGTCATTTTAGTTTTTGCATCTTAGATTATTTCAAAGTCTATTGTGTGAGATCTGGGAGCAATTAAAACCTGTAAAACCTTTTGCAAGATCAAACTTGGAAGATTTTTCTAATCCTCTGCATTTACATGTTTTATGTTTCAGACCCCTAACTAAACTGCTTGAAAAGTATCTTTAGAGAAAGTCCAATTCAGTATCTTTCATTGTTTTTCCAGTTTTTCTATCAGAAAATGGGTATTTTCTCCTCCCTTCCCTAATTTATCAAGGCAGCACCACAGAATCTGTGCAGTGGCCAGATTCTGATGCATCTCAAAGAGATAATACTCTGAAATCCTTGGAGCTACTTACGGGTTACACAATGCAGTGACTTTACAGGCCAGTTCTTGAAGAAGCATGTTCAGTGGGTACTTCCAAAACTGAGGATTCCTTCAGTTTTGAATGTACCATCCAGCAGAACTTACAGCATCTTTCATGTGCATTAAAGATCTGCTGGTAACTCCGATGATGATGAAGCAAACTTTTCAAAGACCAAAATACTCATCTATCTTCTAAGAGAGAAGGAACTGGATTCTCAGTAGCAAGAAATAAATGCAAATTTGAAATAAAGTAAAATTAGTATCTTGAAAATAGCTATAAAATTCTGCCGGTAGGAGCACATTTCCTGTCAAAATGAGTTGTATGTAAAGAATTTTCCTCCTGGTGTTGTTTCCTTTTGTATTCTCGTCTTTCCACATCCTCCTCTGGGGCAGTGGGGTCTGATGATACACAGTTTCAACCTGGGCAAAGACGGAGGATGGGATTCCCAACATTGTGTTGTAAGGACATAAGGAGAAAATGTAGGAAACTTTATTCCTGAGAGAATCAAGTTTATCTGGGCCAGGGAGTGCAGGTGAGACCTGTCCAAAGGTAGTTGTTTCCTTTATAGGTCCAGCAGCCCACAAGTTTTACAGGAACAACCAGAATGTACAGCTTACACAACTTTTCCCATGTAAAAGCATGTAAAAAAATAATACAATCCACAAAGAGGTCAGAGGTTGCATCAGGATCTGCTCAAATACCCCCCAGAATGCAAAGATGCTGAAACCTCCTCTTCTGAAATGCAGCACTGCTAGAAGTATTTAAAAAAAGCCTTTTTTTTTTTAACAATGCAGAACCTGATATGTGCAGAAAATGAATTAGTGTAAGGCTTTAAAAAAAAAAAAATAAATATTTTACATGGCTCTTTTCTGTTCTTCCAAACAAGCCCAAGCACAGTGTCCAACCAGCAAAACTGCCCTCCCTCCATGGTGCCAAAGGACCTGGCTAAAAGCAAAATAAAAAGCAGCCTCAGTGTGATGATTTTTTTTTTTTTTTATCATGTGCCAAGTATGACAGCAGCCTTGTGCACAGGAAGCATCTGGACACACTGGAAAGAATTTCCTGACCAGCTTTGAGTGACAAACTCAACTAACAGCTCCTTTACACCAGCTACAGAAGAGAAAATTGCTCCCATGCTATCTCTCTTGGGAAAAAAACAAAAAAAAGGGGGGGAGGAAGGAAGCCCCCGTCAGTATTCTAAAACAAGCAAACAATCAAAGCCCAAAAAGCCAGATAAATGGATTCAGAGGCTTTTTGGTTTGGTCTGCAAACATGGAATTCCATGATACCAGATGATTCAGCCTGGACTGCTCAGCCATGAGGAGAGAAACTTGGAAAGCAAAACCTTATTAAAATTCTGAATGAGTAAGATAATCTATTTATCTTCCAAAAGATATTTCACAAAAAGATTATTGAACAAAAACAAACAAAAGACCAGGTAAAGGAAACACTGTGTTACCAGCTGGAGGAAAAAAATGCAGTTTAGTCTTTCATAAGCTTCCTACACAATGCAAAGTCTGTCTGTCTAAATTTCTCTTAAATGACATTGACTTTTTAGAATAAATCCACAGCTGGTGATTTATGCTGATTAAAAAAGCCTCAATATTATCAGCCTCAGGACCCTGATGTCTTTAGTAATACCAAAAATATCTGATCATAAAAGATAATTCCCCCTCCTAAAACCCAAATGTTTTGGAAAATATTTTTATTACCTTCAGTCCTTCCAAAGTCAGTTAGAAGCAGCAGCAAATAGAAGTTGTTAGGGAAGTTACACAAGGACCCACCAGAACCCTCTCAAGAGGGAAAAAAAGCAAGAAGAAAGAGATGAGGCTCAGTGGGAAACACAAGTAGATAGAGGCGGCTGAAAACAACTGGTAAGATTTAGAAAATAAATATGGAGAGTAATGACTTGTAAAAAAATGTTTTCACAACCATTCCAACATACAAAGATGGAGAAAAGTGCAAAAATTAACTTGGCAGTGCTGGGTTAACGGCTGGACTTGATGATCTAAGAGGTCTTCTCCAAACTTTATGGTTGTGTGACTGATTAAAGGTTTCCTTGCTTGGGCTGGGGAAGGATCCTGAACAAGTCAAAATATGTATTGTGAATGTTTTTGCCAAGCTTAGGCTCCAGCACACAGCGCAGTGCTAGATGAGCTGTTCAGGGGGGAGTTGGTGAGGCCACAGAGTACAAGAAGCTGTGAAAGGGTGCGTTCACCTGCTAAGTGAGCAGCTGATGATCAGAAATATAATTACTCTCCCTGTAGTAACTGTGGATGATGCCACCATCTGTACATTTAATTTACAGCCTCTGGCTTCCTGTTAAACTTTGCTCCTTGTGATTTCTGTGGAATGAGTCTCACAGGTTATACATAATGTAAAAAAAAAAAAAAAAAGAATAGAATTCCTTTCAGAAGGCTTATTACTCACTGATCTTCTGCCTTGTTGAGAGACCCCTGTTCTTGACTAATAAAGTAAGGGTGAGAACAGTCCCATTCATTTCCTCTGACGCACAGTATAGGAAACAGAAGAAATGCTGACTTAAGTCACCTTCAAAGAGTTTTAAAGCATTCAGTGATGCCACGAAAAACTCAAATACCTTCCCTTGTGATACACATTCAAGGAAATTTTTCATTAATCCTATCTTTGTTCCCCTTTTCAGCTGTTCAAGTGAAGCTGATTTGCAAGTGGTTGAGGTTCTGGGCAAGTGCCCGTTTTCTGCCAGTTCACAGGCTCAAGGGAAGTGCCCGTGCATAGGTCATGGTGTTCCAAAGGTCCCACACAAGAAGTTCCTGCCTCTTCCAGAGTGATGTCACATTCCTGGCTCCTGTTACCCAGCACTGAAGGTACCTCCCAGGGCAGGCAAGACCACAGAGCAGGTTTGTAGCCTTATGGAGAACTATAGCTGCTGCTCTAGAGATAACAGAAATCAGCTATTCTAGGCCACCCAGGAGGGGTACAAAGAGAACAGACACATTCTTCGGGAATTACACTGCGAGCCCTGCACAAAGTATTTTGTTTATCACAAATGGCCTCCCATTAAGCCTCTGCTTAAGAAACAAAACAAAGGGGGGGGGGGGAAAACCCAGAAAAGCCCTGACACTGAGGTCTTACTTCAAATTTTTTTCTGTAAAACAGAAAAATTAAATTAAATTTCAGTGTACATACAATTCTGGTGATTGCAAGAACACTCCCCTTATCACTTTGTCTCTCACAGTTGGTCAACACTTCAAATTCTTAAACAGATACTTATCACAAGTCTCTGCATTCAAAAAAAGGCTCCAGTCTCTTTATGTCACTGAAAAAACCTTAAAAGATTAAGGTATTTAAAGGGTTTCTTGAGTGGATGGAAGGAAAATAATTTTAAAAAATAAAGTTGTATTTCAACTTCTTTTTCACTTTTTTTTTTAACTGACACACACTTGTTCTATTTTCTTTTTCTCTGCAAACAGAGTGAATCTGTATTTCCTCCAGATGATCATGACTTTGAAATGACAGCACAAAACCAAACACACCTGTAACACAAGTATTAAACAGATTTTCACCCTGTCTTGCAGCTTCTTTCCCATTTCCTCCCAAATCCTGTGCCAGGTCCCCAACCTCTGCCCCAGTAAACTTCTGACACCTCTCCTCCCAATGTTTCTATCAACAGGGTCAGCTGCAAAATAACAAAACAGCTACTCTAGTTTCACTGGCACCACACTACAGAAGCAAGACTGCCACAAACTCTGCCCAGCACATCCAACCCACCAGTCCTGCTCAGTGCTCTTTCCACCCTTAAAGACTGATACTGTTTCACAGAGCCCTGTTTCACAGGGTTTTGCTACTTTCCCATTCCTTGTTTTCAAGCTGCATTGTGCACCCATTCCCTGTGCGTATCAATCCAGTTTGCCCTGAGTGCTGTGTGTGTTTTCACTTAAAAGATGTTCTCTCCCATTCTTTTAAAACATGTAGGAGACCAGGAAAACAAAACCCATTAAGGCTTTGAACCACACTGAACTTCCAGCATGTTGATGCTAATCTGCACATTTTAGCTAAGCAGGACTGGGATTTACCTGGTTGGGGAACAGCTTTGTGGAAAGAGTCCTGTGAGTCCTAGTGGACAAGTTCAGTGAGAGAGAGGTGTCCTGGTGCAGCACAGAAAATCAGCAGGGTGCTGGGCTGCACAGCCAACACCAGCAAAGATAATGAACTCATTATCCCAACTCGCTCAGCACTCATCAGGCCGTGCCTGGAATACTGTGCTCAGTTTTGGTTCCTGCTACACAAAACAGATGTGGGCAGGCTGGAGAGGGTTCAGAGAAAAGCCACAAAGATGATCAAATATGGAGACTCTTTCTACAAGAAATCATGAGAAGGAGATGAGTGGTAATGGGTACAAGGTACTTCTGGGGAGATTCTGATTATACACAAAAGGAAAAAAAAGCTTTCACATGAGGACAATCAGCTATTAGAATAGTCTCACCAGAGAAGTGGAGAATTCTCCAGTGCTCGACACTTTTAAGATTCAGATGGACAGGGAGCTGAGCTATCTTGTCTAGCCCATGCTTTTGCCAAGAAAGATTGGAACAGATGATCCTTGACTTGGTCCCTTCCAACTGGTATTCTATGATTTTATGATTTAATAGAAAGAAAAGAATCAAAAATGCATTCTCTCTCTCTATATATACAAATTATGTATAAAATAAGATATACTTTAATGCAATATATGCAAAAATGTACAATGTGTATACAATCATGCTTATCACTACAAAGTACTACACAGAAGAGAATATTACTTTTCCATATATATGGAAATATATATATATATATATATATTACATCTGAAAAGAATTATTACATGCATCTGAGCCTCTGGTTCAGGGAACTTGGAAATTTACATTTCCTTCAGAGTTGCAAATACATTTTATAATATAATTCAATTCAAGTTATGATGGCCCCAAATACCCATTTGCCTCCCCACAAATGAGCCAAGTACTTGTCTTGCACTGGTCAGATCGTCCAGACTGAAGAACAAGTTTTGAAATTTTAAAACATCCTTCATCCTGTCTCAAATGTATCAGCACTTCAAAATCACTTTTTTTTTTATTTTATTTAATAATCAGATGAGAAGCTGAGGGTACATGGATTTATTTTTTGTATCTCAAGTCTACAATGCAGTGCATTATTCAGACAAACCCTATAAAAGATGTTCAACAGGGTTGTGCCAACAAACCAGAGTGTAGGATCCAAATACTGCTCAGACCAGTTTAATAGACTTTAGAAGTATTTTGGAATAAAACCAATTAACTCACTTCCTTCTTCACTTAGTAGAAGACACCATGCACTCTCTGATGTGCATATCAATATTAAATGGGAGTACAAAATTAATTCACAGTAGACCTAAAAGCAAGTCTCATGACAAATAACGAGGTATAGATAACTTTCAGGTTTGTTGTGAAATGATGACACCTATTCCCCACAATACAGAGTGATTAAAACACACATTTCAGTTCTCTGCATCTCTGCCTACAAACTCACTTGTTCCAATCCATCAAATAAGAAAACTGTAAACGGCTAGCTCTAACCTTATTTAAATAATAAGCCCAAGGAACTGAATTCCTTATGTTACTATCCTTCCCCTGACATCTTTTTGTTACAGTGTAGCATATGAAGCTACTGAGTGTTGTGTACACTAATTACACTCCTGTAAGCAAGTTGCGTGTCACACACAGATTCACAAATACTGGATCCCTTCCTTCGCCTGTCCTCCCTTCTGCAGAATTATAGAATGGTTTGGGCTGGAAGACACCACAAAGATCATCTAGTCCCAAATCTCCTGCCATGGGCAGGTACGTGACCTGCTTTTCAGCTGTATAAAAAGGCACTCTTTTTGTTACAGGGACCTCTGAACTTCCTTACAGATGCTGGAGTGACTAAGGCCTTATGCAAGAACCACAGGGATTAGATTAATAACAATGCATAAGATTTTGCACCAACTGTGTCACAAGGGATTAGAACTGTTAGAAGGAGAACCAAAGCTAAATACATTTCTTGTCTGTTTTTGTTTGGTTTTTTTTTTTCCCTTTAATTTCTTCTCATTTGGCTACACATGTCTGGGCTTGCACTGCCTGGACTCCAACTTATCGTGCTCAAATGCTGGGAATAGAAACACAACTAGGAACAACAAACTTTTACTGCAATCTTTTAGAATCTCCTCTTCAAGACAGATGTTGTTCAAAATTTGTAAAATGGGATCTGCAAGTGTTGATAAGTCAACAGCTTTTCAGAGATTTTTCATGTCAACATCAAAGTGACTGTTTAAAAATATTCTTTCCCATTTCAGTCCCATGGAAGAAATCAACCTTCACGTCCTACAATTCATAATGCATAAGTGAGTGGGTAAAACTGAATCAATCCTACACAAATTCACAGACATTTTCCCAAACTTACCACAATTAGTGTATTGACATGTAAGTGTAAGAGGTGCATTTATACTTTCAAAAGGCTTTTAAATGATGCCGTTTATGTACTGACATCCAGAATCTTGAGACTGGGAAAAGACAGTTGAGTGTAAATTAGAGAGATTTGTAATACCCAGGTTATTTTAGTATAAGCTCAGCCATTGGCCAAGCTTTGTCAAGAGACAGTCTTGCTATTTGATCTACAGAAGCAAAGAATAAACAAGACTCCTCTAACAAAAACTTCCTGAACAGTATGTCTTGATAATGTCTCAATCCCTAAATTCTTTTCAGGTTATATTATTATTCAGTTACATTATTTCATATTTCTTTAATATATTAAACTGTGTGCATTGATATGTTTTTATGTGTTTAATATATGTGTTATATATATATATATATATGTATTTATATGTATTTATGTATTTAGTATATTCAACAAGTATGCATTCTTCTCTTATTCACAATTATAAAATCAAGAACACCTGATTTTTAGGACTTGAAAATCCTCAAGCCTAACAATTTCCTACAAAATTGGAGGAAAGTCAAGCATAATACAGGACAGACTCTCCTGCACAACTCAGAGTAGAACAGGTGCAGAACAGGGACAGAACAGTGACAGCTGCTTGTTAACATTCTCACCTCTGCAAAAAGATTCTCAGTGCTCCTAGTTAGATTCAAGACACCACATGGGTCTGACACTTCGTGCAAAGCCTGTGATACACAGAAGTGAATTAGGCATGGCAGGTCTGCTGTGAGAGAAATGTGTCTCAAGAGCTCAAGCATTAATTGTACATACATAAGTGAGTATTTGCTCCAGTTTGATGCTTCTAATGTTCTCCAGGAAAGAGACATTTTAAATTGCCTTCTCAATATAATTTTGACATAACCTGTAACTATCTGTACACATACCACATTTCAGAAGTTCCTGAGTCTGACCCCTAACATATTGTTATTAGCACACCTGAACTGCAGGAAGTACTGCTGTCTTCTGCATTACAAGCCACAAGTGTAAGGATTTGCCTTATCTGGAGCATAAAAACAAAATCCCAGAAACTAATCTGATCCCTCTATCAGCAACACATTTAAAGGAAGATTAACTCTTCTGCAAAGACTGGGTGTCCTTCAGTAAGCCAGTTCTCTGCTGGCTGCTACTGATAGCTGAACAAGCTATTCCCAGAGGTACCACTGCATTTCCCAACCAGCCATGAAGAAAAGAAGCACAACCATTTCCCAAGTCATGCGCACAGTTGAGGAAAAAACCAAAAATGAACTCAAGCGCTCATTTCCATGACTGATCAGAAATTCTTGATGAAATACCTGTAAATTCTAGCAAACAAACTGTCCCCCCTTACCATTTTCAACTGAATTTCATCATGCACTTGCAAGGTACTAGATGGGACTTGAATAGTCAGCATTTCAAAACAGTGGAGGAGGGGAAAAAAGTCTCAACTACTCAGTACTCAGGTGTACATACACATACAAAACCCTGTTTTCCTGAGATTTCAGTCCAATCCACCAAACCAGAAGGTCCAATAAGCACCTGAAATTTCTTAGACTTATCTGATCAAGGTCTCCAAACCCCTGCTGCACATCACAAATTTTGTCATCAAATTGATTCAAATAAAACAGTGACTGATTTGGTCTACTGTTTTTTGGAGGCCTATCAAAATTATTTCTTGATTGCAAAACGGGTATAAATTATAGCTGGTAAACACTTGAGAGTGCTGATGTATCGGTTCATTAGTGTATGAAAACATGGCCCAAAGGCTTATCTTGCAAACCTTTAGAGTGCAAAAATTATTTATTAACTATTATTGCACTCTTTTGTAGGTGGGGAAAAGATGAAGTCGTTAACTCAGCTGACTATACTTAAATCTACTAAATGAAGAACAAACACTGCAGCTGGTCCACTACAGCCACACAGAAATGGCTTGGGGCAAATTAATTCACTTCTGACAAATATATCCCTCCTAGTTCTATCCACAGAAATACCTGAACATCTTCCATTTACTTTCTTAGATACCACCAAAACTATTTCACCTGAACTAGTAAATCCCTTTCAAGTTATTCCTCCTCCCAGGTCCTTCTATGCTCATTTTATATAATAACAAGGCTTAGTGTTACAGGAAGGGGAAAAAATAACCCCATACATTCTTTCCAAGTGACTCTCCATGCCCAAACTCTCATAAGGTCTCGTTTTACCAGAGAAATGTATACTTGTGAAGAAAACAACAGAACTAACCTTAGAGGATTGTACACATCTGTATTCCCTCACCACATTCAACACAGAGACACTTGTAATAAACAGGCTTTCTGATGGAAAGGTGTCATTTTCCAGCTGCAGTGCAATCAATCACCTGAAATTATTTTTGTTTTATAGATGCTTCCCTGTCTGAAGTGACAAGGAGGTACTGATTATTCCTTTCTCCAGTCCCAAATCTGACATTTGTCCCAGCAGTAGGGGAAGGGGACAGACAGTGTAGAACTACACTATCCCATCCATGTGCAAATCATAGCACGGTTACATAATTTTCCTGAAATATATAAGAACATATTTTCTAAGTTCACTGCTAAGTGTCTGACAGTAATAAATGAAGGCTACTATTTGGACCAACTTGTCATGATTATTTCTAGATGCTAACGCATTCCACTAAATATTCCTACAGCACTGCCAGTGTAAACACGAACTAAATACTCAGAGCAGGCATTATTATCACTCATATTTCACAGTGATGCCATGTGAATACGCAGGAGACCAGATGCTTCCCTCCCACAAACCCTTCTCTCCCATCCTTTACAGGATTCCTGTGCTTTTATATCACCTGATAAAACAACTTTTAATCATGCATTGGCATACACAGGCACACAGTACATTTTGAGCCAGCATTTTTGGCAACACATCCTAAAATTTAGCAACAGCCAAGGCTTTGATTCATAAACCGTAAGATCACAAATAACCGCATATAACTCTCAACTTTTAATCCAGTATCTCATCTAATCTGCACATAAAACAATTCAAAGGATGTGTCTTGCCCACTTCCCTTAGCAAAACAGACAGTGGCAAACTACCAAGACTGGTTAAATATTTCTGTTACCTTCCCTAATATTTTCTGCCCCTAGTTTTGGGACTGGAAGTAGCTCAATAACTCAGAATTTTATAATTTATGGAGAAATACACGGTAAACATAAATGAAGAATAATAAGTATATAGGGATGTTGTTTTTTCTTCTAAATCCTGAATGAAGTAATTCAGTAAAATATTGAAAAAATAAAAAATATTTTGCATAGAGCAAAAAGACACTTCTTATGCATAAATTATGTTCACTTTTCACCATGTATTTTACTAGTAGGAAGAATCTTGCAATGTAGCAGAACACAAGCTTTTTCCTAAGGAAAACTAACATATGCACTCTTTTTGAGTCATGTAGAGAACACCAGAGCAGAGAAATGGTTCAAAGACTCTTTCTCTGTCAGAGAATTGACCAGACGGTAAGTCAAATCTACTGATGATCTTAAAAATTATCCAATTATGGGTGCATGTCTGAGCTTTGCCCACAGTGTTTACATGACCTCCAATGAAGATCCTGAACTACAGCCAATATTCACTGGAACCAACTACTGTGTAAACAACTGTGAAAAAATATACAGGAAAAGCTTTGTCAAGTTTGTAGCCCACAACTGCATACAGTGGGAATTGATGAAGCCTTTGCAATACAAACAGCGCCCCAAATCAGTTATCCACACAGAGAAAGTTTCCAGTGATAAGGGACACATGTAAGGCACGTTCTTTTAAAAACCTGACTCCCATTAAGCAGCTCATTGTTCATAAAGGGAATAGTGTTTACACAGGAAAAAGTCCACTTTCAACAATTCTGAAATCCAACAGATGTTTCCTTCTATCTAAGCAAAATGACTTTGTGACCCATTACTGCCCAATCAGAAAGCTTCAAAATTATTTCTGCAGGGAAAAAAAACCCTCCGTACTTGACAGAATGATCTTGGAAAACAAATTCATTAAAATTGTATTTCAAAATTGCAACTATTATTAAACTGAATTAACTTTAAAAAAATCAGTGTTCTTTAAAGAAAATGTCTTATCATCTTGATACAACATGATAATTTTGGTTTGTGGAAGAGAAAGTAGGGCAGACTGTTAACTAACAAGTGCTCTGCATTGCAATTTCTATCCTCAAATCAATTTAAACCTCCCTTCTTCAGACCTCCTGCAACACCCCTCCAAAGCTCCTGGCTGCTCTTGGTATCTTCAAATCTCACAAGGCTTCTTGTCCTCTGCAAACAGCAAATAAATAACAGAAGTGGCTGAGCAGAATATAAAAGGTGGATCTTTTAATTTTATCTTACAGGATGCACTAATCATACAGCAAGCCTAAGCACTTTGTAGAAGCATAGAAGACATAGAATTTCAGGCTTTGCCAAAGTTGTACAGTTGAGACTGTGCTGTTGCACACTTTACTTTGACTTACCATCAGGAGAAAGTTTCAGGACTTTCAGGATGTACATGGTGGCATTACACAATTACAGAACAAAGCTGGATCTGGTGACATTCCGTTGCACAACAAAATGCTGCAAAGACAGCATCTTCCAAGGAGATGGTGCACCTTCTGTCCCCAACAATACTGAGCCGAGACGCACCACAGGTTGCTGAGGATTTTATCAAATTTTTATACCTTTCCTAAAATGTAACTGCAGAGGTCAAATAAGCTACATTAACAGCTAGATACAAACATCAAAGCTGAAATTAAAATAGTCATAAACATGAGTATGACAAATGTAATCAGCACATGCAACCTTCTGTGCCACCTTTACCTCCACGAGTCCCTTCTTCACTAGATTTCACTCCAGTTATCGTCTGTCCAGCTATTTTGTGATCATTATACAAAGTTCCCACCTCTGTATTGTTTTATGTGCATAAAATTATGTACAATACCTTCAGCACTGAGGTTCCTTACCCCAGCTGAAGCCTCTGCATGCCCTGAGAGGACTATATAATGGCAGAACTGAAATCTGCCAGCCGTGTGATGCACCCTTTTTACACCTTATTACACCCTTATTACAGCCAACATGAATATCAGCAATGCGAAGGAGACCCACTGAGACGCAATCCAAATCTGCCTATCAAACTATTATAGCAGAAAGTAGAAGTGGTTTTCTCTCTCCCCCAGTAATCCTATTTGTCCTCTAAACAGATCTTAAGCATAATCTTGAACTGTCAGCATTTCTGTAAAGAAATACCAGCTCAAACCTAATTGGATTTGTCAGACAATCACAGTCCAACAGTTCTCTGAGATCTAACAGCTGAGAAGCTGTGGGACAGACTCCTACATTGCAATATAAAAATATGAGTCCATTTCACAAGGGAATATTTCCCTTGAAATTAAGTGATAACAAGCCATAATTTGTTGCACAGAACCCTCTGCTTTAGCAACATCATGATATGGTGTGGCATAGCTAAGGTTGTGTAACCTGCTCCATATAGAAAATTATCTGCAGTTAACTGTTCAAACACTATCACTTCAGGCTGCTCTAAATGTAGGAAAATTGGGGTAAAAAAAATCACTGAGAATTCTGACTTGAACAGGTATGAGTAGCATTTGAAAAGAAAGCAAGTATCTATTATATCACATATAAACAAAAAAGATAGCAGAATATGTATTTTAGCTGATGAGCAGAAATACTTCCTATTCCTCTGTACTTTTTGTGTCACCTACATATATAAACATACATGCAAAAACTTGCTCTCCATGTCATCATCTTCCTGTTCTGTTCAGACTTCTATGAGCTGGAATAGTGCATTTTAAAGACAATCTAGGGGATAACAGCCTAAAGATCACACTATCCTCATCCTTTGAAATGATGGAGAGGTTGCATGTTCAGAAAGTATAATAAGCCAAATCTTAAAACACTTCCAAAGCCTACAAATTGTGGTCTCTTTAATGAAGATCTGGATTATTTCATATGTATCTGGATCCAGAAGAAAAGTTATTACTCAGATTTTTTGTTGAAAATTGAAGTGATGTTAATTTCCCTAATTTTAAAATCATACAGTCATACAGTAGAAGAAAATCGACTTAAGTACTCAAGAATGTTATTTTGTGTGTTTGCAGAGTTTGTAAACAGCATGTGTATGAGGAATATAAGTAAACTTTCCACTGAATTCCAACCCATGCCTTGACCTAGGGCAAAAGTGAATTAATGTATTGAGTCTATCACTATCAATAGTCAGGCGTTATACACTTGCCTACCTGTTGGCTTATCCACACCAAGGAATCCAGCCTCTCCCAGGATTTTAAACACTTTATGTGCTGGGAACTGTCCTTCTTCTTCCCACTTGTCCACAAAGGGATTAATCTCCTTGTCAATGATCTAGTTTTGGAAAACAAATCATAAAAGTTATAAACAGGCATCGTACAGAAAAACCTTTGACTACTTTCACCTAAAAATTGTAATTCAAAAAGAAAAAGAAAGAACAATATACAGGGAAAAAATCTGAAAGCCCACTAATTTTCTTACTTCCTGTTGGATATCCTTATTCACCCACAACTATTCCAACAAATGTAATAGGGAAAATGTAAATAATTATTTTAGCAATTACTACAAGAACAGGCCATCAGGGCTAATTTAAGCCTCTCCTAGGTCTATGAAAATGGCTGTTTCTCCCATTATTAGTTACTTTTTTGGGTACAGTTTCTAGAAAGTGACAGGAAGTGAAATCTGGATTATCCTCCAAAGAACCTTGGCAAAAAACGTTGATCTGTCCTTGATGACCATACACAGTACCAAGAAAGTCAAGCAGAAGAGATTAATTTTGATTACAAAAATATGGATGTGATCTAGTATCAATATCCAACCGAGATGGACAAAGACTCTTTAACCATTTCAGGGTTACAGAGTGTATCTTTATTAGCAGCACTGGGCTGGTGTGTTGGGTCACCCCTTAATACACATGGCCCTAAATACAGGTGAATACAGGCTTTTTATTTAGAGAAATATTGAATACAAATACATATTCATAACCCAGTTGCCACCCACTTTCCACTTCATATGCTAATTAAAAAAAAAATTAAGCATGTGTAGTTTGTTCTTTAAAATGGGCTGGTGGTCCTTTTATGAGTAGGGGTCAGGGAGGAAGGGATATGGCTCTTCCTCGTTCTGACCTTTCTACCTTTTCAATGCAAAGTGACAAATGGACCCTTGGCTGGGCTCCTAGTTTCATGTTTTCAATGAGTTTCTGATTTGCAATTGTCTTACGTTCTTGAAGTTCCTTACCAGATTCTTTGTTTCTCATTATAAGCCCAGCTGAACAAGCATAATGTTGACAGACAATTAGTTATTAGCCAGTGATTAACCTCTAATTTTAGCAAGGACTCTCTATCTACCTTTAATTTTAGCAAGGCCCATCTATTTATTTTAATTAGCTTTAGCAAAGCTTATTTTTAATTAAAGCCTTAGTTTCTCTAAAATCTTGAATTCTTCAAAGTTTGTCTCAATTTCCTCTCCCTTTGCTTGAAACTCTCTCAAGGAAGTTGGTGCTGTTCAGGGCTTTAACATCTAGTCTGTATTTAGACCTCCCCACAAGTGTGACAGAACATGTACTGGAAAAGTATGATCTTCTTCCAGAATTTATAATATTCCCCAATTGAGTCTCTGAGCAACTCCTGACTGTGCTACTGCTAGTGTTGCATACCTTCCAAAAGTCAGCGTCCCAAGCTGCCTGATTACAGCCCTTACACTGCTCAGGCTGCAGTGTTCCTTTCCAGCCTCTACGAGCAAAACACATCTGGAGTACAGACACTACATTCATCCACACTTTCAGGTTTCAGGGCACCAGAGCTGAGTGTTCTGCTCCACGAAGTCCCAGATTTCCACAGCCATGGAATAGGAGCAAAGTGGGCAGCCTGCAGGTGCGTTCTTGCTGCCTACCAGCTCATCATGAGGCAGCGGGATCATGCCCACCTCTACCTGCCTCTGCAGCCCAAACCAGGCCTTGCCACAGGCTGCTTCTGCCATGCAGCCAAGAGCACCACACACCTCAGTCAGCCTCACGAGGGGTCCAAATGGGAAACATCCTCCCCCCAAACTAAACCCTACCAAAACAAACACCAGTTCCCAATAGAAAGGTAATGCCTTAACCTGCGACCATGATTTTACTACTAGGCTGTTTCATGAAGAGAGAATTTGTTATTTCAAGAACTTAGTCCTCTTAGTCTTCTTTCCCCACTAAATAAACAAGTCCTGTGGTGCTAACTATTTCTTGAGCTGGAAATAGAATCCTCTCCCTCCTAGACTGCTGTGTTCTTGAGACCCTGCACAACCTTCTTCCAAACTATCTATTTACTGCACATTCTTTGGAGAATTTCAGCCCATATATGGCTACTTTCTGCCTTCCAGTTGGCCACAGAAATAAGCATACTTGAATCCTGGTAACAGAAAAATCACTTTTTCACTTCTCTCATCAAATTCTGAGAAGTTTGTATACTGACTATTCAACTCATCTGGTAATTATTATCTCTCTCCCTCTGTTATATTGATTTAATTTTATTGATATTGATAAATTTTATTGATTTATATTGATTTAAACAGGCCTAATGATCATTAGTAAAAAAATACTTGGCAAAACCCTATCTAGGAGAGTTCACGTTTCTCTTCTATATTGCCATATCCCATATGCTCAGATCCTAAGATGCTGACCCTCGATGTTCGAGGTGGTGAAACACCTTTTTGGCTGTATTAGCATCTGGCAATGCTCACTGGATAACACCCAGGGGAATATCTGAAAGAGCATACAAAAAATTATTCCGGTGTTTTGACGGATCTTGGCAAAAATATGTGGTGAATATACTAAAATAGAGTTTTATTTGCTATAGCTGGTACTGGGCCAAGTGTTTTCTAGCCTACATACAAAGTTACCTTTGAAGTTAAGCAGATTCTGAATGACTAAGCCATGATTTCTGCAGGTTTACTCCCATGCCTTTGAGTAAAACCCGAATTGCTTAAGAAACGGACTTATTACCAGGTGACGTTTGCCACGCTGAGTAAAACAAGATCATCCTTGCATGACACAACAATAAAAGCCCCAAAGACAACCTCACTGCACAAACCACAAATTGTGTAGGGCTTAAAAAAAGAATTTAAAAAAAATCACAGTCCAGGTAGTGTTCTTAGCTATTGGACCATTCACTGTGTTTTTGCAAGGATTTAAATAAGTTCTATCAAAAGCTTTTATGCTTCAGTCACAAATTGCTTGCAGAAAATCACACATGGTATTTTATAATCATAAGAGGATTGGGGGAACACCTTCCCTTGTACAACCACATAAAAACATAAGCCAAATTGCTGGAGAGCTGCAGTACTGCTCAATTGGCTGGTGTTTCAGCACTGATTACTAGGTGTTGTCATCCCTTCCTAGAAAAGCTCACTGAAACAAGGAGAGGAATTTTTAAAGGTTCACGCCATCAGTGACTGAATGATCATAAAATTTAACATTTGCTTAAAACCTTGCTGAAGACAGGTCAAATAATGCTTTGTATATAACCATCTGATTTGTCCCTTCCCTTGCCTTTAGCAACTTCTTCACATTTGTACCCTCAGAAAAGTATTTTACATTTGAACTTCAGACACATATTATGTAGACACCTTAACTTAAACACTTAGACACTTAACTTAAACACTGCACTAAATCCGTGCAGTGCTTGGCAATTATACAGAAGCGAGCTTTCAGCAGTATGTGAGTCTGCTTATTTATGTGTGACTATGGTCTGCTTATTTATATATGCTTCATCATGAGAAACATGGAAATCATGGGTGCCAGCATACAGACTTCCATCACTAGAATACCAACTATAACAAGAACTAAAACTTCTATCAGTAGAAATATCTAGCACTGCATACCACAGATGCCATCTGACAGATACTCCCAGCCACAAAAGAAATCTTCCCACCTGATCTAGCTTGCCAAATCTCAGTGGCATTTGGGATGTAGAGTTGATTAAGGAGCCATATAACTTTCCCACCTGCTGAAGTACCAGTAAACCACAACAAAAACTGTTATTTTCTTGACAGCAAGGGCAGAGAAAGTTTCACGTATGGGGCTGGTGTTTTTCTCGCGCTACTTCGCCCAAACACTGAAGATACAAACCTAGAGGACTAGGCTCTGGAGGCAGCCTTGGTTTATCCTGCATCCCAGCATGAGCTCAGGCTGCTCTCTGGGAATCCTCAAAAAATGGCCTCAGGGCTGTTATCAGCTGTGAATTATTAAAAACACTCTGGATACTTGCCCAGTCGGAAATGGATCAAGCCAACAAATTCACTTCATGTTGAATGACGGTAAGAAAAGTAAGTGTTTTCACTAGAAACTGTCTTGACAAAGTTTTGTGAAAACAGCACCTGTAGCTTCCTTCCCAGGACTGAGGAAATGCCATGGCAGGGTTGGAGAAGAGACAGAGAAATAAATTCAGATTTTTTTAGAAACAGGTAATTTTAATTTCTCTTCAGAAACAAACAATAAAAATATCCCCCCGAATCACTGCCATAGTTCCAACTATTTTCCACTGAAACTTAGTCTATTATTTAAATGAGAAAAGTAACAAAAATATATGATGCTGCTGATATTGTACCATCAACTACCCACAAACATTAGTAATTGCCATTTAGTTCTGCATTCTAAAATAAATGCATTCTACAACAGTAGAAACTGTACCTGAATTAGAGTACTGAGAGTATGTACAGATGTCCTTCAGAGCAATTAAAGACTAGTTTTCATTATTCACTGGTATGTTTACCTTCTATCACACAATTCAGAAATTAAAGACCATACCAGTTCTACACACACTACCTCTTCTAAGTGCCCCTTGTCAGCGGGGTACTTAGAAACTGTGCAGTGTACAGTTTCAGCACATTATTCACAAGATGATTAATTTTGAAACAATAAACTGAATTCTTAAAAAATTACACAGTTTTTTACTAAAGCTTCCTGTGAGTTATACCTCAGCTAAGATTAGACTAATTTACTAGAGAAGCAAGAGAAAATGTCTAAGAAAAAGGTATTTCGTATTAAGAAGATTAAATGGAGTCAATGAGGCCAGAATTAGATTAGATGTCAGGAAGAAATTCTTTACTCAGAGAGTGGTAAAACACTGGAAAAGGTTGCCCAGAGAAGTTGTGGATGCCTTGTCCCTGGAAGTGTTCAAGGTCAGGTTGAAAGGGGCCTTGAGCAACCTGATCTAGTGACCAACGTCACAGGGGGGCTGGAAATAGATGATTTTTAAGGTCCTATCCTACCCAAACCATCCTATGATTCTATGATTTTATGGCATAACTGTTACATATTATATTAGGAGCAGCATTTTCTTTTCCCTTTAAATCAAGTTACAGCAATTGAACTTAGCTCTATTAATATAATAACCAAAGATGACACAATTAATAGGATCTTTAATGTAAAAAGCAAATAAATAAACAAATGACTAATGGCAGTTCTTGAGTGGTTATACCTAGACATGAGCACAGCAATGACTTGAACAGGAGGTAATAGGCCATAGATTCCTTTTCTTTCCATATCAGCAATAAATAAAGCAAATAATTAACAGCCTTCAAAACAACATTTGTCCTTTAGTTTTAAGCAAAACCACAAGCAGCAATGCCTGCACAGTGAGACAACTCAGCATTGCAGCAGCACTGTGCTGCAGTCAAGGTAGCATTTTAGAAAGATGCAAGGCAAGGTTGAGGTGAGCAAACCCATGGGTGCTACCAAACCTGGACACTGAAACGCACCCCAGTGCTGCAAGGCAGCCAGGACCGCACTGGTGAGCTTCTGGCTGGCCACACATGCAGCCTGTGCAGGTCTTCTCAGCTGCTCCCCAGAGGGACCTGGGGAAGGCTTTCCATTATGATATGCAGTTGAACTGAAAAAGTTCTATTTAAAAGTAAACATCCATGTTATCATCCTGTGAGAAGCATGTGGAAGAAGAAAGTCCTAAGCCCAAAGAGCAGCCGCCCCCATGTTGATCTCCATCTTGGTTCCCCCAAGGTATGCCTCCCAAGCACACCTGAATGAGTTTCTCAGAATATATTACTCATTTCTTCTCACTCCTGGGCTTGGAGGTCACAGCCCTCCTTAATTCTCCCAGGACTCTTCCAAAGCCCTAAATAAAGTTTGATGGACAATCCTTTCCCAGTAATACTCATCAGAAAGGTAGGGAAAGGGCACAGAGAAGGAGACTGAGGTGTGGAAACACATTGAGGACAGATCTAGGGAGAACACCGGTGCATGAGAGAAGCAAGTCAGCTCCTTGTAGCAGTTACCTACTGGAGATGCTGTGGAGAGACTGAGCTTCTGCCATGGCAGCTCACTGATGAGAATGTCTGTGGCACTTAGTAGGCAAAACCATGTCCTGCTGTCCCTCCTGCATTTATGAAGTCCCTCCAGCACCGGCAGGATGGATGGCAGTGCTGTGCTTCCAGTCCCCAGGACACATGCTAGGAGACCCTAGCAGAAGGCAGGAGCTGCCCACGTGCCTGGATTACCCAGCCTGGTGGGGGTGAGCCTGGCCTGACAGGCTCAGTGCCCCAGCAGAAGAGGCAGTCATTCCGTCTGCGATGACATCGGCTGCAGAAGCAGAGGCAGTATGTGACTTAAAAGACCACAACAGGCTAAAAATAACCCCATTAAACAAATATGATTTAACCACATAGCAGCCAGAAAATGTTCCCTGCAGTGCTAACCTTGCCTGCTCATTCAATGCACTTTCTTCTGGCAAGCAAAATCCATTATTACAAGTTTGCCTGTGGTCTGCAGTAATCTAAGACAGCGAAGCTGCAGCCTACGGCTTCCTCTTTCATGATGCACCACCAGTACAGGGCAAAGGTCTCCAGGAAGTTTTGCAGGACCGTTTTCTGGGGATTGTTTTCTTTGTGGGTGGATTTATGGGTGGTTGTTTGTGGGTTGTTTTTGTTGGTTTTGGGTTTCTTTTAATACTAATTAAAACAAGGGGGATAGTCCTTACTCGTCCTATAAAAACATACATTATTAGTATGTTTTTAACTAACTGGAGCTCACTAGGAGACCTATGTAAAATATAACTCATTGCTATGCAAGGGGTCTTGTCGAGATAGCAAATGTCCCAGATGCTGCCAAAACACTTCTCTGCTTCACAGACAAGTCTCTTGTCTACAATATATAAGATTTGGTATTTGGATACCAAATGCACCTCTTACTCAATATTCCCAGTTGGCTTCTCAGCCAAATATATCATGTGACACACCTGGGCAAATGACCAGCTACAAGAGTTGCACATGGGATTTGAGGCTGAGCTTCAGTGATGATATGGAAACTTTCATACTCTGAGCTGTCATCAGACTATTTCTGGAAACAAGCCAAGAAAACAATTTCCATGATCATATGGGGTTGAACTGAAAAAGTTTAGTTTAAAAGTAGACATCCATTTCCTTACCCTGTGAAAAACGTGTGGCAGAACAAATGTCCTAGAAGCAGAATATCCTGATAATTAAAATAAAGAACAAAAATGAAGTAATTTTGATTTAGGCTTTTCAAACATTTGATCTCCCCAACTTTCCATTCATATAACGTGCAGAAGTCAGTTGCATTACTTGTTGCCTGCAGGACAAGATGTAGCCCACACAGAGAAAAAAAACTACTGGATGAAGATGATACTTCAAGCCAGCTGGAATACATCACTGAGAAGGAAAAAGAAAGTGGGTTTCTCCAACGCTGTTGCATATAGCTGTGGCCAGAACTGACCTTCCAGAGAAGTTTCCAACGGATTTTAAAACAATATTGAGTAGGCTTATTCAAGGAAAAAACCCAGAAAATTTTCCTAATAGCTGAAAAATATAAAATGGGAAATACATGTATTTAAAACTGATTAATTAGAGCATCACAATTCCTTTTTGAACCTTCAATTAAGCTGTGCCACAGGCAACAAAGTAATCTGCAATCTGCTACTGCAGTGGATACCAAAGACTGCAGTGATCACCAAATACAGGAACCAGCGTAACTAAATGAAACTTTCCCTTTCTCAGTGGAAAAAAAGAAAAAGTGGAGGGAACTATAATGTAAGAGTTGGCAGCTTCTCACTGTGTAATAAAACATACCTATCCTCATCTATTTTTACAAAATCTGATTTTCCATGGAAAAAAAGCATGCACGTTATAGGTATTCTTCAATTGTGCCTGGTCTATCCATCTGTCAGTATCTATACACACTTCTGTTTAAATAATTTTGTTTCTTCCTTCTCACTGCAATGCAGTTCCTTGCAACAAACCTAACAGATAAAGCAAGGCTGATTACTGGTTCAGAAATTTGAGTATTGATTATCTTTTGGTCCCATACATCTGGCTACAGTTTTTACCTCGGGAAACCAAAAAATACAAATCCCGAATCAACTACAAAAAGTTTTTGCCAACACTTACTGAAATCTTAAAATGCTACAAGTTTGCCAGGGAGTGCAGAAGCATGTCCTGCAGGGTGGAGACCCTATGCAGCTGCTGGCACATCTGGGAGCCCCACTGCTGAAGCAGAGAGGGCACACATCATCCCCATACTAAGAAAATGAAAGGTTCAGCCCACCAGCCTGGAACTGAGCCCTGCTCAACCATTTCCTGAGGAATGAGAGGCTAGAAGGCAGCTCAAGACAGGAAGGAACACACATGATCCCAGCCAACACCTTCTCTCTCCTTATGTCATTTTTTCAAAGACAGTTGCAAAGATGAATCCCTTCTGTGCAGACCTGAACATCTTGGCAGTCCCTGCACACTCACAACCACAGCCCCTTCAACTTCCCTATCCAAGGGTATGGCAGAAAAGGGAGGATCCCAAAATTTGTGAAAAAGCGAGTGCTGCAGGCACAGTTATTCCTAGGATCTGAGGGAGGATGCTTTCAAACCAGGCTAGGCCTACAAGATCAAAAATGTGTGCTGTGCCAATCTAGGCACTGGTCTTGGTCTTTTTGCTCCTGCAAATCATATATACAGAATGTATATGGGCTGACTATTTTCTAACATAGAGATGCTAATGAGATGTAGCGTTATGTCCACCTGGAATATTTGGGTTTGTGTCCTCCTTCCGACTCTGGCTTACATCCCTGTAGGAACAAAACAAGTTCTCTCACTGCAGCCCACACCCTCACATCTGAACTGTCAGACAAAACCTGTATCAACCCCAGGTGTTTGCTCAGTCATAAACTGCTTATTAAGACACAATTTTAGTTGTCATAAATGCATAACTGTATGGCCTAATCAAATGTGGCAATGACAAAGCAATATAACAACTAGATCTGAGACACAAAAACATCCACTAGGCATAGTTCTACTAAAAACTGTTCACTTAAAAGTCTAACTAGATACAGTGGAAATTTGTTCTAACATTGTATGGGGCAGGAAAAAAAAACAGTGTTAGGACACAACAACTGCACTCTCAGATATATACATTACTCTGACAATAAGTAACAAATAGGAGCACTGATTACAAAATTGCCTTTATTCCACTTTTGCTACACACTGAAGCATTTGTACAGAAAGTGACATTTTTCCTATTATGAGAAACAGCTTTGTAAGAGCTTGCTTAAATAAACTGAAACTCTTCCTTTTTTTTTTTCCTCTCTTGTTCTCCTACACTGATTCAAAAGCACTTCTTGGTAGGGCACTAGTACTGGTGTACTGGATAGTCTCTCGTATTACAGAGGTGTATTGCAGCTGCCTCTTCCAGTAACAACAAAATGCAATTATGAAGATTTCCTCTCTGATAAATTGCTACCAAAAATTCTTGGCAAGAGAATTAGCCCCTAAAGGTTTATGTAATGTTTCTGTCAGACACAAGATGAAAAAGAGTACTGCAATACCCCAGAATCAGGGAATATGTTTTGCTTCCCTTAGACAGAAGGGCAGTTAGTGCAGAATCTGTGAGCCTTACCAGTGCCACATCTAAATGTTTTCTTCCTGAAGCTTTCAATTCAGGTATGATGAATTAGGTTTTAAAATTACAGGTGCCAGTCATGTACTGTTCAGATTCAGCTGTGTGTTTTCTCTCTTCCAGCTTAGTGAGAAGAGAGTATTTAATTGATTCTTTGTAATACCGACAAGATATTACTTCACTGTCCTGTGGCAGGGGTTTATGATTTCTTACAACGATAAATAAACCAACTCCATCCAAAGTGTTCCAGTGGTCACATCTCATTATTTTGCAGGTAGTCAGAAAGAGCCATATTATTCTGACAGAAAATTTACAGAAATTTTACCACAAAGTTAAAGGAAGTGACAATATTAAATTCAGATACTGCATGCTCTAATATGAAGACATTAACAGCTGCAAAACATATATATATTATATTATATTGTATTATATTATATTATATTATATTATATTATATTATATTATATTATATTATATTATATTATATTATATTATATTATATTATATTATATTATATTATATTATATTATATTATATTATATTATATTATACAGAAACTCATGACATACAAGACAAAAGTGGCAAACAAAGTAGTAGAGTCCTTTGGTGGAGTCTCACTGTCATGGGGGAAATTATCATCCTACAGATAAACAACACAGTATAACTATACCCAGCCACCACTGGGCAAAAAATGAAATGTCATTTATATTACATGCAACTCTAGCAAAATATATGTCAAATTTCACCATTTCCCAAAGTTTATTACCAGTAATGCCAGAGAAAAAGACAAATAGACATTCTGTATGTGTATGAGTACTGTTAGACATACACAGAATAATTTAAACCCTTTTTTCTTCAAACCAGTTATACTAATTACTGAAGCAAGCTGTAGGATATCAGTGTGCTGCAAGCATTGTTCAACAAGTTAAGAAAAAGTACGTTTTCAATTTCCAAGAGGAAGGGTGGTGACCTATAAAGCTGTAAAGGAAACCACTCACAGGATTATTTCAATACCCTTGCTAAAAACAGCCCCCTGGAATTATAAGAGTCTCTTCCTCATCCTGCTCAGAACAATTGGGAAATTATAGATCATTTAAAGTACGTTAAATTAATATACTAAAAAATAAAATTTATGCAAACAAACAAACAACCCAGTTCTTACTCATGGAATTGCTCTTCTTGTTCCTCTGATTCCCCTGGTACTTGCATCTGGATTTAGCTACTGGAAAGGGTGTCCCAGAATATATAACAGGAGTACTTAAAATGTGTTGCATATACTGAATTGTCATTCTCTCCCAAAAACTTTGGGCACACTTTACCATTTATCCTAAAGTCATTTGAGACAGGCTTAACTTAAGCCAAAACAAACACTGCTAGAAGCTTTGTGTGAGCAACATCAGACTGGATTTGACGCAAATAGTGATTTTTCTTTTTTTCTGAAATGATCAGGGCAAATCTAAAATAAGCGCTACATAAGCATATTTTAAATGCAAGACAATGAAAAAAAGCAGGTTTATATTGCCTACCGTGATTTATTTACAATATATTCATCACAGGGCTTTATGTGATAAACGTAGTATCACATTCCCTCTTAGCCCATGATGTAATTATCTGCACTGAACCAAGCAATGTAGAGCATACTGTTACCTGCACTTCAGTAGGCTTGGTGGGCATAAAAACAAGGGAGGGGAAAGTTTTATAAAAAAAAAACAAAACATTGTGTCACACAGCAGAGCAGCAAACACTGCACTAGCAGACATTAATATAGATACTTCCCTGTCCTCAATAAATACACAGCTGCAAATACTTGAGATACAAAACAATGTGTGCCTTAACCTATCCATGACAAAGAAGCAGGACTTAAAATCTTCCAGATCACCATCTTCACAAGATATGGCCTTGTCCTCTGTGTTCAGGACATTAGCATTTTATTACTGCAGTTCTTGTCCCTGGGCAGGTAATGAAGAGCAGTGTACCAGGGAACAAGTTCATCAGGCAGATAGCTCTGCAGATACACAGATGTATGAATGCTCTCTCCAGACAGAATCAGCGCAAATTTGATACAGTGGTATTAGCTACAAAATTCTACACTATTAATCCAGGTGAGAGAGGAGCATTCATTTCCAGCTTCTTCTACTGGTTCTTTCTGTATCATCTTATCTCTCCAACGAGTCCAGGAATGTAGAGTAACAAAACTAATTTACTAAGAAAGTGACAGGTCATGCACCTCTTTCCCTTCTTACTCGGGTTTCTTTTTTATAACACAGAAGATGCACCCACTTCTCCCAAAGCTCAATGATAACAGATCTCAGTGATAGAAAACCTGATTAATTACACTAGGTTTGGGATATTTTAACACTGGAAGTGTGATAGTTAATGCCTAAAAAAACCAAACCTGAGTTAAACATCACATTAACTCCATTATCTTTTGTCCACAGTGAACTGGAGAAGAAGCGAAATTTGTTAAAAAATAAGTTTATCCATGGAAATGTAAGATTCTGCAAGTAATTTTTAAAAGCATCCACAAAAGATAGGACAGCACAGTTCCAAACTCATGTAAAAGAGTTTCTGGCAATCCAGAGCGTACTGTTTAAAGAAAACTACAACAGAGCAGTGCTCAACCAGCTAGAATTTGGAAACCTGCCTACAGGTCAATCTGAGATAGGTCCTTACATTCCCTTCTTCTGAACCCATTGGATGTTTTTTCTTATGTGGTGGCTACAATAATGCTGTTCGTCCCTTGCAGCAGGTACTGAACTCCAGCACTTTGCTCAGCCGTTCATAGCTTAAAGGTGGACGTCTCTTTCCACCGCTGCTCGGCCCCGCGGCGGCCACCTACACACCAGGGCTCCCTACAGCCGACCCGGCTCATTCTGTTTTTGGCAGGTGCCCTTAACAGTACCACGGGGATCTACAGGAGATCTACAGGTGTCTACAGGAGATCTACACGTGTCTACAGGTGACACTGACCTCGCTGACGGGAATGCACAGAGCTCGTCAGCACTACTGTTCCTTGCAGGTTGCCATCTGGCATTCAATTTACACTCTACGTTACCAGAAGCGCGCCGTTTCCTCTTGGTTTAGGATTTAGTTTTGCAGGAGGCTCCCATTATGTGTCCTTATCCTATTATCGTGCGCCCCTAGAACGCCTGCAGTGCCCGGCGGGTCTCAGGCAAGGGAACACACGGTTCTGTCTGTGGCCTCAGCAGAGGGAAGTTTACTTATCTGAGCGCGCCCCGAGCCGTTCTGCCGGCTCGCTGCCCTTGCTCGCTGGGTGTCCCAATGGCCCGCCGCTCCCCCCTCGGTACCTTCCGGAGGGCCTCCCGCAAGTGGCGGTGCTGCGGGGTGTCCCCGGTGTCCCGCGGCCCCGAGCTGCGGCCGCGCAGCGCCGGGCCCAGGCGCGCCCAGCTCCTCAGCGCCATGGCGGCTGGGTCCCCCCGCCGAGCACAGGCCCGGGCAGCCCCCACAGCCAGCCCGGGGCGCCCCGGCAGCCCTGCCCCGCCCCGTCCCGTCCCTCCTCCCGCTCCTCTCGGCCCCGCAGCAAGTCAGGCAGCTCTCGGGTTACGGGCAGGTTTTCTTTAATGCCAACGAACAGCCATGAAGCGACCGACAAGCGGGTGGCGAGCGGGCCCCGCACAGCGACAGGGGCCGGCGGGGCACAGCCGGCCCTGCCCAGCGGCCGGCGCGGGGCTCGGCAGCTTTCGCGCGGGGTTCTGTATTTTTGTAAGGAGAAACAGAAAATAAAAAGAAATTCGCTCCTGCGCTCATTCGACACGGGCCGGCGGCGGTGGGAATACGCTAGTGACTCCCTAGGGGTACGGGAGGAATGTCTGCTCCAGGGGCAGGCGCGGGGTCCCTTCTCCTAAGCGATGACACAGCCTCCCTTCTCCTTGAAGGGGTTCTTGTCCTCGGGAACCCCCTTCACCAGCGGGTCCTCTCCCGACCGCTCCTCGATGTAGTTCTTGATCTCTTCGGAGCATTTGGACACCTCGAGGGAAAGGACAGAAAAGTGGCTGCGTTAGGCCGTGGAAAGTGCTCATCAGAGGGGGAAATTACATTCTGTCAGTGAATTTAAATTCTCTCTCATTCACTTTCCCACCAAGCATAAGCACTAAGCACGTGCAAACTCAGCTTCCTTCCTCTGTTTTCACAGCCCGATATTGACAGAACATGTGAGTATCTCTGAGAATGTAAACGCCACTCCGAGCAGCAGTCGCTGCACAGTTAAGCCTGTGTTCATAATTAGCCAATCTAGTTTTATTAAGCTGCGGATCACACTCTTCCCTCAGCACCAGCGTGACTTCCGGCCAAGAGTTTCAGGGTTACTGACTTTCAATTCAGTTTCAAAGTATATAAATACTTTATGTGTTTTTCAGAAACAAAACATTCAGCAACGATTTTTTCGGTGGTAATCCAAATTCTTACTTTGCAGTTCTGCTATAGCAATGATGCACCTTGAATGAGAGTCTAACTAGGAAAGACAATTTATTTACTGTTTACCTGGAGTTATTTCTAAGAATGGCTAATAAAATAGCCTGTTGTGTTATGAGACCATACCACTTCCCATAGGATTCATACCAAACTAGCACTGATTCAGGTAAGCCTGCGTAGAACCCACACTTGGAGAAGTGTGTTTAGTTTCTGTTCACTGATACAGCAGCACATGTGGTAATGGTGTCTGTGCAGTCTGAGGGTGCACAAGTGAACATCTGGGGCTCCTGAGGTTCCTTGTGCACACACATCTTTTGCTCCCTGTGTCAGCAGAAACTGTCCCTAGATGCTCTAATACCTGCCATGCCTGAGGACACACTTCTGTTATGTCCCCACGTCCTCCCTTCCTACCCAAAGGCTCTGCAGTGTAGAATCAGATTCTGCTGTGCAGAATCAGCAGCAGGAACCAGCTGTTGGCCAGGCCACTAGATGATTAGTATTTCTAATTTAAGGCACCTTGCCTCCTCTGTTAATTATATTTTATTTCAAAATAAGACTACAACAAGAGAAATTTACCTGCTGTGTCACAGACAACAGAGCATGGCCTGTGCAAAATTAAGCTTTAACCTATCAGAAAGAACAGAGTTAACTCCCAATTAAACAGTGCACAAAGTAAGATCTAGCTGTCTTAGAGCAAAGAAGAAGCTGGATCTACAAATCCCATTACATATGCCTTGTTCTTCTCTACCTTGCAAACTTTTTTCATTCAAATTGGAGCACCTAACACCATAGTAAAGTTGCATGCCAAAGTATATGAAGGACCAGGGTTTGTTTTACTTCAGTCAGCACTTCCAGGATCACTTTCACTTATAAGAAAAAAAACCTGCTTAAATAAACATTTAGAAATTTTTATTCATTCCAAAGGACAGTTCCTTTTTATTCTGTAAAGTTGTTAGTGGGGGTCAAGAAAATTTTGGCTGACATTTTTATTTTGGTACCAACAGTAATTTGGTTTCTGCATTTCCCTATCCCTGTAACACCCATACAGGTACCAGGGGACTCTGGAAACTACAACACAGATTTCATTTTCACAGTGAAACTTCTGTTACAAAGCACTGGTAAAACTGAGCATGCTGTCTGTGCTTTACTACAGGAAAACTGAAAAATATCCATTTTCCTAAAGTGATCAGAGTTTTGGTTTATTTCAAAACTGTAGACAAGTATTTAAAATTATTATTATTTCAAAAACTTTACATCCTGCAGAGTGTATTTCAGTTGTCCAAGAATCCTCTGAGAGACAATATAGGTATCTACACCATCTGGATGTCCAGCCCCCCAATACTGCTGGAGCTTTAGACCATAGCTTAACATCTACAATCACCTAACTCACAACTAAAACATAACTCCAACATTCTTATTTTCTGGGCTAAAACCTAGACCTTCAAAAAAATCAACATGACTAATACTACTGATTCCCACATGTAAATGTATTTTTGGTCCTAGCTAGAAGTGGTTTTTAGGTGTAATTTGCTTCTGCTGGCATGCAGAATTAAAAAAAAAAAAAAAAAGAAAAGAAAAAAAAAGGAAAAAATAATATTAGTTTCATCGTGGAGCAAGATCAGTTCTGCACATCTCTCGTCTATAGAAAATGTACAAACCCATAAACTTTTAGGGGGAAAGTACTTGTGGGAAGGAACAATTAATGTAAATGTATAAATATTTCTATGGAACAAGGCTGGGTAGGTGACGGCTGGGCACGGGCGGTACTCTGGCTCCTGCTCTCCGCCCGGGCACTGCACAGCATGGGAAGCGGGGCGGGGACGCGGGCGGCCGAGACCCAGCTACGGGCCAGGGCAGGGCGGAGTGTCGTGACAGGGCGCCCCTGGCTTCTTTGGGGGGGACCATCCTCCCCTAGCACCCCAGAGCCTTCTGCCTACAGGAGCGGGGAGCAGAGCGCGACGTGCTCCTCCCTCGCCTGGCAAGGCTGCCCTGTGCCGGCCTTGGGCGCCAGGGACTCACGGGGAGGGGAAGTTAAGGGGTGCTAAATGCACCGGGAACAGCCCCGCGGGCAGGCCCGTGCCAGCCCCTCGGGGCGCTTTATCCCAGGGTGGTGCGCTCCTTGCCCCGGGCTCCGCAGTCACCCCCGGGAAGGAGCGGCGCTCCTCGGCGGTGTCAGCGCTGCTGTGCCAACAGCGCCGTCCCCGGCCCCGACCCAAAGCGGTGGCAGGACCCGTCGGTGCCAGCCGCGGCCGTCCCAAAACAGCCGGGGCTCTACGGAGCTCCACAGCCCCGCCGCCCCTGCCGCCGCCCGAGCCCCCGCACGGCCGCCCGGGGAGGAACGGGCTGCTCTCCGCTCCACACCCGGCCCCGCCGGGCGCCTTCGGGCCCCTCTCCGCGCCCGCTCACCGGCTGCCTTTCCAGCTTCACTTCTTTCCGGAGCTGCTCCACTTCCATTTTCAGTTTGTCCTTCTCGCTCAGGTCCTCGATGTTGATGGCTGGCATCGTTTACACTGCCGAAGCGCGCAGGGAATGAGGACAAAAGGTTACGTCTGGGTAGCGAGGGCGCCGGGGCCGGAGCCCCCGGGCGGTGGCGGGGCTGTGGGACGGCCGCCCCCGGCCCGCCCCCGGGCTCACTCACTCACACGCTGCCGGCCGAGGTGCCCCGCTGCTCGGCGGCGGCCGCTTTCTCTCCGGCGCTCCTGCACCCCTTCCCCACTCCGGCCTTTAAACCTGCAGGCTAATCCCCCCTAACCGGATTAGAGCCCGCCGCCCGGCCCGGCCCCGCTGCCGGGGCGTTGACACGGGCCCTGCCTGCACAGGGAGGTCCGGCCGTCCCAGCAGGAGCCGGGAGCTGGAAGACCCTCCTGTGCTGACCTCCCCGGTCTCACCCTCTACAACTTCAGTGCGGGACAAGAGCAGCGAGGTCGGCTGGGGCGTTTGGCCCAGCGGTGAGATCTTTCTCCCCACCACCTTCTCCGCATGCACCTCCTGGCCACAGAAATGACGCTCTGTGCCACCAGCATCCTTGGGCTGTGTGTTCTGCCCAGCGGCTAGGGCAGAAGCAGGTGGTGTGCATGGGTACATTCCTCAATATTTGTGCATTACAATTACAGATGAACTGGGCTAAGGTAGAGAGGGGAAGAAACCACTCCCATATAAAGTTCCCCTGCAGGTGGCCAGCCCATCAATGCCAGACATGGCAACTATTTGGTAGGTATGTCTGCAGAGCAGAATTGCAACTCTGCGTAAGAGGGTTATCGTGCCTGGCTTGCACTTTGGACACATGGCGTTATGAGATGTGTTGAGGTGGAGTACTCAATGTAAGGGAAGTGATGCATTCAGAAAATGCAAGAAGGAGTTAGGAAATTCTGTGGCGGCACAGAGTTAGAGGTCTAGATCCCAAATAGTGTTTTATGCTTTTAGGAACAGAGTGGTCCCTTCATGCATGTTTGTACAGCACCTATCATCTCTCATCCTAGCAGCTGCTTTCCTACAATAGCAATGGAAGCAGAATTCAGGACCCCTGAGACTGAACATAGCTACAGGCCATAAAAATGGGCTTGCAGTGCTTCTGTTATCTGCCACTTCAAATATCCTCAGAGCTAGTTAGCCTTCCCTCTATCCTCCTCTGTTTTTTCCCATTAAACACACTCCTTTCTCCTCCTCTCCCTACTCACCAGATGGAAGCAGCTGTCAGCAGCATGTACGATTTACATCTTCTCCAGCACTGCTACTATAGTGCTCTTGGGGTTTGTATTCATTTTACTTTAGCCTGTTCACTAAGGTCAGTTTCTCTTCCTCTCCCTATGGCTTCTATCTCCATCTCCCCAGCTGTTGATATGCACTTTCTACACCCCCATAACCTACACTGACAGCTGCATTCCTAAACCTCACCAGCTGCTGGTCTTGAGCCAGTCAAAAGAGGTGGAAGGAGCTGGCTGGCCAGAGCCTCAGAGGAGCCCAGGCTGTTGGTGGGAGCAGAAACATTATGGTTTGGAGAGGCAGAGAGCATGTGATGTGGTGGAGGTAGGTGTAGGGTGCAGGACAGAGCTCAAGGTGGGTTCTGTCACACCATTGACATGGTTAGGGTGGGAATAATTTGCTATCCATGGCTTTATAATGGAAAGCTTTCACTGACCTATCTGCTGACATGACTAGCTCTGCAGATGGCAGTCAGTCATGTACTTTCTACCACTCGCTGTGTTAACTTTTATTGTGGTTCCTATATTTTTACAGATATTTACCTGATCTAAGTTAAAGCAAAGGAACTGATGGATAGGTGGCTTTAACTCAGACTTTGATTTCTATGTGTCTGTGCACAGAGGAAATGGAAAATATTGAAAAAGCTGTTTGCATTACAGCATTCACTTTGCTGCTATTGTTTAAAGTGGTATTTAAATTCCTTTATTTGCAATTCAAAAAAAAATTGATGAAAATTAAAGGACATCAGTCTAGGACAACACATTAAATAACATCATATTAAAACCCCTTTAGTTTCCCAATATTAGAAAGATGACATTTTGCTTTCTTTTGGAAAAAGTATGTGGTTTTTTGTTTGCTGGTTCTTTTCTTCTGGAAAGACATAAGCTCTAATATAGCTGCTCTGCTTAATAAGCTGAACAAAATCCCTAAAAATGAGGACACCCATTTGTAACAGTTGTAGATATAAGAATTTAAAGCATGGCAGATATGTCCCATTGTGATGACTCGAGCTGCACCAAGGTTTATTTTCTTGTCATTAAAGCACCCACTTATCCTTTAGCTACTGGTGATCCTGAAAAAAGGAACAATTCTGAAAAAGGAGGGAAGGAGGTGCCCTTCATACCCTTTCAGAAGTTATGTAGGTGGGGTAGGGATTAAACTTGTTCCTTTCTTGCCTTTATGAAAAATAAAACTATGTCAGGAAACTAGGTTGTAATCCTCCACGACGTAAGCAAAGCAGAGAAGCTGTGGAGAGAAAGTCAGCTCAAATAATCAGGGTGATCTGAAGCGCCTCCTGCTTACAGCCTGTGTAGACTGTGGCTTGTTTCCTTCAGGCCACAGACATCCAGGGCCCTGTATTGAAACCCATCGAGGGCAGTGCCTGCTTGCAGGACTGCGGCCCAATGTCACTGTAAAGGGAGCAGAGAACAACAATAGGAGATCAGATTAGTTTGTTGTTATCTATGGAGAACATGCCTAATTTGCAGCCACTCTTATCTCTCTTACTATATTCAATCTGGGATAAACACTAATTAATGCAATGTGTCTAATAGATTAGAGAGGGAAAGTATGCTGTTATGTCTTACCCCGTTCTCCCACAGATCACACCCAATTGCCTGGTGGGGTTAAAATCTACAGAATAAATCAGGTCATGATATTTCCTGAAATCCATCTCTCTTTACACTCCATTCGGTCCCTCGGGTTTCCTCGGAGTCCAAGCCCTCTACAATGCCTCGATTTTCTCAAGTTTATCGGCGTTCTACACAAGGGAGGCAAAGTAATGCCGCGCGTTTGTCTCGGCGGCCCTCACTAAGCAGCCTCTGCACTGGATCAGGACCTGCAGCAGGATCAGCGTTTGATTTTCGGCGTCCCACCGCCCTCTATCCGGAGCTTCCGAATAGGGAGCGGCCTCGGGAGGGGGGGGGGGGGCGGGGGGGGGACGACGACTTGGGGAGAGAGAAGGGGGCTTTCTCTAAGTGACCTGTCCCGAATTTCGCCGTGATTTACAGGAAACGCTCTTTGAGCATCATCCCGTAATGTGAGTGGGGCGGGGGGTGGACCCCAGCCAGCTCTCCGCAGCCCCGGGGCGGAGGCCCGTGGGCCATGGGCGGCGCAGCCCTGCGGGGAGGCAGCTCCGGCGGCGCCCCCCGGCCGGCCCCCGCTGCTCCCCGCGGCGGGGCGGGGGCTGTCCGCGCCCCCGGACTCCCGCATCGCGCAGCCTTCCGCGCCCCGCTGACGGCCGGATCGGCGGCGACCTCCTGCCCCGCTGAATCAGACCTTCCCCTCCCACCACCTGCGCAAGGAGGCGGCCCGGGGAAGCCGCCTCGGTGCATATAAAGCGCTGCCGTCGGAGCGGGCAGCACCGCTCGCTCCCGGGACCCCGCTGCCAGCCGCCCGCCATGGCCCCCGGCCGCCGCCTGCCGCTGCCCGCGCTGCTGCTGCCGCTGGCCTGCGCCGCGCTGGCCCAGCGCCCCCTCACAGGTAGGAGCGGGCCCTCGGTGGGAGCCCGCGGGGCCGCGGCCGCCCCCGCCGCGCGGTGGCCTCAGCCCCGGTGTCTGGTGTCTCCGCAGAGAAGCAGCGCGCCTGCCTGCTGCCCCCCGACGACGGGCCCTGCCGCGCCCTGGTGCCGCGCTGGTACTACGATCGGCACACGCAGAGCTGCCAGGAGTTCGCCTACGGGGGCTGCTACGGCAACGCCAACAACTTCCTCACCTTCGACGACTGCGAGAAGAGCTGCTGGACCATCAAGAGTGAGTCCAGGGACCGGCAGTGCCCCGGAGGGCCGTGGAGTGGCAGGGGGCTGGAGGGGACACCGGGGAGGCTGCTTGGTTTTGCGGGAAGTTCTGCACCCACCCGATATATCACAGAGTCTTAGAATCATAGAGTTTTTTAGGTTGGAAAAGACCTTTAAGATGACTGAGCCCAACTGGTGACTCTCCTGCTTCTTGTGGCTTCTTGCTGATGTCAATTTTAGGCAGAAAATGCAGAGTGAGTTGACCCAGAGATGACGTATGGAATTAATCTATTAGTATTTTAAATATGATTTAGTATTGTGCTTACTCGCTAATCAGTGCATTGGATTCCTCCAGTAAAAAGCAGATGGGACAAACTGGGACTTGCCTGCAAGAGAAGTAATACTGTTTTGCCTACGCTACCATGTTATTCTGTATGCAAAGCATGAAGGGTTGGCTTTACAGAGGATGACATTTTTTTTCCTGCAGAGGTGCCCAAATTATGCCGGATGGAGGCTGATGGAGGACCTTGCAGGAGTTATCTAAGAAGATACGCCTTTAACTTGAGCTCGATGAAGTGTGAGGAATTCATCTATGGTGGCTGTTACGGAAATGGCAACAACTTCAGAGATTTGCAGTCTTGTGTGGACCACTGTCTGCCAGAAAAAAGTAATGGTTGTTCCAAATTTTTAATAAAATAGGTGTTTTGAAAGTGATATGAAGATGATACTTCATTTGATATTTTTGTCTGAATACCCATACAGTGGTATTTTTGAAGACTTGTGTAAAGCAGATGTTTATATTGTCCATTTAATTTGAATATGTTGTCTTAGCTGTTACTGGAAGAACATAAGTGCTGAGATCTTAAATACACCCACAGCTATACCCAACCAATTTCTTGATTTCTAGAGAGCTCTACAGGTGTATCTGAAGGGAAATAATAAGGTTGAAGATCTATGTTGAGGCAAATGTGTCAGAGATTGTGGTGGTCACATTCAGGGAAGTGGTAGTGTCATGTAAAGCAGGAGCACCTTTCTAAAATTCAGACCTGAGAGATGGTGGTAGGCAGCTCAGCTTCTGACAAAAGTGTTTTGCCTAATGTGATTCTTCACTGTCTCTTCATCTGAGCTTTAAGTAAGAATGGTGGTAATTATGAGCAGGTCACTATAACTAAGTTTTGACTTGAACACCAGATTAATATCCAGTTCAAGATAGGCTCTTTGAAGATATACCAGAATGTATAAAAGCAGTCACTGCCCTAGGCATTATTAGTGCTTGATGACATTTATTTGTGGCTGATGACAGATTGCCAGCATTTTCTTAGGTGAAAGCTGAATTATTTCTGTAGCACATACAAGGAGTTGATAAAGGGTCTGCAGCGGGAAAAACAAAATTTTGTTGAGGCAAAAAGAGGAAAGTTGTTGGATTTGTACTTTTTGCTGCAAGCAGAATTTGCTGGTAAAATCATAGCAAAGTTGTGCCTTTTTTTTCTCTGTAGAGGTTATTCCACTGAAATGATTGCTATATTCCTACATATATGGAATAAGATTATGTAAAAATCTTAGCTGTCATATGTATAGCACCACAGATGGGGAAGGCTGATGAATTTCACTTATGGGATATAATCCTGTTTCCTGGGATGACCAGTTGCTTTCTCAAATTTACAGCTCACAGGAATAAGATGCAGAAAGTCTCTGAAGTCATCGGTAATAGTGTCAATTCAAGGGGAAAAATAGCTGTTTAGACACAAAATTTATTGCAGGGTTAATTTTTTGAAGCCACATACAGAGATTACATTTTTGTAATTTTTCTCGCTCTCTTTTCTTTTTTTTCCCCTTTGTCCCTTTTTCCCCAAGCTGGCCCCTTGCTATGCTATAACCCAAAGGATGAAGGATTGTGTTCCTCTTCTGTGCCTCGCTATTACTATGACACCAAGACTAAATCATGTAAAGAGTTCAGATATACTGGCTGTGGTGGAAATGCCAACAACTTCGTCACTGAAATGGATTGCTACAATGTCTGTGGGAAAGGTAAGGGGTTTTTGTTGTTTTGGGGTTTTTTTATATTTTTTCAGTCACAAGCAGTTAAAGCAATCCACGTACCAGTAACAAGTGTTCATAGTGTTCTTTTACTCACCTTGGCTTGCTACAGAGGTATGTTTTTTGCATTTTGGACTCTTACATTTTCAAGGGCAGGGAAAATTGAAATGCAATGCTAAATCCTTCTGGCAAGATCAGTGTGATGTGAGGTGGCTACACCATATTTGAATGAAGTATAGAGAAGGGCACACAAAGACTAAGGATACTTTCTAGAGCCCACAAGGAATCAGTCTTTAAACTGTTCAGTATCTCCATGACTATTAATTAAGATATCCATTTATTCTGGATAGTTTTAAATAGGATTAAAGTCAGCTGTGAAATCAATTTACTTTTTTCCTTTTCATTTTCAGAATCCTACCTTAATTCCCTGTTGCCTACTCACATTTCTTATTCCCATTACTAAAGATTTCTGCCTCATCAGTTGTGCAGTGTCAGCTGTTTCTCTGGCTGTGAAACCTGGAATGATAATTGATTTTTCCTAATGCTTTTATTCAAACCAGCTCCTGGCTGTACTTGTAAATCAAAACACTTGTGTTTTTTTTTGCAGTCATATGTTCATACCAGCTATTGCAAGTTTTAATACTCTAGTTTAATTAATTTGATGTGAAAATAAATGAGATAGAGAAAAGCATAATTAATAAATAATAAGCAAAAGTATGTTGTTTCCCAGAACACTTAGGAAGCAGACATAGCACAGTATTTTTAAAAAATTGATACTAATGGGAAAAATATTTAAGGCTGTATCAAGTATGTACATGCCTTTGGGAAAAAGAAAAAACTAAAAAGTAGCTCTGTTTTAAACATGCATGTTTTGTCTGCACAAGGAACGAGTACTTCAATAGTTGTGTAGTCAGAAGCCTTATGTTGGGAGATGATTTTTCAGTTCTGGGCTGGAAATCCAGGACTGGGACAGGGATTGTACTCTGAGCACAGTCCTCAGAAATAAAAATATTGCCTGCCAGTTAGTCATGACAGTAATATTACTGTGGATGACAAGTCTGAGTGTCTCTTTCACAGTATTATGAGAGATTCTCTAATAGTATGTTAAGTTTATCTAAGATGCTTGTGATTATCTAATTTGCATCCATTACCACTTGTGAAGTGGTAGGGCCAGACTCCAGTGTAGAGTGTGCGGGGAGAGGAGGAAGGAAACTGCTTCTTCAGCGTCTCACCTCCACACTGCCCCTGCCCACGCCCAGCCAGATCCACCTGGGGATTCTCTCTTCCTCACCTTTTCTGTTGTTGTTGTTGTGGAAGAAAGAGGTGAGGAGATGCTGTCTGTCTTGTAACTAGAGCACCAGATAGCCACATGTAAAGTATCAGTTACAAGCTTTTTCATCAACTCATGGATTTCACAATTCAGTAAGGCTTGGTACAGCCAAAGACCAAAGTTAAGGGCATAATTAGTGCTAATTAATGTTGTGCTATGCATATTCATTTCTATAGCTTGGGAGTGCACAGCGGCATCAGGCAAATAATGCAGGCAACTTAAGCCACTCCTCCTCTCCTGCTTCCATTACTTCCTCTTCAGCATCTTTCCTGTTACCTCTTGGAGTCTAAAGTTGAATTCAGCTGACCTTCCCCATCCAAATATACATCCATTTGTTAAACTGATCTATGGTGTTTTGAGTGTAAAGGTTTGTGATTAATTTCATTTTTGAAAGTTTATATTGGAAAAGAAAGCAAATACATTTCAGTAAAAGAATTGGGAACTGGCCTCAGTGGCTCTGTGTGCTGGTAAATAGGTAGCAAGACAAAGTTTTCAGTCAAGATTGCAGAGTACTTGTTTTCTGAATTCATGCAGCCTTTGAAAGCAGGTCTGGAGTTAACTCTGTCTTGGGCAACTCTGCAGTTTCTGTGAGTTTTGTGAAGAAACTCAAATAATTTTATCTTTTTATCTCACAAGAACTGGCTGTATTTTAACCTTTGCCCCACTGTTCAGAGAAATGTAAGAATTGGTTGGGTTTTTTTTGTTTGTGTGTAGTTTTGTTTGGTTCGTATTTTTTGATAGAGGGAAGTGTATTTAGTTCCATTCTGCTGTCACTGCAGGACAGCTAGATAAGAAAAAGAAAAGAGGTTTGCTGCTCAGGAAAAGAGCAGCAAAGTAGGATTCCAGTGCCAGAGGTGAACACACTGGAGACCTTAAAGTGTGAGAATAGGGAATGCAGAACACATGTTAACAGTTTCTGGTATGTTATTATTGGACAACTGCTTGAACAGTATAACAAAACATGAAAGAAACCCAAACAATAACAAGTAGAAACAGTTTTGCCATTCAGTTTCCCTAACTGCTTCCTTTGTTTTGTTAGCAGGAAATCAGAAACTGAGAATCAACAAGCCAACAAATGTATCCCGCAGAAAAATAGTGAGAAAACTGATTAAAAAATCTCAGACGTATAACCCGAAGTCTTAAAGCTGATGTGCACTTGGCTGGTTGAAACACTTTTTGTCAATTTCACTTTCTTCTTTTGTAAGATATTTTTCACAAAGTTTTATACTGACATGGTTCTGTCTTTCAGAGCTGCTTTTTATGCAATTTACTTTTTTATAAGTGCATTTAATAGAAAAATGAACCTAAGTTTGGTTCTTCTCTGTTGTCTTTGCAATAATATTTTGGAAAGATTTGTTTTGATTTCCATGTTTTTATGGGGGGAATGTTACTACTGCCTTGGGAGACTATTTCAGATGTTTCAAATCAATTAAAATTTGAAAAATCAATTGTCTCTTATTATAGATAAGGAGAGTCCAACACTGAAAATGCACCATGGATTTCTAAAATTTTTTTTGCATCCTCTGCTTGCTAAAGAAAAGGAACTTTTTGCAAGTGTGTTCAGAGGTTTATTGCCCTGCCATTTATGTACTTTGGCCCTATCATTTAATAGATTGTCATTTACAGTTAATGTTCATAGCAAAAGCTTTCAGAAGCCTTCATAACAGTAAAAGTATAAATTTAAATGCATCTCACCCCACAGGACAGAATTTGGAATAGGAATGCCTTGATAAACACTCTGGCAAAGGCAATGAATAAGCTAGTTGAGTATTAAAATAAAAATGTAGCCATTATTTTTTCATGACATTTGAATTTTTTGCTAAGTTACTCCAGATCCTCATATGCCATTAATCAGCATAATTTTACTGATTTTAATGGAACTATGCTGATTATATCTCTGGAGGATCTTGATATTTGCGATAATGTAGTGGCTGTTGAAGCAGAGCAGCAGAAATTTCTGCAAATTTCATCTACAAAAGAGTAATCCCTCTTTCGAGGCATTTTTATATTTCTTATGGTAGGTTATGACTGTGGTGATACTTTTGCACATTCTTTTATATTTTGTATTTTAGTCCTGTCTGAATTTCAGTTAATTTTGCATACCACATTTTCTAAATTGACATTCATAAGTAATGTTAATAAAATGGTTTTTTGGGAAAAAAAAAAAAAAAGAGTTTGTTCTGTCATTATCCTGAGTTACATAGACCAATATGTGTAATGGAACCTATAATTTGTTAATTATGACTCTAACAGAGTTTAGTTGTCTCTTCAATCATTTCCTTACACAGAGGTCTTTATTTGAAGAAAGCCAATAAATTGCATTAATGTTATTCATCCCCAGCAGTTTTGTAGCTCAGCTGCCTCTGTCAAAAGAGCTGCACTCAGAGGAGGGGCTTAGTTTAGTTATTGTCTGCTGCTGGGTCTCCTGTTTGATGTTGCACTATCTGAATAGCTTTTGCGTGGGTAATAAGTTATTTGTTTGAAATTACATTGGCTTTCAGTTAGAATAATTGAGGTGTGTGCTTTAAATCTGTTTCAGAGTGGGAATACAGTGGGGAAACTAGTCAAGATCTTGTTTTCTTAGTGATGTTTCTCTCACCGTCAGATTTTTGATTAAAGCAGTTCTCTGTGCTTTCCATTGTCTTTCTATCATTCCATTTCTGGTTCTTGGTCTCAAAACTCCCTTTTTATTTTAATCATGTCTTGCTTAATGCAGATGAATGAGGACACTGTGGCAGACAATTGTGGGTAACTAGTGACACAGTTTTGAGTGCTTGTCCCATGCCAAACCTCTTGGTTACCAGCCTTCAAACAGAAAGGGGCCAGTATAAACTCTCTGGGGGAGCTAGGGCAGGTACCTGTGGGCATTGCCCATATCCCTTCCTGTTGGTTGTGAAGTTTGGCTGCGCTGTTCAGCGCAGAAGCCCAGAGTATCCTCTGAATATTTTTTTCATACCTAGCACTAACATTTAAGGCTGCGCTCTTTTCATGTTCTGACCATGGCTTATAAAAATCTAAGTCTGTTTAGGAAGTCAAAGTTCAATTTAAATACAGTTTATGACTGTAAAGGATGGCTGTCTTTTAACTGCAACACCATGGGGTATATAATATATATAATCTTTGGGATCATGGTTAAGAAATTACTATTACTCCTTATCTGTCTGTGTCTTTGATTTTCATACGAGTATCTTTGGATGGCATACAAAAGTGGACCTAGGATTTAAAAGGAGCCCTAAATCTGAGAGCAGCTCCACTCTAGTTTTTGATCTCAGAATTGAGACACATCATAACACGCCCTGAGTAACGCAATAACCTGCTCATGTCTTGGAAAAGATCCAAGAATTTGGCACTCTTCTGTTCATTCTAACTCAGAGGGCGCAGCAAGAGCTGTCCTGTTGGACCAGGGTGCTCCAGTGACCACTGCAGAACCCTGTGTAGTGCAGCTGCTCTAGAGGCGCTTCCTTTTCTTGTGTAAAAATATAATTTAAAGTCTAATGGGTTGCTGCTAAAGTGCTCAGTGAAAGATCACATCCCTTATCTACCTGGTATCATATAGAAATTTAATGTAACCCATGATTTTCACAGGGTTTCCTAGTGAGCAGCCTGTAGAGTATTTTGGAGGAGATAGGGCAGGGAAAGGAAGGGCTCATGGAAATTTTTTTCAGTTCCTCATTGAAGCTGCTACATAAATTGTACCATGTTTCCAGGTAAATGCCTTCATCTTGTTTTTTTTTTTTTTTTTGGTTTTTTTTTTTTTTTTTAGCTACAGAGATTTCCAACTGTCACTGTGTTGCTCTGCTTTGTGTTCTTAGGTTACTCTAATATCCCTTCACACTTGTCATCTAAAGCCTTTTATATGATTCATTACTTCCTTTTTCATTTTGCTGATGAAACAACACCGGCCCAAGGCTGGGCCAGCTGTTAGTGTTTTGCCATGTTGAAAATTAATGCAGCCCATACCATCCTACAAATTAACTTTTATTATAGTAGCCAGTGTCCAGCATCTGGTATTGTGTGTCACAGTGCAAATTTCTACTGCAGAGGAGGGAAGCAGTGATTATAATCAGTTGGGTTTGCATAGGTAAGCTGCCACTGAAACTCCTGACTAGTGATTTGCACAGGACAGTCATACCTGCCACTGAAAAGTAGTTGCTGGAATAAGCAGATTTGAATAAACTGCATTGCAGCATCACTGCTCTTTAACTTTCATTGTGACCCATAATTCCAGATAATTTCTTAGTGATATTTTGCAAAGAACTATATAAAAATGATAAGAAATTAAAATCTGCTCTGATTCTTCATCATTGTGCTGTGACAGTACTCAAGGATTTGCTTTGTAAGTTATTCCCAGAGTAGAAGATTGGCTTCATCTTTATATTTCAGTGGAACTTTAAATGTCATAAAGAGAAAAGAAAAAAAATCCATGTGGAAGCACATAATATTTTTATTGATAAGCTACATGATGGCAAGCAGAATTTCACCACATACCATTTTAAGTGATTTGACCCAATAAAGGGCTTTCTCACAATTCCATACTTTAGTAGCAAACTGACAATGAGTTCAGCTTGTGTGCCTGGAGTCAGATTCTGATTACCAGAAGCATTCCTGTTTCTCTGTCATTTCTCATCAGTTGAGGAGGCAGAAAACATGGAAATTTTTTTTAGAAAGAAGCATTTTATAGAAACAATGGGCCATGTTTAAAAAAAAAAATCCCTAAATTTGTGTCTGAGGTCAGAGGTGAGAGATTTTATCCTGAAGCTTGCAATCAGCCATATGACTGAGGGCAGCTGTTCTGATCCAGACAGAGACAAGAATTCTATTCTACCAGGGAAACACAGTCCAGCTATGACTGTATGCATCTGGACAAAGTGGGCTGTGGATGTGCCAGAATTATTATGCGTTTACTTCAGTGTTACTGAAAGCAAAATCTGCCTTATTATCTTTCTAGTAAGAAAGACTATCACTGGCAATAATAAACAGAGATATGTTTCTGTTGAAGTAAGCCTTGTTTTTCAGTGTCTGGTGGTCCTGTACAGTAATGTCTGTCATCTGAAAAATTACTTAATTGCTGAGGAGAAGGGGTGTTAATCATAGACTATATAGCCCAACAGCAGTTCTATTTAAAAAGTAATCTATGTAAACAAGAAGCATTAGCTACTGGTGTGATCCTGAGCTGTGATTTCCAAATAAATGCCAGAGAAATGAGTGTTCCCAGCTCATGTGTGAACTATTCATAAAAGAGAAATAGTTCAGGCAAGTTAAAGACTAATCTATGAAATGTAGAACATCTTATCTATTATGTGGGAATAAAAGAAGTCACTTTTAATGAAGGTTTCCTTTGTACTGGCAGTGCTGACCATAATTTCAGATGAGTATGGATAAAACTGGTGCCCTTCCAGACAAACTGGATTAGGTGCCCAACTGCTGTTGTGTGAAAGGTTTTAAATGCAATTGCAGCTCAAAGCACACTGCATCGTGTGACTTGGTGGGGCTAAACTTTGAGCTGGTGAGCATACAGGAATCTTAAGCCTTATTATTTCTCAGGCCAGATATTCATGAAAGGGCTTTATATATTAACTACAGGTTAAATGCTTTTACTGTATCGTCCAGTTGAATTACAATGGTTTTGCTCAGTGAGCTTTCTTGGAGGTAGGGCCCTACTCAGGAAATTTGCAGCAGCTTTCGTAAGATGGCAATGCCTGTTTACATTTTTTAAAGCTTAGAGTGAAATGCAGTAATAAAACTCATAATATCTAATAAATGCTTACGGACACTGTTGTCTATGAGATTTTTCCCCTGTGCGTGGGAAGCAAGATAAAGAGGATTATACTATTAGATTATACTAATAAAAGCTATTTAAAGAGTCAAGAGAGTAGAGGGTGAAAAATATACCACACAAGCAAATCAGAAAGAAGCTTTCCATCATTACAGTAATTTTCATCAGGTAAAATCTTGATTTTTACTGCTGTTGAAAAAGAACATTTCATAGAAATGCTTCCAGTAGAAAGTAGCACAACCACCCCCTTTTTTTTTTTCCCCTCTAAAAGTGTGAGGGAAGTCTAATGAGAAACACAGTGATGGCAAATGATATTTACTGCTCTCTCCTGGATCCAAGCTGCTGTGCTGGAGTGTAAGGTGCCTGTAGAATTTCTGCTGTGCCAGCCAGAGGGACTTTACCACGATTTCAACAAGAGCTGGAGTGAATCCAGAGACTTCAGTAACCTCCTTTAAGTGCAGAAAAATGATCTTGCATAGAGCAGCATTCCCCTGCAGCAGCACATGCATCTGCTTTACCTGAGATCTACTTCACCAGTGTTCATCGGTGGGTGCAAGCAAATAAAGGCTAAACAAAGTTTCCAGTCTTTATTTCAGTGCCCACAGAGTTGCTGGATGTGATTGCTTGATCTGGTGGGGCAACTAACTAACTGTTTTACTCCAGTACATCTTCAAATAGGATTAAAACTAAAACTGCTATGAAGACTATTCTAGAAAAACACTGGGAAATATCTGTTTTAATATTAAAGGCATTTCCTTGATTAGGTTTTATCAAGATTTGTTCCTTTCACCTTTGTAAAGACTTCTTTTAAAATCTAAGACAATATTCAGATAATCAGAGATCAGTTTATATAGAAGGAGGAATTTAGTATGGTTTAAATTCAACAGATAGTTTGGGTAGTCTTCTTTCCAATATATCATACATTAGTAGTATATGTATAAGTGCCCCTTTGGTACTGATAATTAAAATAAGTTCCTTAACTGGTTTCATACGGGCAATTTTGCATCCTTCTAATGTGAATTAACCTAAGCAATACTCAAACAGAACTGTACAGTATGAAATCACGTAAGTTCTAATGATCATAAAACTTTTTTTAATTTACAAACACTAAAAAGTAAATGGGTCACTGAAGTAGTGCTCACCTCATTTTTGTTTTCCAGTTTTCTATTTTTTTTTATTTAATATGAGACAAAAAAGATTACAGACTGTACTCTGAGGTAATGCAGATTTTTCTGCATTCAATTAAATTCAAGCTGCTCTTGAACTCTAGACATACAGTAAATAAGCTCTTTGAAAAACTATTGCAATAGAGCTGACAGAGAATTATCCAACTCTTTATTGCCTCATTTTTGTATAGACACCCGCAGTTTTTCTGTCCCAAACAGAAAGAATTATGTTTTTAAATATGACAGTGAGCATCCAGTAGCATTTAAATTTGAGGTTTTATTTTTTCTCAGTTTTGAGAAATCTGGTTTCTCAAAATAGCTTTCTGATTTCATCCCATGAAGTGTTTGGGAGGAGCGTGCCAACTCTCATCTGCAGAGGGTGAGGCTCCAGATCTCAGAGCCTCAAAATGCCTTCAAAATATTTACTGCTGAAACCCTCAGCTCTGTGAAGAAGCCACTGACAAAGAGTTCAAATTGCTTTCTGGAGAGAAAAGAGCTAGGACATACCTTAAGCACTTCAGAAAGGTAAATCAGAGGAAAATAAAATAGTCCCAGCTCTTGCATGCTCCTTCCTAATCAAAAGAGACATTTTTGCAAGTTGTGCAGCAATGATCATTCCTTGGCTAAGGAATCCTGGGCTGGAAGGAGGAGGGGAGAGGCTTTTTTGACTCACTGCACTTTCCTCTGCTTTGCTCTCTTGAGCAGCCTCTGTCTGCACCATGTTCTTGAAAAAGCCAGGAATTACAAGTCCTGAGCATGTCCTCTGTGCTTGTTAGCCAGATGCTCTGAGCTCCTTTCACTGCAAATTTTCCCATGAGTGTGAGTGACTGTCTCAAGTGAAGAGTAACGTAATGCTGGAAATGCAAATAAGTTTTCTGAGGAGAGCACAGAAAAACTAAGGATACAACTGAGTCCATCCACCCTTCTGGGCACCCAGGGTATTTAGGATTGCCATTACCTGGGGAAATCCCTATTCCCAGTGCAAGTTACAGCCTGTGCTGGAAGTATGAGTTTAATTTGGGGAGAACAAATCTGTCCCAGTGCTGTGCAGAGCTAGGGGAGCTCACTGCCAGGAGCATGAGCTGAGAGGTACAGAGCAAGAGGAGCAGGGCCTGAGGAGGGACACAGCCCTGGTGCATCACTTGGAATGGGGATGGGGAAGTGGCTATGGGGAGAGGGACAGCAGGAGTGAGCAGGGGGCTCCCACCACATGACCAGGCCTGCTGGGATGCTGAGGCTGGTGACAGAGCCCTCCTTCCCTGCCCCTTCTAGCAAATCCATAGCCCTGTCTATTCTCTAGAGTATGCTCTGTGAGAAAAGCTGCATATTTTATTCCAAGGAACAATGTTGATTTATATTCTTTGAGTGCTGCATTGTAAACTTGTTGGTCATGTGGTCATATTGCAGCACTATCACACACTAGCTAATGTACAAAAAGCAAAAGAGATTAAAAAATCAGCTGTCTGGACTCTCAGGTGGGAGCATAGGGTATTAATTGAGTTTTGAAATGCATCACTGTACTTGGCAACAGCCTAAAAGTTAGTGCTTTTCACCATCAGACAACTGAAAACATAAAATAATGACAATGTTGTTTTCCAGCCAATGCAATGAATCTCAGCAGCAGTGAGAGCTCTATTAAAACACACTAAAGCATGACTTTGAGATTTTTGGAACTGGTGGATGACTGTGACAGCTTTCTCTATTTTATTGCTTTCAAACAAAGCAGGTGTGAAGAGAAATGGCGATGCATAACTAAATCCATACCTAGCAGTGGCGTGGGTTATTGGTACCGTTCAATCACTATGGTTTGATAATGTCTCTTTCAGACGGTTGCATAGTCATGCTCTGAAACATAATTAGGACTCAGTCTTCCTGTGCGTAATTTCTGCTAAGTTTCCATTCAGCAGTTAGTCAATATTCAAGAAAAATGGTTGTTTTCCTAATCAGCAAGTATGGGACTCTGCCTTGACTCAGTGCATGACCTTATGGGATATGTTTGGGGTCTACAATGTCCCCTTTACTTGTAACACAGATTTTGCAGTCTGTACTTTGGTCTCTTACATTTCTTTAGTTTTAGTAAGAAGAAAGAAGAAGAAGAAAAAGAAGATTTAGAGGATTTAGAAGAAACATGGAAAGGAGGTTGTTGGTGAAGGAACTGCACAATCCTGTATCTGCACAGAGTGTTTGTATAGCTGAAGGTGAAAACAGAAGGGATCAAGAAACAAAGATTGCATTTGCAAATGTTTGATTTGTGCAATTTTAATAAGTGCATAGCTTTCTAACCCCTATTGATATAGTTCTTAAGAATTTTCCAGAAGCTTTTAAAACAATGTCTAGGGTACCTTATCTCTGTCCTTGGACATTTATATCTATCTTTATTTATTAAGGTAAATACCTTTGAAAATCTGGCTCCACCTCTCATTTTCAAAGTGGTTGAAGACTATGTGGTTTACAGTTCACGCTAAATGTCCTGCTCAGAACACCACAACTTGGCATTGCTGAAAATAAGACTCTTTCTTTTCTTGTGTGCTGAGGGCAAGGATCTCACCATGCAGTGTTCAGCAGGCTGGATCACCACGAAAAGCATGTGCATAATTCTACCTATTAGGTGGGCAGTTTTTTTAGAATGGGAAAGCTGAAAAACAGGAAAATTAGTGAAAAGTGCACCTATAAATGGCTGACTTGGTGAATTAGCCAGAGGTGAGTGGCCAGAAATGGTCAGAGGCTGCGCCAGATCCCAGTCTCTGCTCCCTTCTCCTTCTGAATGTAAATTTTGGGGCTGTGAATTTTGCAGTATTAGGAGTTGCCAAAATTTAATTGATTTGAATAAAGAAAAAAAAATATAAATTTCATAAATGCTGCAGTATGAGAAAGCATCAAAATGTGAGCCACTCCTGTTTTCAGAGTTGCAAACCAGAAACCTGTCTGACATTTTGTGCAATCAAAACCACACCCTTTTCCATTCAGCTTTGATTTCTTAACAAGAAAACTCCCGTGTCATTCCCTCTTTCCGTGGTTGCTGGTACTATCTACAGTTTCAGATAACATAAATGAAAACTTGCTGTGCCAAAGATGGCAGTGATTATAATAACATTTTTTTTAACACAGTTATCATTTTCACATTTCTATTTTTATGTGTTTTTGAGTTCTGAAGTGAATCATACATGGAAAAAAAATAAAACACTTTATATTAAATCTGTCTCAGAATGCCAAGAAAAAACATCTACCGCACCCTGTGATTAATTCATTAATCCATCTTTCAAAACAAGCAATCTAATTAGCTTGCAAACAAGAACATGACACACACGTGGCTCTTCAAACAGTGTTGACGTACTGAATAGTTTGGATTCCTGCAATACACAGCCTTTCACTTGCTACTTCCAGTTCCAGTACGACCCAAGACCAGAATATTTTTGATCTCAAAATTTACTTGATGCACAGTATGGAATGAGCTTGTGTTCTGAGGCTGGGACACAAAGAACAGATTCTTTGAAGAAAGTTGAAATTTCAAGTGCATCTAAGTGGCAGTCCTGAGCTGATCAGAATTGACTAAAAAAATATGCAGATGTGAGAAGGTCTGAGTGCTATTGATTGGCCTCTTCATGAGAACTGAACACTGATAGCTCATGCTATAGATATGTATTTGCATACATGAAAGAGAAGGTGAGTTGATGGGGGCAGACTGTGAAGATTGCAAGGACAGATAGGTTTGTCAGCTCAGTTAAGGGAGCTATGCCGCATCTGGAGGCTTTATGGTGCTCTATAAATTAAGGGTGATAGTTTCAGGGGGGAAGGTGGGACTGAAGGTGAATTTCATATGTACCTCTCATGCAATTAAAGGGCAATCCAGAAAACCTACTGAATAAACTATTACTATTCTATTCATACTGATACAATTACCTTTAAATATTTCTGAAAGATCAACCAGAATAAACAAGCTGGTTTTAATCTCTTAATTTTTGTCCTTAAATAGTGTTTTTTTTACTCTCCATGTTTATGTCTGACTCTGCTGCTACATCACTAAATCTCAGAAATGGGACTGAGATGAGCATGTGGTAACCTTGAAGGTCTCTTCCATGGCACCTGCATTATCAGTCCTTTCAGCTCATGGAGGTATTGCTGCACTGGATTAGTCCCTGTCATCAACAAACACGGCTACTCATACTGACTTCTTGAATGTCTGCTAACGTTTCTGGCATAGACTGCAATATAACTGGAAATATATGTATTTTTTGATGTTCAACACAAAAGAGAGAATTAAGTTGCTAGGTATATTGCTCAAGATTTTGTTTATTTTGGAAATAAATAAGGAACACAATCAGTTTCTAAGACTTAAATTCTCCCAATGACGGCTGAAAAAAGAGGAAAGCTATAATCCTACAACAAAGACAAGGAAGATGAAGGATCTATCACATTTACCCATGGCTGGCAAGATGTCTTCTGTCACACCTAATGTTTGGTTAGTGGCTGGGATGGGTGAGGAGTAATGTGGGAAAACACACATACACCTTATGTGTTGTGAAATGATTCTTGCGCTGGTTCCCTGCACCAGCTGAATCAGAAAGCTCTCATGGGATGGTCTTGTAGCAGGTTATGGGAAAGGCCAGAGATTTGGGGTCATGAAGATCCAGTCAGGCTAGTAAAACAGCAGGGAGGTTCACAAATACATTGATGGTTGAGAATGACCAATATATGAGTAAACCATGAACTGATGGAATTTCTCCTATAGAAGCCACACAGTAAGGAACTGGTTTGGAAGCAATCAGAGAACTCAGTATGTGTAAAATTCAGGCCTGGTAAGCACTGCTGCTTGTTATAACCCCAAATTTCTGTCCTTTGGGTAATCTCTAAGTTCCAAATATTTTCTTTTACTGCTGGTCTGGAACAAAAATAAAAGTATAAATATCAAGCTTTAATGAAATATTGTTTTTATAAGATTGAAATTCCTCTCAAATGTATCATTTTTAGTAAAAGAAGTACAAAAGTAGTCAAGTCTAACCAAAAAGTCCTTCACGTAAATAAACAAAATGCTTTGCTCCTTTCTGCCCTATAAAATGTGTGGAGAAGTGTGTTCTCACTAAACAGCCAGTCTCACATATCACATAATGATATCATATCACATAATGATATTACTTAACACAAAGTTTGTTTCTTTTGTAATGCTTTGACAAATCCAAGTCAAAGATTTTATATATGCCCTGCATGTATATAATTTTCATATCAATGAGAAGTTTTGGAAGCCTGGTAGATGAAAAGCGGGTATGTTCAATTGACGAAGAAATACAGGCAAACCTCAGTGTTATATCTTCTGAAGAACTGCAAGGCCTGGCTGTCCTTTCAGGACGCTTGTACATTCACCATGAACATTTATCAGAGATGCTTAATCTACAGAGAGGTGCCCTTTCTCTGAGGCATTTGGGCTAAAGCTGAGTGGGTAAGTGAACATAAAGAAAGTGTTTCAGCTTCTGCAGCTGCCCAGATCCCTGCAGAACCATATCATCCATCTCAGTGTTGCAACCCCAGGGCTTTCAGCCTGGAGATACCAGCCCAGTCTCAGCCTTGCATGAAAGCCCCAAGGCTGCTGTTGGCCTGCATGACTTTAAAAATATTGTGGAGCTGCATTTTCTTGGTGCTGCACACGAGCTAGGAAATTAACAGGGAAACAGGGACATCTTTGTACCCAGCACATGGCTAAGCCTCAAGGCACAGTCTCCCAGGTTATACATTGCCAGCTCTACTCACAACCCTGAGTGCTGCCTTGTGGATGAGGGAGGTCCCTTCATGATTGTCATGCAGAGCAGGAAAGAGAAGTCATGTCCTGTACTACAGTCAGATATTTCACAAAATTAGTGAAAATTGCTTGCAAGTTGGATCATAAAGGACCCAGCTGATTTGCCTAACACAGGACAGAAAGACTGGGATAGCAGGAAAACTTCATTTTGTGTAATTCTGGTACCTAATGCCAGGAAAACCGGCTCTCAGATAGGCAGCTGGTTTTAGCACTAATACCATCATGTACAGCCAGACAAGCAGCAGCACAAGCAAGGCAAGGCTGGGCCGTCTGCAAAAAGAAAGATGGGCATACTTTTAGTATGTTTAGCCAAATGTTTTATATGTCAATGCAAATTTATTTTATATTTTGTTTTCTTCTTACGTAAAATTTTTCTGTTCCACATTAAATATTTGGATTCTTTCTCTTTAAACACCAAGGTTTGAAATCTAGTATAATGGAAAGCAAAGTTACGTCAGCAATATTCGACATAGGCAGACACCAGTGGGATTCTTCTCACACATTGACCTATTTCTGTATCTCAAAAATGTTTTGAAAAATAAAATCTCAACAACTTTTTACAAGCTGCACAAACAGCCATGCTATTTTCCAACGTTAGATCTGATCAGCAGTTTATCTTGTTGCACAATACTGCTCTTTTTTACTTAGAGGAACAGCTTATTTAATGTTCTATAGAAGACCTGGTCCCTAAAATTTGTCATCTAAAAGATGGATGAATAGAGCACAAATTATACTGAAAAATGTAGGAGCATATACTTTAATTCCCTTGTATTCATTTCCTAATCACATAAAGTGTTTCTAGAAAGCTAAATGTGGGTAATAGGCTATTCCTGCTAAGTCATGATCTTAGGACTAAGCATTTATTTTTTCAAACTCAGGTTCATTATCATACCGTAGCATGAAAGAAGTTACTATCTCCCATTTAGTTTACTACATAAAATACAGTCTAGTTAGAGGTATTTGGAAGAAACATAGATGTTTCCCTCACTTCTGAAATCACATTTTCCTCTGAAGGTAAAACAGAAAGATTGGTTTACAGAGTGTTTGCAGTTAGCTGTTATTATGCACTGCTGGTTTTATAGCCCACTACTTTATGATCTGTAAAACTAACCCAGAAGCATCCCACATGTTCTTATTAGCCAAAAATATCTCTCCAGTCTTTTTAGAGGCAATACTCTTACTGAAATTCTTAGGAATGCCATAGAATTTGGGTTTAAAACATTCTTAGCTAATTTGATACTTCCATTTGCTTAATCAGTTTTAATTTTGGGCATGCCCTGTTGCAACCAAATATGATGACAGCATCTTTCAGAAAACAATACTAGCTTTGGTCCACTAGTTTGCTTGCCTAAAATTTTGCTCTGCTCTCTTTTACCCCTTGTAACTCAGCTTTTTTTTACTGCCTTTTACTATTGATAAAGAGTACTTTACAATTCTTCCCATACATTTGGTAAAATAAATGAAAACCAGTTAGCAATGACAATTAAACCAGGAAATGTTCTTAAAAAAATAACAACCAGGAAAAATGCTAAAGCAACTCTTTTGTTACCATAACAAGAATTTCTTTCTAAGTCTGAAAAGTCCTTTGAATTGTCCGGAGGAGTGTACATTTTCTTTTTTTTATTCCTCTCAAAAAAGGTATCATGTGCAGTCTCAATAAACACAAGATTTCTGTCTGTAAAATCATTACTGCCTGGAATTGTTTCTGAGAAAACATTTTCATGGTTCAGAAGGGGGATAAACTGACTTTAAAAGATTGATGTCCATCAGCCTTCCCAGCCCCTGCTGTCACAGTGGTGTGAAGCTCAGCCCTTGTGGCACCATTCCTTTCACAGTGGTGTAGCAGCAGACTGGGCTGAGTAAGTGATCACCTTGTGTGTTGGTAGAAACAAGGTTTGGATCATGCTGGGCTGGATTTGGCCAGAGAAGTCATGTGGCATTGCAGGACAACTACACAATCTGAATTTCCACATTACCCTGTCCCCCATGTAATTCCTCTTTTTATCCCACTCTGGTTCCAGGCCACACAGAGCTGACATACCCCACAGTGAAGTGAGATTCATTTCACTAATTACTGGAAAACAGAATGGGAAGTTATACTCAGTAAGGTTGACTAAGAAGTTTTTTTAAAATAAAAAATATAACTCAATTTTAAAATCAGTAAAAAATTAGATTTATATCATTACAAGCAGAGATGATTCTCCAGAAATACTGAACTGCTTCAAAGTGCAAATTGTCTCATCTTTCAGGAAAGCCAGTTTTCTGTGAGATCCAACCTGCACATTATAACACAGCAAGAAACAAAAATCAAGCCCAAATTCACTGAGTCCTGAGGAACAGCAGCTTGAAAATGGGGATCAAAAAGGCAAGATTCTAATTATATCAGGGCAGAATATTTTCCTCTTCTTCTTCTAGCCTGTTAGAAATACCAAGGGGTTTATCTTCAGAGCTCCCAGAGCCTTTGAGGTTATTTTTGTCCAGACAAATTAAATTCCTCTTTTATTTGTCTCATATGCAGGTAATCTGAAGAAATAAATATTTCATAACCATGAAAATTTACCAAGAGCCTTGATCATGACCTGTTAATACCATGTAGTGAGTGACTAATTTTGCCTGTAATTTGGCAGGGCACAGCATTTTTAGGCTGTAATGCATCACCCAACAAGGCTTAGTTACTTTAAAATCACAGCCCAGTGTCTGACAGGTGACATCGACTGCTGTCACAATATTGCTGTGAAAAGAACTTTGTCAGCTACAAATTAGCACTGGTCAGCTGGATGGGCCACCTGAAAACCTGTGTCATATCCTTAGTGAAATAGTAGTAGTGATCCCCTTTTTTAGCAAATTTTCTAATTTCATTGCCATCTTTTACATAGGAGCTGCTTTTCTGCTGATGAGGAAATTAGTGACTGAGTGGCTTAATAATGCAAGGAACTGTTCAACTGTTTTGAACCATTTTGATTTCTTTTGAATTGAATAAATACCTATAATATCACTAGAGTTTCTGCCTGAGTCTTCTCCCAGATGTAAACTACATTTTCTTTGTTTCATGCAGCATTGACTTTCTGAGCAACTGCATTGAGTATTTCAAGGAATCCCCCAAAGATGGAAAGGTAACAGGACATTCCCTTGGTCCCTTTTCACTTCAATCTCTTGAATGTTTGTTTTGAATGAAGTAAAAGGAAAGAGAAGGAAATGTTTTGTTAGAGTAAGCTAAAACTTTTTTATCTAATTTTGTCTGTAAATATCCCACCTGAAGATATTCTGCCAAGTGTGTGCCTGTTCAATGAAAAGTCTGCCTAGATACAGGGTCACTAATGGAGAAAATGAGAGGATAGGAAGAATATCAGGTTAGAAAGGAACAGTGAATGATTGGGAGGACACAAGAGAGCAGACACTGCTCTGGCTTATGCCATTTCACCATGAGTACTATGAACATGACATTTGCTTAGAGGTATTAGCTGCAACTCTGTGCATGCTACTTCAATCTCACTTTTATCTGTAGCATTAAGCCCCAGATCTCATTGTTGTACTGAACAGATAAATAAACATTTATAAGGATATTCTACCTGAACTAATAGAAAACATAATTTCAAGCTGAAAAAAGGCCACATAAAGCTCAAGACAAAAAAGAATTATTTCTGGTTGCAGGGCCTTGTGACAGGCTGACATACAGAACCCTGTGTGAGTCTTGCCTTTCAGTGTCACCATCAGATTCCTGATCCTCAGGAAAAAAAAATCTGGGAACATTTAGAAGCTGATTTAGATAGTTTCTAGAGAGATGACAAAAACACTTTATGGCCATGGGCCAAGCAAGTGTTGGAGCACTCTTGGTTGTTGCTGCTGTGGGAGTCTACATGTCCCAGCCTCCTGCCAGGAGTCGGTGCCAATACCATGATGTATGCTTGTCTGGGTGCCAGCAGAAGCTTAGAAGTGTCCAGGAAACATTCAGCTATGTTCAAAATCCTCATTATTAGCTGAAGATGATTCACCAAAAGAAAAAATAAGCTCAAGCATACTTATTCAGCCTCATCATAGTTGAAATGCAGAAACCCATAACGTCCAATGGCTTTCTTAAGGCCCCTAAATTGTACATGGGGAAGGTTTACTGACAGCAAGTTGTATCTATCATAGCCAACACTTAAGGTAGCCAGTAAAAAGCAGTCTTCAAGTGCATCAGTGGGACACAATTCAGTCTTAGCAGAGTACTGGCCTGTCATTCTGGCAAGGAATCCCCCAGTAGGGTCTGCCCTTTCAGGGGAGTTTGTGCTAAATAATGTTCCTACTGTTTTAGCCATCAGCTCAGTGGTTACAGACCTTGCATAGATGTGAAGACCCAGAGTCAGTTCTTTCCTCTGCTAAGATATTATAAATCCACACATTCCTCTTGAACACTCTAGCCTCACAATACAGCCTATCTCTTCCAATCTTCCTTGTTGAAATTATTCAATAATTCATTGAAAGAGAAGGATCTTATTAAACATAACTATATTCCAATGGAACAAAAAAAATGAGACAGCTGGATTCCAGAAACCTGCAGCAGGGAATATTTTGTATGAAAAATTAAAGTATTTGAATTTCTGCCTCTTCAAAAGAAAAGAAACCAGCTTTACAGTCAGATTCCAGCATCTGACTCATCTCCAATTTCCCATAGCCCCTTTTGTGTGCAAGGATTTCTCATGTGCTCTAAGAAGGTAAATGTCTAGATGATTATGAGACATGAAAGAATGACAACTTTGTAAATCTCACCAGGGTGGTTATGAGAGAGATGTTTGTTTACTTCTGACCATGTTTGAAAGATCTTTATTCACTTAGATCTTTGGAGGAAAATATCTAGGTATCTAAAGAATTTACTTAGTATTTTACTTAGAATTTTTCTAGGTTAGCTGGAAATCTGAGGACCAAAATTTTGAATGCAGAAATCTGTAGAGCACAAATGAACAAAATATTTTGTATGTGCCCTTTAATTTTGCTATTCATAGCAATTTCCTGGGCTGGTTCTCCAGTGTTACTCCTCTGGAGCCAGTACTGTTACACCAGCATGCTCTGCTGGTGGGACAGGTCACAGCTGCTCCAGTTGTGCTTCAGCACCAGACTCTTTTCAACACCAGCTTCAGCACCAGCTTCTTTTCAACATTCTGAAGTTTTTATTCCATATTGCTACTCAAATAAAGTAATTCCTGAAATTTCCTGTGAAAAAAAGTTCAGTTACAAATCTAGGAATAAATTACAGAAGTTAAATGTTCACCATTCCAGATGAATTACTTCACCCTAAATATTTCTTATGTATTTCTAAGTAACTGCGTGTTCCCTCCAGAGAACCGATTTCATTTTTCAAATGCAATAAATCTCACAGGTTAAATAATTCCAGCTGCTAAGCAATCCTAGTTTATCTGTTCTAAATGGGCATTGCATAATGCAGAGAAATAGCCAAAGAAGTAATTCAGGTAATAATTTCCCTGTGGTAAGGACACTTATGTTAACTTGAGGATACCACATCATGCCCTAAAGATCTGGTTTTACGGCAATATGCCCAGACCAATTGCTAGAGTGATTCTGTAGAAAGAAGGGTGTCATCTTGTACTGTGATTTTAATTACCTTACACTGCCACAGTACCTTTAGGCTGAATCTCTGTCAGCTGTGAGAAGTGGGGGAGCTTAAATGAATCAGTTTAGAAGACTAGGTTACATGAGTCCAGATCATTTCGTGGAGATAATTATTTTAACTGCCAGAAAAAAAAAATCTATGTAAAAAAATCTTGATTTTGTGGGCTAAAAGAACCTGATTGCATTTAAAATTCTGCTTTCTCAGTCATTTCTTATATTATACTTAAGGCTGAGCTGTATTACCTGAACAATCAGGCAGAAAAATTCTAAAATACCTAAGAAAAGGATTCTGGCAAATGAAATACTGCCATGATAAGTTAATTCCCAAGTAACTCCATAAAGATAGCACAAATAATGTCCTCATAATTTAATTTTTTTTCTCAGATAGCTTTTAAAATAAAACTTAGTGAATGAATTTATTGATGCAGAAATCAGGTCATGAATGAAACGGTGTTCTTACTGGAGTCAGGATGAATATAATCTATCCAAACTGATTCTAGTGTTTCCCTTAATTTCTCCCTGCTTCTTGAAAAGTTGATCACCTCATCTACCCAAGAAGGCTCCAGATATCTTCTTGTAAACTAAATCAATCTACATGTTAAAATGAGTAACTGAGCACATATGAACAAAACCTCCAGTGATGACTGATCTTCAATAAAATACTGATTGATTCCTACTGATTGATAGTGACTGTGTGCAAAATGGTCAGCATTTGATAGACAAAAAGTGGCTCAGTGCTTATCTCAGAAGATGAGGAATGTCAGAAACTGAAATACCTTGCTAGAGACTTTCTTGCATCTCCAAACACTTCTCTGTTTTGCTCCACACCTCAAGCCCCACAGCAGAAACAGTGTGTACAGAACTGTACCGTGTCATCACTGTGTGTACTATTATGGACTGACCTGGAGGTGTGAAAGAAGTTTTTTTTTTACCCTTTCCTCTTTCTTTTATACACTTTATGCTATTATATTTTACTTCAGTTGGGTCATCTGTTAAAGGTTGAGGACAAAGAAATAGAGGAAGAAATGGCTTAAACTCTCAATTTGTATCTGCCAACTGGACAGGCTTAAACAACTAATGGGAGTTAACCTGTGGATTCAAAGCTTTTGTGAAATTTCCTCCTTGCCTTCAAGAAAACTTGCACTCAGTATTATTACTCACTAATAGACTAGTGCATGGTGAAAACCTTTCTCATCTCTTTTTTTTACAGGAAAAAGCTAGTTGGAGTAAAGCATCCTTATACACACAAAGAGACGAGAAAAAATAAAAGAGGAAAAAGGCTAAGAAAGATTCTGTTTCTAAAAAAACTTCCTCTAAATGAAGAGGAACTTCTCATTTGCTGGACAAGAAAGGTCTAAGCACCCACTTCTAGTTCTGGGTCTCAAGAAAATAAGCAGTAATCCACACTAAACCAGACCAAGCAGATTAAATACATAGCATTGTACCTCATCTAGAACCCCTGTTTGCCAAATATAAGTGGCAATAATTTCCTGTTGTTATTACTGCTGGATGGGTAGCAAACAATAGCCTCCAGGAGTCATAGCTGTGAGCCAGGGTAGCACATTTGTCCTGTAAGGAGTCTGGTCTCATGACTAAGCACAGCTACCTTTTGATGTCACTCTTACATTTGTTTCCACAGCAGTGCTGCCCTTCTATCCCACTTAATTTTCTTTCAGATTTCTTTCATGGTGTCAACTTGATAGCCATTGCAAAAATGCAAATGTAAATTTTTGGAGTTCACAGTTCAGGTTGGACTATGAGGAGCCAGATATTTTGCCTAATGAATTCATGCCCAGTACTTTAAGACACTGCTTTCCTTGAAGAAAGGCATTCTTCTTTAGCAGTTGGAATTTTATTTTGACAAAATCAGACAGAACAATGAGTGTTTTTACTTCAGCAATTACATGCATGCAAATCCCAGGTGGTTTATTGTGTGACTTAGTTTTCCAGGTGTCCTTTTCCTCCCTTTGTTTTCACAGTGTCCACAGCAGTGCCCTGCTCCAGTGAGAGCTCCCAAACACTCCAGAGTCTTGTCAAATAAAACTAGTCATAGAAATGTTGAATATAAAATTAATTTCTATTTGGTAGCACACAGCAATGCATTCTTGGGCAGTTCTTTCTTATACTTACTATATCTGGGATCACTTTTCTGCTTCATTTTTATAGGTCTCCCAAAAAAATACTTCTAGCAAACATGTGGAGGAGGTTCAATGTGTTGCTTCATGATATCCTAACAGTTTAAGGAATTAATTAGAGGAAAATAGTAATATGAAATGGAAGCCTTTTTCAAGAGAGAAAGAGCAGGTTAAAATACTTGTTTTCTTCTATAAAACTAAATAAACTTCATGGCCACTATTGAAATAATAGAAAATAACATTTTACAGATTGGTTTTTACAGCAGCACAGGGCATAGGAAAGAGAATATAGGAAAGTGCTTTGGTACAAGCCTGGTTGCTTTGCACCCAGTTTTGCTCTGGAAAGCACTCAAAGGAGCCAGAAAAGCAACATGGCTTGCCAAGATCAGCAAGAATTATTACTTGGAGAGTACATGCACTACCAGGAGCTGGTGACTGGGGGAGTTAGGGGAGGAAATGATGTGTTTAGATGTGGGAAAGGCTTACAGAGATAAGAGAAATACCAGCTCTGTTGTGGAATCCAAGAAAGGGAGGGAAACACTTGGCAGAGGAGAGGAGAGAGAGAGGTGAGGGTCACTACTGCAAAGCTGACCCGGAGCTGACATTATCCATAGCAAGGTTAAACATGAAGATGATCAGATTTTAATGCATTTTCTCAGAGGAAATTTCAGAAGTTCATTTTTCTTTTTCCTTTTATTTTGCAAATACAACAATGTTTTCTATGATGTGAACTTTATTGCCTATCTTCCTTTTAACTTTTGTTCTGTGCTTATTCCAGTATCACATTTACATTGGATGACACGTGTGAGTTATGTAGGATGTTTGAAAGTTGAAAAAAAGGGTAGTTTATTTTTCAAAAGTGACATTTTATCTTTCACAAGGGCATTTCAGTGGAAATTTCCTTCAGGTTCCTTAAAAAGATTAGAACTAATAGAAGTGGAATAAAATCTAAACTGGGAATTTTATATAAAGATTAGCCTGGTGAGTGTCTATTTTCACTGTCAAATTAAAGAGACTGTGAATTATGTGAAATAGAGATAAATTATTTTCAGCATTAAATGAGGATAAATGAGGCAGAAGTAAGCTATCAGGCAGCCTCTGAAAATTAGCAGGACACCTGCAGAGTTCAGACAGAAGCTGTTAGTGTACCTGCACTTGTCAGCAAAGCCTTAGCAGCAAACTCTCCTCTGGGCACCACTTAACTTTCAGATCTATAATCTATTTCCATAACCCGTGAGCAGGAAAAGCTACTGCCCTGCTTTAACACCTGAGAACTGGAGAATTTCACCAGAGGTCCAAGACAGAGGTAATGGAAGTCCATGCTTAGCTTTATCTTTAAAAGAAAAAAAAGAAAGAAACAAAAAACTCTAAACTCTTACAACTCCCAGTTATTGTCACTGGTTCTGATCATGGTTTCACGTTTTTAGGACACTGACACAGTGTCCATGCCAGATGCTCTCTGTTTGTAGGGTAAGTGGTGACCTACTGGATGCTTTACCCCCAAATTGCTGAGAAGGTTGGCACATGGGATTGCATGCTGTAGCTCTTGCTGCACCAGAGGGTGATGCTCTACAGACCTTGGAAGAGTCCAAGCTCCCATATGTGTGACAGAACCTACAGCATCACTCCTGAACTCATTTACAAGGGTTTGTTGGAGCTCAGGATGAATGTTGTTTCCTTGGATTTGCTAGTGGATGATTGTGAGCAAGCACCAGTGATGCAGACAAATAGGACACAGAGGGCAAGAACCACAAAAAGAGCAGTTTCAGATGTTATTTTTGTTTTAGTAAAGGGGCTGTATCCCAGAAGGCAGACTTTCAGATGCACAGGAAGCACAAAAAACTACTGCAAACAAAATTATAAGCAACGCAAGGAAAATCTGTGAAGAAATGCACTTCCAGACTTTTGAGTAAGAAAAATTAGGATATCTTAAAAACACTCAAATTTCTAGAAGGCTCTGAATTCCAACCCTTTTGTAAGTTAAGGCTATTTTGCAACACATTTCAAAATCAGACAGAATTATTCTTTAACCTTGTTTGGATGTTGCAGCAAAATGAACAAGATCAGAATTTATTAAACAAACAATTTTACTGCATAGTTATGGGTGAAATACGTATCTACCCATATCCCTAAATGTTTAATCAAGATAAGGTGGAGTTTATCAGTAGTAATTTTAATTTGTTCTTGAAAGGATGAACTAGAGAGTAAAAGATTTCTTCCTGTTGCATAAATTCAACCCTTAACAGCCTCCTGCTGGGAAGTGGTAGGTGAATAATAGGTTGAGAAGCCTTAATAGTTTCAAAATAAATTTTAAAAGAAAATTAAGAGAGTGATATGATGCATTTGGCTGTAATAGCTGGGATCTAGAACATGAGTTATATTCTTCACTTGAGTTTTGACTGTCAGATGTAATGGTGTCATTGCTGCTCCCCCCATGAGAGGAAAATATTTTAGGTTTTCAGAAAAGGGTTGGAAGAGAATCATCATTTAAACTGGCAATAAGGGAGGTGACCCTTTCCAGAATAAAAAGTGCAGTGTTGGAGGGAAATAGTTTTTGTAAGTACTACAAAATGCAGCTCTCTTGGGGGCTGTGAGTGCTGAACTTGATCCCTTTGTGTCAGAAAGCAGCAAGGAGAGAAAGAATTGGCAGTGTTGTTATGATGACTCATTATTTCTCCAGCTCTGGCTCCCCTCTGGCATCTCCTGGTCATTCTTTTCTCTCATGTGATTCTTCCCACAAAAAACCCTCCTAAATACATGTCAGAGAATCTACAGCCACAACGCCGGCACAGCTTTTGTTTGGCAGCTGCTAGGAGTCTTCTCCCTTAAGTGGGGCCTGTAAGGAGCCACCAGTCCTTTGCGGCCCAGCTCATGCTAACGTAGGTGTGAGAGAACTGGGCTGCATGAGCATTTTACACCGGCATTTTACAGCAAGAACTGCATCCTCAGACCCATCAGGTACTTGGAAAAGATTCTTCTGGTGACCTAAGCTGTCTAGGTTTGTTTTGGCTGTTGAAATTTTCTCATAGGTACAGAACAAAACATTTGTGAGCAGAGAGAGACAGGTTCCTGGTAAAAGCACTCTGAAAAGAAAAACAGGTTTTTGACCTTAAAGAAAATGTAAAGCTGGATTCTGCCACCTAAAACTCTGTTACAAGGGGTGGCCAGGAAGTTCTGTTCACCTCCTCAGATGCAGTTACACCAGCTAGTAGTATTACAGATCTGTTGAAGGACAAGCCTGGATGGTTGGAGAACACAGAAAAACATAATGCATCTTGGCGCAACTGCAGTAAAAAATAAAAAAAAAATATTTAAATACATAAACAATATTTGCTCAAACCTTTTGATGTATCCTGGTATTTACTATCTGTGTCAGGAGCTGCCTTGGCAGATTTTCTGCACCTCACAGTTAGTCAACACCTGGAGGGATTTGGAAGAAGGGAGTAACTTGTGCGTCAGGGGTTGATTGGGAGTTTGCTGGCTGGGAGGAAATACAGAGATGCCAATCTCAGAGGGATGTTTCAGACTCTCTTCCCTGTACCTGTGATGTTTATGTGCTTAAGTTTAGTAGTGATCAGTCAGCACCTGAAAATGCGTCAATAAAATAGAATCTGCTCATCCTCCCCAACTCACAAGTTAATATTTCATTCTTCACATAGTATTGTCCAGGTCTGTGGGCTATCTCTGCTGACCAGATGACTGACAGTTCATCCTGTTTTCTCTACACATATATTTTTCAAGTCATTTCAGCTGCAGAAAAGACCCTATAGTAGCGCAAACATAGAGGTTTATACTATTAATTTGAAAGATTTTCACCTGTACAACAGTGGGATAAAAAAAAAAAATTCAAGAATCCAATCAAACCATGGCAGAAAACCAAGTCCAATTGTTATCTAGAAGAAGATCAAATGTTTTATTTTAATTATAGTGAGAGCAGAAAGAAAATGCTTGGAGCTCTTCCACACAGTGACTGTTATTCATGTGAGCAACTTTTTTTAATATTAATGATTTGAGCAGAAACCAGAGAAGATACACAAATTACTTTTCAGTTTGTTATCAAAGGAAAGTGATTTTAATGGGCCAAGCCTATACTATGCTTTCTTCTAGGCCCAGACATTATCACAGCATCGTATAATAGTTTGGGCTGGAAGGGACCTCTAAAGGTCATGTCCAACTCTCCTGCAATGATCAGGGACATCTTCAACTAGGTCAAGTTTCTCTGGACAACTAGATCAACCTGACCTTGAACACTTACTTCCAGAGATGAGGCATCCACAACTTCTCTGGGAAACATGTTCCAGAGTCTCATCCCTCTCATTGTGCAAATCTTCTTCCTTAGAGCTAGCCTAATTTTACCATATTTTAGCTTAAACCCACTACCCATTGTGTAGTTGCCATGGGGTCTGAAAAAAAAGTCTTTCTCCATCTCTCTCATAAGCCCCCTTTTAAGTATTAAAATGCTGCAGTAAGGTTTCCCCAGAACCTTCCATTTCTTCTTGGAGTTGAACAACTCCAACTCTCTGAGTCTCTCCCTCTGACCGCTCTTGTGACCTCCTCCAGACCTCCTCCAGCAGGTCCATGTCTTTCCTGTGGTGATGACCTCAGAGCTGGACACAGCACTTCATGTGGGGTCTCATTAGGAGGAAGAAGAGGGGTGGAATCCCCTCCCCTGACCTGCTGGACTTTAGAAGCAAGTCATTCTGTTTTGCTTTTCTGGGGTATTTGTGTGGGTCTCACTCTTTACTGCTAACACTAATTAGATGTTATGGATGTGGTGTCATCACCTACTCAGTGATGCTGAGCAGCTCTGGAACAAAGCCTGAAAATACTGCTGTTCTTGGAGCCACAGTCCTTGACCACTATGCCAGATATGCAGATAGAGATCAAATGGTTAGCCCAGTTTGTATTTGCATTTCACACTGCAGCTGGTTTAAGGGAACAGAAACTGAAAATATTAAAGCATCTCAAGCTGTTATCTGTGCTGGCATGAGTGCACAAATCTTTAGAAATAGTCTATAGGTAAGAAGGTATTCTATGCTAAAGAGGGAGAGGAGACTCACCTCGAGAGCAGCATTTGAGCTGCTGTTGGCTGTGCTGAGCCTGAGAGTGACAAGGCACGTAGTGCACAAGGGTATGCACTTTAACAGCCAGCTGCCTACAAAACGTGGCAATTGTTCCTGACAGGAGGAGATGCCAGACATGTTGAGGACGAAGCTTGACTTAGTTACCTTACTGAGCTTTTTCCTGTACATCTTTATTTGTTAAAGGATGAAATGATATTAAATTCTGCCTCCCATCAGGATCCAGTATTTGGCCTATTTACAGTCCTGTGGGCTAGGGTCCAGCTTTGAATTTGCATCCAAACAAGGCAGGCTTCTGATGGAAATACAGATAGATTCTTGCATTTGTTCATCAAGTATTTATCCAAACATCCAAGTACTTCCCTGGAACATTGCAGCACTTAACTGTGGAAGCTGTCAGTCTTCATACTGCATTCCATAGGAATTTTTTTGCTGATATTTTATCTCAGGGATGCTTTCTTTGGGAGCATTATTAGATGTTGTGATTTGTGGTAGATCTGGCAGTGCTGGGTTAACAGTGGAATTAATGACCTTGAAGGTCTTTCCCAACCTAAATGATACTATAATTCTGGTATCTCAGCCCAGATCTCTCCTCTGCCTTTTCAGCTTTTCAAAATGGTTGTTTATTCCCTAGTGGAATAAGTCCTGTAGGGATGGACACATACTATTTCATTGAAAAATAGTAAATAAAAAAACCCAAAACCCTCTCTTTTGTAGTTTCTCACAAAAGATAAGAGTATGATAATTTTAATTCAGTTTTATTCACAAATTACTGAATAATTATTGTATTTTCTTCTCATGCACAAGAAACTGGAAGGATAAGAGCACAATTTGACTGACTTCCTGACCTGCCATCCTGGATCTGGTGACTTGCAGCCCTGGTGCTCTGTCCTTGGAGGTGATCTGGTCATGCTGGTCATCAGGGTCATGAAGGTTCAGTGTGCAACCCTTCTCAAATAATGGGTTGAGAAATGAGCCAGAGCTGGTTGCATAAACCTTGTCATATTTCATGCAGACAGCTGCCAGTCTCTGCACTGCTTGCTGTTGTTTGTCATTTGCGTTTTCTGTCACCCAGATAAGATACCAGCAAAAAAATAAACATCTGAAGAGAAAAATGATGGCTCTGCAAAGATTGTGTTTTTGCTCTCTGCAAGGATTGCTGTGCTTTTTCTCTCCATGTGTATATATAGTGTTATTTTTTCCCAAGGGCTAGAAGAAAATAATAAAAACACATATTAACTCTCCCTTTAAAGAAGCTATAAGAAAAATATTGCTTGGTACTCTTAGTACAAATACACATAGTCAGTTTTTAAGATAAAGGTTAAGTTTTGGGTTGAAGAGAGGGTTTAAAAATCCAGGATCTGTAACATTTATTCTGTGTCTTTTGAATAATATTTTCACTGCTTTAGCAATGGTCTTATATGTACTGGGAAAAGTGTTCAGAGAAATCAGGCTGCTCTATGTGGAGCTCATTGCTAAGAAAAACGGTCTTGTTTTCTCAGATTATCAACTGACTGCAGCCCTCTGAAGTCAGAGCTCTGTGACTGAGCCTGTATTTATGTGAGTATCTTTGTGTAGAATTTGGAATGCATTTTTAGCAGCCAAATGTGAAAGTTTCGGAAATGTAAAAATTGCTGCTGGCAAGAGATAGAGATGAAAACATCCAAGTTTCATCAGCATTATCAGTGAGATGTAATACAATGACTGACCTTATTATTTCATGAAAAATCGAGCAGTAAGGGACTGCCTAGATCTTGTAGCAATGCAGATAGTGTGACACAGAAAAGCCCCTTCTGCAGGATAAGGACAAGGGTCATGGAAATGCAACATTTCTTCTTTGCTGACTTCTCCCTGGCTGTTACCCATCCATGGGAGAATACGAAGCAGAATGAGGAGCAGGGCAGAACTGTGATTTTTTTTTCTGTCCTGATTTGTCTGTGTTAATAATGGTGGCCAGTCACTGACCCAAAGCCATGCTGCATCTTTCCTGAGAATTACAGAGCTGCTGCTCTGGATGTGGGTATTGGATCCAATTCCTGCCAACAAGTTCTTGACTGGATTTCAGCCACAGCATGTGGACTGCTGATGGCTCCCCTGATCCCTTTGTCTCAGGGAAGACATCCTATCCCTAACCACAGACCAAATTCACTCTTATTGTGTTAATTACCTCATGGCATCCTCCAGGAAGAGCTGAATGATCCCAGAAGTACTGTCATCACTCTACCCCTTTCAGTGACACTGCAGCATCAGTCCTGTTTTGTCAAGCCAGCCCCTTCAAGCATTACCACGGGGATTATTATACTGTGCATGGCTGTGAAAGTGAAGGATATTTGCCTTCCTCAGATAAAAAGCAAAACAAAGCTTGAGACAGGATGTGGCTCCTCCCTGACCATGAAAATTGAACGACATTGCTAGAAAAAAGAACAAATGAAATAGAAAAATACTGTCAGTTTAGGATAGAAATTCAGAAGTGGTGTAGATCATGAGATCAGTGAGGTTTTGGAGCAGCTGCCTAGGAAAAAAATGAAGCAAAAAGCCCTTATTTTAAGAGGGATTTTAGCCTTTTTAATAGAAGAGATTTTAAGATGTGGTTTACTGAGCAGTCAGACACTCAGACACTTCCAGTCAGATGTGCTGTGTTGGGAGATCTCTCTTCCCTCCCAGTCTCCACTTTAAGTAGCTATTTTCCAGATGAAAGTTTGCCCAGTGGTCCAATAAAGCTTTTGTTCATGTGTACAAATGGCACATTCTCCAGGCATGTGATCATGGATCTGATCACAGTACATGGGTCATGCTGCTACTCACTTCTTACACAGCTTTAGCCTCCTCAGGAGGAGCTCAATTAAATATAAATCTGCTGGCAAGGCTTTACTCTTATTTTCTGCTTGCATCTCAGGTACCTCTTTTAACTGGGTCGAAGCAAACCCATTTCCCTCTATATTTGGTACACAGTAGGAACATTTACCTAGCAGAAATCATAACTCTTTAATGTTTTCTAAAGGATATATTGATTCGCCTAACCTTGAGGTCAGTCTCACTTCTAACTGTGTAGATGAACCGTGCAACGCCTCTTGTACATTTTGATAGCAGAGTTTCAGGACCAAAAAGAAGATGCTCTGATGTGCAAAAACCACCCTTGGTACTTTCCCTAAGTTCAAGACATGCCCAGCAGGGCTATAGGGGTGTCAGGCCACTTGTGATGTAGGACAAGCAAGGGCAATTTCTCTGAGCAGGTTCAGAAACCCTTGAAGGCTCACCTCTGTCCAGACCATTCCCAATGGGAGCTGGTCTCTTTGAGTATTGCCAACTCAAATCTAAGAGAGATTCTTTATGAAACATCTGTTCACACTTCAAAGTCATGCAACCACAGGCAGAGTCAACCCATCAAAGCTGGCCTTGCACGGGCAGTCTGTGGGAAATTGCTCATGCAACAAAGTTCACTGCTGGGAGGTGTGAAAGCAAACTTTATGTAGGAAAAGGTTGATGGTTGTCTTCTTTGGGGACTTTGCAACTGCATATTCTACAATCTATTTTGCAAATGGTACTACCCAAACTTATTTATCATTTGCAAGTTTGCTCTAAAATCTAACTCGTGTCTTCTCTGCCTCTACTTAAACTGAAGTTTTGTCTTGTACTACCCACACAGGCTGCCTAGATAATCACCATCTTTTCATATTGTTCAGTAATGTCCTAACTTAGATATCTCTTTTCTATTATATTATTATATTTTTCTCATTTTTTAGGTTTATATTTTCTAAATTTCAAATAATTTCTTTGGCTATTTAAATGTAATTTCTTCTAGTCTTTATGGGTGCTAAAAATAAGCTGCCTAAGGTGTAATTCTCTAGATCACAGTTTCCTCCACTTTTTTAAAAAGTTGTTCTCTTTATAGTATTTTTCCTTCCCCAGTGTTCTAGGGCTTCACTATATTTTGGTAAATGCTTTTTTTTTAAAGAAAAAACCCATAATTATTCAAGGACATACAGTTTGGCCAGTTCTGTAAGAAATCAAGGATACCTTCACTTGTGCTTTCAGTCTGAATATATCCCACTCACCTAGACAGTCTTTAATCTGCTCTTTCCCCTCTCCTGGTGTGGACTTTCCTCCTTAATGCTCCTCAACTGTTTAAATAACAATCACGATTAATATTTTTGTGAAAGTGGCACCTAATAGGTTCTAAACAGTTTGATCTTCTTCCTGCTGATTATTTTCTCTCCCTTTCTATAATAGATATATAGAAGAAAATGTGGCACATTATTTATTTTTTATGCATTTAGTCAACATTGGTTTTACTTGACACCCTTTTGCAGCTTTCTCTTTGAAATTAATTTCACCCCCTTCATGTGGCAATAAATTATAGATAATTATAGTTAATAGAACAGCTTTCTCTTTTTATTTCTCTTGGATTTTCTGGTTTTCCAGGTATGCCTTATCCAGTCCTTATCAATTCCCCACTATGGTATTTTCCTCTTATGATTATTATTCCACAGGAGGACAGAATTATGTTGTGTCCTTGATATTGCTTCATATAGGAATTAGCATTTCTCCTGAAATATTTTTACCCTTTGGAATTCTCCTCCACAAGCACCTTGCCTCCCCGTCTGCAGCCTGCTACATTAGCCCTTTTGAAGTACAGTGCTAATAGTCACCATCTGCTCAGATTCAGTCTTTTCTCTTACAACCATGAACTCTATCAGGACCAGATAATTTTCACTCAGATTGTTTTTTGCGATTTAAAAAAAATCCTGGTCAAACACAATAAAAACCAAGCAACCAGGGACAATTAGAGCCTCTGAATTCTAGGACAGTGAGTTGTGCCTCAAGGAAGAGGAAGTGTGCCAAGAATAACAACAGATGTTCAGTTTACAGCTGTCAGCATTACAAAGGGAACACAAAGCAAGTATGCTGACTATATAGGGGAAGAGCTGTTACATGAATTCCACTCTCAGAACAGCTAAGAAATGCAGGATGCTTGTGCTGATGAAGCAAAAGAGTGGCACAGTGGATTCAGCAGCAGCAGCTTTATGAGCAACACCATCTCCCTTGCAGAACTGAGTTCCCTCTCCTGGATAAAAACACAGCTTCCATGGCAAAGCCAGGCAGTTGTCCCACTGAATAGTGCTCCATCCAGTCACCCTTTTCTTCTTCCAGTCCCCTTTTCTGTCCTTCAACACTCTTCTAGGAGACATTGCTAATTTTCCTGCTGACCATAAATGCACAGGGTGTTGGCAGTCAGCTTGTTCCAGCCTGGGGAGAGGAAGCCATAGAATGGCCAGGTTGGAAGTAATAATCTAGTTCCAAACCCTGTCCATTGGCAGGGACACTTTTCACTAGACCAGGCTGCTCAAAGTCCCAACCAACCTGGTTTTGAATGCCTCCAGGGATGGGGTATCCACAGCTTCTTCAGGCAGCCAGTTCTGGTGTCTCACCATCCTCACAGTAAAGCATTTCTTCCATAAATTTAATCTAAACCTACTCTCAGTTTGAAGCTACTTCCCCTTACATTGTCACTACCTACTCTTGTATAAGCAGCCTCTCTCCATCTTTCTTGTAGGTACTTTAAGGTACTAAAAGGCTGCAATATCTTCATCAGATACCTTTTTTTTCCTCTAGTAAGCACTTAACTGTTACTGCAAGAAATGCCCTTCACTTGAATAAATTGAGTTACCCTCTCCATCAGCAACTGCAGAGATATAAGGAAAAACTACATTCAGGAAATGTTGAAAGCAGCAAATATTTAAATTTGGAATAAACAGTAACAACTGTTTTGCATCTTTCTTTTCCCTCAGATGTCTCCAGGATACCTTTCTAATCTTCTTCTTCCCTCCCCACCATCATACCTTAATTGTTGCTCATGGAATAATTTCATGCCTGCAGATAGCAAGGCAGCTCTCTGGCAACACGGTGTGAGCTCTCTCCTGTTCCAATTTTCACACAGTTCAATCATGTGGTACCTTAGTACAGCCCACGGCACTGAAAAACTATGCTGGTGTCCCAAGAAGTTACACAGAGATAAAAAATAGGAAGTGAAAGCTTTAGATCTTGGACGGGGTTTTTTCTGGTTTCATTTATAAATTTAAAATGCCACTTCCCCAGCATTGGCAGCAGGACCAGGTACAGATGACCAGAAGCTTAAAGAAAACTGCTGAAAACCTGTGAGCTTCCTATCTGGTGAGGGCTGGCCGGCAAAGTCATGAGAGCCATAGCACAGAGACAGACGCTCTCCACCTGCCCACAGTCTGAAGTGCCTGCAAGCCTTGCATTTATCTCTATTTTGTTTTACTGGCAACTGGTATTGCATAATTTCACATTCTTAATACAGCTGAAAAAGCTTGTAATTTTGATTTTTTAGTTCTTTTCTAGAAAGAAAGCAGGTAGATGGAAACCTGCCATACTTCGTCAAGGCAGGGAGGCACCCACACATAACGTCCCAGATTTTTAATTACTGCATAAGATAAGCAGACTGTCCCAATGAAACTTCCATTGCCACAGTGTTTTTCATCATGAATGCAACCCAGGTGTTTTTATTTGGCTGAATAAATAATTTGTATAGGCTTGTATGTGTGTATGCCTAAGATGCATTTACCGAAGTGGTTGCTGCTGCTATTTGTCCAGCTAAATATATTTTATGCTTTGGCATAAAAAATTATTTTATGCACATTACAGTCTCCAGCTTCAAACCTCTTAGAATAAACATCCTGACATTTAGAAGAAGAATAAGGATGTCTGTGAATACAATATTGTCACAGACCTTAGAGAAATTTGAAAATATTTAAAAGGAAAAGGGACAGTTGCTTTAAACTGGAAAGGTGGAAATCAATTCTTTTTTTATGTAATTACCTTTAGGCAGTAGTTTTTGTGTGTCTGTATTGTCTCTGCACTACACTATAGATCTTAACACTCAGTGTTGGATGCCAACTGAGTCTTGGGCATTGATTACAATTCTGATGTACAGCAAAATTTTCATACAACAAAGATATGTGTGCATGAAGGAAAGTAACTTTCAACCATGGTAAAGTTCTAAATTAAAAAAGAACTTAAAAAAAAAAAGAAAAAAAGGGGAAATGTTCAAAATGCTCATATTGAATATTTACCTTTAAACAGTAATCACAAATCATACCCTGAAAGAAACATGCCACTAAAGTAAACTCTTTCCTGGCTATTGTATCTGCATAAACTCTAGTTTTATCCAGATGACAAGTTGAAGGCCTTACTGGCTTACAAATGGCTAGAAGTGTGACTCAAGAACAAAAAAATTAATAAGCTTTGTCAAGTCTCAAAATCAAAATAGTGAATTTTTAGATGAGGTGAACCTTGAAGATATCTGGGCTCATCTTCTCAACAGCGCTTACAGCAGGCTCCTGTCTCTCAAAAAGGACATTTGTATTGGTGGCATTTTCAGAACTACTTTGTGGAAAGAGCTCGTCCAGCTTGTAGGCCATAACGTGATGGGCAAGCCTGTTCTTTTCCACTGTCTGATATCCCCATCACAAAAGTGTTGTTATTTCCAGGGTCAATATTTGCAGAGGGTCTCTTATGTTTTACCAAATCCCTTGCTTTTCTCCCTTCTCCAATGTGTTTCATGTGGATGTTTTTTTTTTAACATCCTCTTCTGAGTACTTTTTTTCTAGTTTTACAAACGCAGATTTTTGGCAATGATAATTGACACCTGAAATTATGTTTTCCTTTGACTATATAACCTCCATTGAATCTTGGGGAAAAATAAGTAAATAATCAAGAATTTTAGCTGTCTACAGCAATTTGTGCAAAGCACAGATAACAAGGTTATTTATATATGTGTTTGGCAGGACAAAGAATTCCTATTTTTGAAGCATGAGAGAGATGGGAAAACATGCTACTTCCTTCATTTTATGAACTATGTACCAGTCACCTGTCATCTGCCACTTCCTCCCTACCACTGTGCAAAGAGCAAATAATTGAAAGTATGTCCATCAAAGCCTAAAGAATTGATCCAGGATGCCTCATTCCTGCAGGTTATGGCTGAGCTTTGGTCCCAGGAGACTGACCTAATCATGCCAAGGGAGGGAAAAGAACCCTGAAAGCAACTGTTATTACTGTGTGTCAAAAAATGAAAAGCCTAACACATCAGTGTATGTAAAGGAAAATGTGAGATGACATACCCTGTCTTCACACAGGTCCCTCACTCACTCACTTGTGTGACAGCCTGTGATAGGAGAAAGTTGGCATCAGAGATATTAACTCAGCCCACAGAAACAGCAGACTTGAGACCATGTATCAGAAAGTTTCTTTACTTGATAAGCAGCAGAGCCTAGACTCCCCACTGGAGATTTATTTTCATCTTCTCATGTCTAGCTGATGATTAACTCGCATGCTTCAGCAGCTAAATGAGTCCTGGAAGCTGTTTTTGTTTAAAATGTATTACTTTGAAAAGATATTATTCTTTTTATTGATTCTTCATTTTGTAAGCCCATTTGAGTCAATCACAGAAGTGCAGGGTTTTTTCTCCCAGCATCAAGCACAAAGGAAAGGAAGTTTTCCTCCTTTTTTTTAATAGCAGAATAAACATTGAGAAAATCACCCACATAAAGTTTTATAGCAAATCTGCCATTTTTCCCCAACTAAATTGAAAGTTTCCCCCGGTCTGCAGAATTCTTGAATATACTCAAAACAAAGTTGAGAAGTTCAACTAATCAGTTATCCAAAACTTCACCTTGGCAAAAACAATTTTTCTGACACCCATAGCCTAACCCAACCTCTGTGTTTGCACAGGGCTTTTAACTACCAGCCTGAGGCAAGTTGAAAGCAGCAGGGGAAGGCAGGGAATAGATCAGGAAGCCACTAAGCCAATTTTCCATTAACCAGATGAGCAGGGTCCTGTAACTTTTCTTTGAGGTAAGGAAAACTGAGAAATGAAAGTCTCTCATAGTCTTCTGTAGGTCACTCATTAATTCACAGCTTACTGCACCTTCCAGACTGTCCAATACTGATTTTTCTAGAGGGCTGCATTCAAGCTGTTGATATCTACTGCCTTGTTCCAGTAATATCTCAAGAGACAGGCTTAATTTTTATAAATTAATTATCTTATATAAAGTCAGATGTCAATCTCCAGCAATTTTGCTCTAAAAAACATGATCATTTATTTTTCAGGAAAAGGAAAATAAAAGTAGCATTGCATTGCTTAAAATAAAATGCATTCCATTTGGAATTCATGCACAATTTAAGAGCTGAACCAGTTTCATATGCAAATTAATTTTTCCTTAAGAAAGCACTTTTCTGGACTTAGGAATAGAGTTGCACTTTTATTTTTTACAGGTACCAAGAAAATAACAGAACAAAGACATCACTCCTCAAGTTAATTTTTGTGATGTTTGGAATTTTGCACTTTGGAGGTAAAAACAACAAGATTTTAGTAGACAATTGATGCCAAATATCAAAATCCAAATTTTTCAGGATGGACACACAGGAGCTCAGTGGAACTCCTAGGGGAAAAGTTGCTTGGCAGTTTCATGTCACATACTGTAAAGATACAAATACATATGATAAATCCCCCTTTCCTAGAGAGATGAAATGACTTAGTAAATCCACAATGCTGGATGAAAAGTTAAACTTTTCATTACCATGCCTCAGGTACAATTATGTAACCCTCATGGACAATCATCACCATTAAAAGAAAGTAATTTTAAGAAAATCTATAAAAAATATTGTTTTTCTCTGGCAAACAAAAACCATTCTTCACTAGAAGCTCTGGAACACTGTCTGTGAAAAAAAAGGTCAGTTTATTCTCTTGTCGTAAATAAAACTGGCTAAAAACTAATCGTCTTTCTTACTGTGTCCTCCATATCAGAAAT